>NC_062965.1:20856386-21012564 GCF_023119035.1 Salvia hispanica
GTAACATGACAGTACCTGAACTGATCTAACACCATATTTGAAATCATAAGTTGCATCCGCGTGAGATGGCCTATAGGCTTGTGACATTTCAGTGTAGTCCTGGAAAGTATTCCACAACAAAATATAACTAAGCAACATATAGCTTGCATGCCTCTGTTATGATAATTCTTGAGAAAGCTCCCTGAAAGAAGTAGAGAAGGAGAATAAGGCACTTACATTTCCTCTTTGATCAGTATTGGGCACTTCTACCTTAATTGGAGATCCTGTTGTGAATCCTGGAATAAAGATGACACAAAAAAGCCCATATTATTAAAATCAAAAGGGCCACCAACTGGTGCGAAGGTGCAAGACAAGCAAAATAGTCCATTCAGACTGGAAAACGATTTGACTGACCATCAGCAGTCCCTGAAGCAATTTTGCATTGGTCGGTCTCCTTTCTTGGGGTGGTTATTCTACTCTGGCCTGGCCTCCTAAAAGAAATAACTCATACATTCACAATCAACTAATGCACTGATGACAGACAACTAACTAATTCTTTCAGAAACAACTGACAACTTCAATAGAAAGCTACTCCTCCCAAATCTCATTACCACTTCTTAAATCTTGTGAGTGAAATCAGTCTACATTAAGTCATTAACCAACACTCCCTCTCATAAAAGATAGTAGCAGGTTTCATCCATGTATACATGAAGCTATTAAACAATACAAGAGAGAACAACATAGTAGCTTTGCAAGCACCTTCTGTCAAGATCTACTTGCATATCAGCTTCTGAGAGGGGAAGTCTAGGAGGGCATCCATCAATTACACAGCCTACACCTCCTCCATGAGATTCGCCAAATGTTGTAACCCGGAAATAGGTTCCGTATGTACTTCCCGCAGCCTGTATCTCTGTTCAAAACAAGCATGCAAGTATTTAGCATTCTTAACGACCTCATATAGGGGTGGGAGCTAGTAAGAACTTGAATTTATGTGAGGAAGAGAATGACAAAAAAGCATATAAAATCATTGAAGCCGCACACAAAAACAACAAATAATAAATGAACGAATTAAAGTAAAATTCCCGGTCCTAATAGGATTCAAACTCAGAAACAACGAATAATAAATAAAATAAAATTTCCGATCCTAATAGGATTCAAACTCAGGTGCTGCATTGTCCAGAAAGGAGAAGCATCAACCACAGATATTTGTGATAAAGAGCTGATAGTAATTCTCATTTCACTCCTATAACAGTCATTCGCACCAGATCCTTTTTATACACACGTAAATATAAACTTCATCTCCATCATGGATCTCTCTGTACACTATCATCAAAAGTTGGTAAGGAAACAGAACTAATTACTTTCTCGTACCCCCTACTAATCGGTATGCTCTAGGTAGTTCGATCTAAATGACACTAATCGGATTCAAAATAACCATAACATGAAGTCGTAAACTCCACCTAAGCGAGGCATGTTGTAACAGAAGGCACAAAACATCTCAAAAACCTCAAGCTATTAATCTAACTATAACCTAATTACACAAACATTACGAAGTAAATTAAAACCGGAACAGCAGCTAAAATCTACTGATAAAAACTCAACTATTCTCCATCTCGAACACAACGCTTCACATTTCATTTCGATTCGGATTTCACCAGCACAAAAGGAAGCGCACAAAAACACGCAATCAAACAACAATAGTCAAATAAAATCCACCAGCTATAATCACGCCCGATTTTACCAAAAGCAACATCAATTTCGCAACTCAAACTAGAACAAAGCGGAAAATCAGGAGATCCTCACCGAGGCGTTTGACGCTGGATCGGCGCGCAGGCAGCTGGAGGCTGCGCGACGGCGGCAACGGCTGCGACTGGAGAGATCCAAGGCGAGCGAGTCCATCGGAAGACGATTGAGCTCCGAGGAAGTGTTTGGTGAGGCTCGACGCCATTAATCCGACGATCACCTCGAATTGGAGGTTGGTGCGAGTCTCTCTCTGGTTTGGTGAGTGCAGATAGAGAGAGGAAATCTCGGTGTCTCAGCAAGCATAAAAAATGTGTGTATATATATACACACACGTGTGTGTGTGTGTGAGTGGAGAGAGAGAGAGTAGATGGTTTCACTTTAATTTTGGTAGTTGGTGTGGGAAAAATAGTTTGGTGTGAGCGGGCTCACAAGATGGGCTCGGGCCGTACGGTACCACCACCTACCCATCCATTTCACCTTCACCAATTTTTCCTCTTGTCTTTTTCCTTATTTATTACTAGTACTTCATGGTATCTCCGTTCCCCAAATATTGACACACTTTGATTCGATATGGGTTTTAAGAAATACTCCCTCCGTTCTATAGTAATGGATGCAAAATTTTTCGGCACGGAAATTAAGAAAAATTGTGTTAGGTGAGTTAAATAAAGAGAGAATAAAGGGAAAAATGAAAAAGGTAGAGAGATGAAGATAGAAAAAAGTAAGAGAGAGTAAAGTAGGTGTGGAAAAATGTGTTGACTTTTACTAAAAAGGGAAATGACTCTATTACTATGGAACAGACGAAAATGGAAAAACGCCCCTATTACTATGGAATGGAGGGAGTAGTATTAATGGAAAGTGAGTTGAAAAAGTTGGTGAGATGTGTGTCCTACTTTTAAAGTATTAGTTTTATAATAAAATATGAGTATGAATGAGTTAGTGGAATATAGGGTCCACTACCAAGAATGAAAAAAAGTAAAGTGTGTCAAACTTTAAAAAACAGACCAAAATGATAAATTGCATCAAATTTTCAGGTGGAGATAGTACTACATAAATTTCGAAAATAAAGAACCTATTTTAAAAGTCGTTTTATACTTTCAATATTGGCCAAAGTCAATAGTTTTTAATTCAAATACGTTATTAATTGGGAAGAAATAATTAAATACATCTTCGTATTTTCTTTTAATCCACACAATTGCCCATTCAAGTTTAGGGAAACACCATTAAATGTTAGTACCAACTTATTAAGCTACTGTCCAATTGAAATCATATTTTTCTTCCATAATATTACTCCGTAATTGTTTCAAGCTTAGTTATTTAAAGAATACAACTTTTTTGATAAACTGGTCCAATTGAATTCATTTCTCTGCTTTCGGAATATTATCCGTTATTGTTTTAACTTTTAAACTTATTCGAAGAATGAATCCTCAGTTCATTTTTTCATCAAATACACGTACTAGTAAAATAAAAACTGCTCTCTCTTTCCTATTACTACTACATTGGATTATTATATTGCTAACTCAATGCTTAATTGCTAACTACAACTCAATAATAGCCATTAGATATTCAAATTAAAGGCCTAGATCATCAACCACGAAATATCAATACGATCAACAAAAACGTCAATAAGGCTATAGGATTAATTCTAATAAATATCAATAGGGGTATTAATGTCAAGTTAGTTATAACTAACTTTTAAAAGAAATCCCAAAACTTTAAATTCATATAACATATATCAAATTAAAGATAATTTTATAAGGATTCCAACGATATACTACATGCATATGTTTCGACGTCAAAATTTGAATTTTTTTTTTTTTTTGAATTTTCGTATTTTTTACGTACAGATTTATGTCAATACACCTTACATAATGTCAATATTATGCTTGTAAAATGTCAATATGAAATTGTGTTGACATTATTATGTCTTCGTGTTGATGTATTTCATACACTGTATTGACATTATATTTCTAAACCCTAAATTTGATACTTGCTATTATCTTTTTAATATTAAAAAATGAAAAACGAAATTACATATGGCAAATTATAGACCACAAAAATTTTAAAATCTTATGGTCTTAAATTAGTTGTAGTTAGCAACTAAGGGATGAGTTAGCAATTGATCACTCCCCCACTACTACAAATATAATTATTGAGTGTGTTGAAATAATAAGAAAAACAAAATCTGTTAGATATTTTAATCGGAAAAGAAGAGAGAATTTTAAAAAAAGGAATCATTAATAACGGAAGGGGTGATAGTTAAACCGAAGTCAATTGAATTACACTGTTGAATCCCATTGGAACGGGAGTATAACGATTGAGTGAATTTCGAAAATCAAAGGTTTCGGGTTCGAGTCTCACTAATTTCTCCTACGATATATGTGAAGCAACACGGACGAAAAACGGGTAAAAGAGAGCTGAGATCCACGGGCCATCGGATCACCGATCACATGATGGATACTCGGTTATGTCTCATCATCTATGGAGAGAATGCTGCTCTGATACTCTAAAACAGCTTTGGTTGGTGCTCTGGTTTTTAGCACCATTTCCTCGTACTCGTCGGCCGGATTCGACAGAGCCGTGATGGCACCTCCGGCTCCTATGGAGGCCTCGCCTTCGTGGATGACGACGCTTCTGATGACAATGTTGAGGTCGAACGTCTGGTTGTAAGAGAAGTATCCTATGCACCCGGAGTAAACGCCCCGGGAGCTGGTTTCCAAGGAGTCGAGAATCTCCATCGATCTCAGCTTCGGTGCACCTGTCATCGAGCCCCCTGGGAACGCAGCACGGACGCAGTCGACCGCGCTGGCGTCCGGCCGTTTCTGCCCTCGTATCGTGCTCACCATCGTGTGGACAGTTGTGTAGGACTCGACCTCCATGAGATGAGGCACGTGCACGGAGCCAGGCTCACACACGCGCCCCAAATCGTTCCTCAGAAGATCCACAATCATCAGGTTTTCGGCCTGGTCCTTCTCGCTGCAATGAGATGTAAGAACAGACTATTATAAAAATGTGTGTTCTTACAAAAAATTTCAATGTAAATGGAGTAAATTTTATAGAAGTAATTAAATATGCAGCAAGTTTATGGTTCGGATTTAGCAGACTTGCCTGTACTGCAGCCGTTGCTTGAGCAGCTCGTCCGCTTCCGGAGAGGCTCCGCGAGCTACGGTTCCCTTGATCGGCTTCGCCTCCACCACGCCGTCCCTATCCAAACGCAGGAACCTCTCGGGCGATGAACAGCAGATGCACAGGTTTTCTCTGGGGAAGCTGAGCCACGCCGCGTAGGGAGCCGGATTTTTCTCGCGCATCTCCAGATAAAGCGCGAGGGAATGCAGCTCGCCAACACTCCTCCTCATCTGCGTAGTGAGACACAGCTCGTAGCTCTCGCCGTCTCTGATGAACTTCTGGCATTCCTCGACGTCTGCGATGTACTGCTGCCTCGATTTCTCAGCGGAGAATCCTTGTGTTGGGGAGACATCTGCAGATGCAACAGAGAGGGGCTTTCTCGGGCCATGGGGTTTCATGTCGAGCAACTTCTGCTCGACCTCATCCATCCATGAAGTCATGCCCGTGTCATCATCGTGCAAGGACATGACATAAACATCATCATAGTGATGATCTATCACGACAAGGTTGTCTGCGAAGAAAAGGCAGGCATCGGGGGTGCTTGACTCGTGGCTATTCAGAGACGCACCGCATTCGACTTTAAGATTGTACCTGCATTCGACCGACGCATTCTCCACTCCTCAGATACTTGAAACCAGTTATATATGCTAAACATCACAATAGGGCTTATATAGAGTAAAAATCATCCATAAAGACTCCACGCGTTCACTTTTTAGATCGAATGTATAATAGTCGTATTGATTGATGTATTTAAGAAACACATGTAGAGATGGCTGGCATACCCGATGTAACCAATATAGCCACCATAGAAATCGAAAGGAAGTCCATCGAAATCGGCTGCATCATAGCAAATTGATTCGAGCTCCTGAAGCACGAAACACAGAGACAATTTAGTATAAGAAGAAAGGTAAGAAAACACCACATTCTTGAGAAATTTACCTGATTCAAAAAGTCGAAAAATCCCTTCTGCAAATAAGTGTTTGTAACAGATCCATTGTAATCTCCAACTGAAAGATAGCCTCCGTGACCAGATGTCGTGTTACTGCAACTAATATCCACAGATTGAGCTCGTAAGTGATTCAGCGTCTAAAACAGCGGCATCTTATAACCACAATAGGCCGGAGACTAACCACTTATTCGAAAGCCTAAACGTCACTTGTTTCCACAGTGGTCCACCTTTGCCTCCCATAAACGAAAAGCGAGCTCTGTTCTACAAAGACAAGATGGTTTATGATCAGAGGCTAAAGAAAACGCAGACTACATTTCTACTTCTATTAGAAGAGACGAAGAGGGAAGATGGAAACCATCTCAGTCGAGGAACTATCCAGCCAAAACGTGTTTTCTGCACGATGGCTTCCAAACAGCTCGGAGAATATGCTTCCTGAACCACCAACTTGGTTGGCAGAACACTCGAGTTTTCTCCATTTCAATTTCAAATATTTTGCAAATCTCGAGTTTGGTGGTGACTTCATTAAGTTGCAGAGGCCGGCATGCTTCAGGTTATCAAATCCATTCATTAAAGGCTTGCTTCTCGCAACTTCTTGGAATAGTTGATTTACGGCAGAAACCTGCATACGCGCTAAGTAAAGTTCACTTTCACCAGTTTCTATGGTGATTTTCATATCTGAACATTCTACACGAATAAAACAGAAGAGTCGTCTTATTTATTGAATTAGATTACCAGAACGATAAAAGTCCCTCATGCTATCTGAGGATGATTGCAATCGGGACCAATGGTCTTTCGTGATCTCCGCAAAATTCTTGAATATTTGCCTTCCATGGTATGTAGCAACGCTCTCTGGATGAAACTAGAACCAAATAAACAAAGCCAATTAATTGTTGAATAAGTAACACCAAAGTCGAAAAACTTATGAGTTGGATGACAATTCACCTGAAGGCCGTAATGAGGTCGACTACAGTGCATAATACCCATAAGAATATCTCTAGTCCGCAACTCCTGTGATTTGGCAGGATGCCGATGCAAACCATTGTCGAACTTTGTAGATAAAGATTTAGCAAAAGTGTTCAGGTCACCTTGACCCTCAAAACCATCAAGAAATGGAATTGTTTCATGAGATGATGTCCAGGCTATAGGTATGAGATCTTTGGGAAGTGAGCTCGGGTCTATCACAAGAGAATGGTATCGCACCACCTGCGTCAGGTCAACACACTAGATGTTCAACAATTTCCACCATGTCATATTGATGTTACACAGAGCCGAGCAAGATTTTAACTACTGACACAAACTACCAATTTGTATTTTTTTGGAGGAAGATCTTTAAATGTCACCTTAAATCCTGAATTTCGTCCAGAAGGAATCCCATTGAACAATTCGCAAGCATCATGCTCAACGTCACTGTAAAAGCCACAAGAAAACAATTCAAATCAGCCACAATATTTCGGAAACTAACTCTTCAATGCAAGGGATAGGCTCAGGGGTCATGTATTTTAGAATCAAGATCTCAATGCAATAGTAACTTCCGTATTCTTCGATGAAAGTCGTAACACCTTCAACTACATTTTCAACTGTGTCAGAACTTGAAGGCACGACTCTTAGTAGAAAACCCAACAAAAATGTATACCTTAGTCGTCCATGAATAGGCTCGGGAGCATGGATGATCCGAGCACCATGCACGTAACCTAAAGCCTGCACGGTTTTTCATGTCCATAGTTCAGTTGACATCAGAAAAGCCTAATTTATTGTATTAGAAAGAGGAAAAAAAGAGAAATGTGGAAAAACATGTACAAAACCAATATGATGGACAAAATATACCTGATGGCCGAGGCAAACACCTAGAATTGGGATGTCTGTGCATTCAAGCAGCAGCTTGAGGCATATTCCTGCAACAATTCAGAATTCAGAGTCGACACAAATCGAACAATATATCATTACATATTGGAGCAGAAATCTCTTTTTACTACAAGACCAGTTTGAACTAAAATATGATTTGTAAGTTGTGATCACGGACAAATTTAACCTTGATTATAACACATATTAGAGAAATATTATTCTTGATCAACTTCGCATTTGATAAGTTTTTGGAGTAAGAATCTAAGGCAGCAATGAAATCCAAAAAACTCATCATTTCACCTTGCTAAGTGAAAATAAGATTAACAATTCACACAGAATGTGTTCGCCTCCTAAAGGAGATGCTTGGAAGAAAACAAGGATTCCATATAATAAACTAGTAAAGTAGGTTGCATTGTCAATGTAAATAGTAAAAGTGCTTGAATCGACGCTTTTGGGTCTAACCTATATCGGCTGCACAGGTTGGAGAACCTGGACCAGGAGATATCACGATGTTGTCAAATAGCTTTTCCTCGTACAGGTAATGGCAAACTTCTTCCCACGACCATTCATCATTACGGATGACCACCGGAGGCACTGATGTAATGTCAACAATAAACAATAAAGTATGAGTCGGGAGCACTCCTTTCCACAGCTTTTAAGAGAACCTTCACATATACAAAAGCAACTGCCATCCACCATCTACTAAGAAAGTGACCTTTAACCAACCTCATTGAATTGTACACAATAACTAACTTCAGTCCCTCAGTAAAAACAATTCCAAAATCTAAGTTGATCTAATCATGCAAAAACAGAAAACAATTATGGCTTCCTTTGTTCTAAAATTAAATCCAATAGCCCGATTTTCCTTCAAGAAATCACAATAAAACTTTACATCAGAAACTAAATTCAGTCCCTCATTCTCCCTATCCTCTTCCGGTATCATATACAATGGATTTAATAGAATTTTGTTCAAAACTACCATTGCCTAAGTAAAATACACAAAATTGCATCTCAACCACATTGCAGAAATACCAAACAAACAAGCCAAAAACTGTACAAACAGCAAACGAGAGAGAAATCTTACATCCATTGATGACAGATAGCTCCTGATAAATATTATACGTGTAGCTATCGTAATTATCAATCAGCAACGTCCGCACAAAATCCAGCTTCATCGATGGCTCTTTGAGCTGCTTCTTGCCGACAAACGACCCTTCCAAGTGCCCCCTCACCAAATGGCTCGACACGGACCCCTTCTTCACAACCCCATCACCTCTTTCCTCTCTATTCAGCTCACCAAGTCTACTGAATGTCTTGGGAAAAACATGTTTCGAGCTCTTGTTCTGAGAAATGCTCTCTAAGCTAGAAAATGAAATCTCCTTCGAAGGCGAAAACAAAGCAAACCCCATTTCTCTCAATTAAATCTGTTCACACTTCTTCAGTGTGATAACACAAATATTCAATTAACTTCCCAATAATTAAGAAATCCGAGCTAAACCCTTCAAACACCCTGCAAAAAACAGTATCCCAATGCTTATTATATCTTTCCACAGATCATCAAAAATCACAAACGGGAAAATTCTAAATCTCAAAATAAATGAAAGAAAAGTGGGAAACTGGATTCTGACAAATGAACACATACAATGAATATTAGCAGATCTCAAAATTTCGAAAAAGTAATAAATAAATAAATAAAAAGGAAGGAAATTTATGAACAATAAGCTAAAAACAAATACCTGTATGCGGAGTAAAAGCTCCAGGAATCAAAATTTTCTGATTTATTTCCCCTTTTTTCCAAGTATTTTTGTGTTTATTTTGAGGGATGAGGCTGTTTTCAGCCACCTCTTTTTTCGAAAAGAAAAGTCGGCGCGTATATATCATATGAGTGTGTGCTCCACTGGAGAATTAGTTAAAACTACCGGAAAACACGAAAAGGGTAATTTGGTAAACCGTCATATGAGAACCACTTATTTCACGACACGTGTCTTCAGCGGGTTCACCAACAACCGTTACACCAAACGTTTATTATAGGTGTAGATTATTGATTTACTAGTAGTACTACTATTAATCAACTTAAATAAGGTTAAATAAGATTTACTAGGAGTAGCATTATTAGGTTAAATAATGTTCATACTGATTACTCTGATTTCTACGATTGTCTTATTTTATTTTTACAAATAAATTTTTTATTTAATTAAAATATATATATATATATATATATATATAAAAGTAATCTATCTATTCACGTAAAAGTACAATCATTCAATCATGAATATGACCATGAAGAAGGAGTTTGCGGTGATGCAAGAGAGGGAGGGACAGAGAGGAGGAGGAAGAGGTAAGGCAACGAGAAGAAGAGTATAAGCTAACCAGGGACGAAGCCACTATGGGCCTGGGGGGCCACTGGGCCCCCCATCTTATATTATTATTAGTATATATATTCTACACAAATACATAAAATCTCACCTAGTGCAGTTGGTTTGGGCCCAAGCCTCTAGTCTTAGTGTCCCAGGTTTGAATCCTGGTATGGACAAATCCTTATATTTTTCTTTTTTTATGTCCTACTGTTTTATTTTCTTCGTTTTGTGTCCCAAGTTCGAGTTCCCTCTTGAACAAATTGATTTATTCTCCTTGTTTTATGTCCAATTGTATTGTCTAACACTCTTTTCTCTATAATCTAAAATAAATACATTTGTACATTATATGCCAATAATCATTTGAATTGATAAAAAAATTTACAAATCTTAGTAAATTAAAACTAATTATAGAAAAATAATTTACCTAATTAGATAAACTAACATATCAAATAAAATGAATTTATCGACAGCTTTATTTGACGATTGTATGCTTGTAACACCATTTGGTTATTTGTAATTTAATACCTAATCTTTGGGATCATTTACAGCTAGCTCTAGCAATCATTGCAATTTATTAGATCCCTTCAATTTTTCTATGTGAAATTGCATTTGAGATTTGACATGAGTTATATTCATACGAGTCTTTATTTTATTTTCTTACACTTTTATGTCGAAGAGTTTTACCCGGACTGCTATTTATTTTCATATATATCCGATTTTTGTCTTATTTTCTAATTTACTTACACTTTATTTTCTAACAATGACCAACATATCTATATCTAGGTTCTACTACGTATCTCTAATTTTTTTTCCTCTAATTATTCATCTATATCGCTTGCAACTATCTATTTATTGAAACAACTTTTGGCCATACCAACACTAAAAAATACCTAAAACTCGGGCCCCTCAATAAAAAAAAATTCTGGCTTCGTCTCTGAAGCTAACGATAGCGGTGGTCAATGATAGATCTACAATGACATGAGGATGGACTTAAGCCCTTATTTATATTTTTTTGTATATAAATAAATACTTCATTCGTCCCAGATTAATTGTCACTCTTTGACCGGACACCATTTTCAAAAAATAAAGAAAAATTGATTGAAAAAATTAGTTAAATGTGAGACCCTTAGGCCTTAGGCCAAATAATGCCCCATGCAAAATAAGCTAATCATTGTTTAACCAAACCAATGAAAAGGCACATCTTTTGGTTAGATATATCGTTACATTTATGCTTTTGATATTTATGTGATTTTTTATATTGAAAGAAATACTAATTGTAATTCCTCTTATACTGAGACAATTACTCAATAAGATTCAATCGTTTTCTCTCAATTCCTCTGTAAACGATGTCCCCGGAATTCAACTCAATATGTTACCATTAACTTGAATCATTTCTCACCCTCAAATTGCAACATAGCAGACAAATACTCCCTCCGTCCCCTATTAAGAGTCACTCTTTGACCGGGCACGGGTTTTAAGAAATGTAAAGAAGAGTTGGTTGAAAAAGTTAGTGGAATGTGGGACCCATTTTTTTATATTGGTTTTATAATAAAATGTGAATGAATTGAGTTAGTGGAATGTGGGACCTACTTACTATTTATGGTAAAAATGAAGTGTGACTCTTAATTGAGGACGGACCGAAATGGAAAAGTGTGACTCTTAATGGGGGACAGAGAGAGTACTTGACAAGCAATCTGTTACTATTAACTTGAATCATTTCTCACCCTCAAATTGCAACATAGCAACAAATACTTGACAAAAAGATAAGGAAAAATAGATAATCTATTAGTCTGATATAATGTCTGATAATACTTCTTTCTGCCTTAGGGAATAACTGAAACTTAGGGAATGTCTGATAACTAACTAAAAGTTTTAGTCTAGAGCAGGACGTGGCAGATAAAGTTGAACTAACATTGAAACCGATAAAACACACGGAAGACTAGATCAGTGAACGAACGATCTTCATTCTGCAGATTCTGCTGCTTCTATTTCGTGTACGCATTCTTCAAAACAGCCATGGAAATAACCAACAGCAAGATGCCCGCGATCGCAGCACCTACAGTTGTAATGACTTGACGAACAAGATGTATTTGCACTGGATTCGTGATGATCGTGGCAGTTGCCAAGCGAAACACCTCCTAATGCCACAATCGTCTCAAGCAATACGGCGAGTGTGTAGATGATTGATGTCTGCGGCGGAATGATGTTGATGAGAAAGATCACCAGGAGAGCCGAAACGTAGGTCGTGTTGTTAGAACGCACGAACAACTTGTAGAGTCCGCTATGAGTGGATGTCACCACTACTTTGCCGGCTTTGTGTGATGACGTGGTGTCTTGCCAATAGCCGCCCGGGGGCCTGAGGCTCGCCGCATATGCCATCTGGGCTACCAGACCCATCACTACCGAGGACGTTACGGTTGTATTTCGGATCATGGTAGTGATGTGCCTAGTGATGTGCCTGAATGCTTTATGTCTTGACAGATATGCTATGATCTGATATTTTGATTCAATCAATTCAAGTAAATAATAGTGCTAAATGATAGTGCAAAATCAATTATGCCAATAACAACTTTAATCTTGAACAAATTCAGTGAATGTCAAGTTAATTAACACGTCAAACCAAAACATATTTGAATTTTTCAACTATGATTTCAGTAAGCATATTGGGCATTTTGAGCATATATATGATTTTAATCCATGTTCAGACAACAAAACGTATGATCACTAAACACAAAAATAAATTAATTGGGTGGCTAATTGAGCACTTAATTACCTCAGGATGATTGATTGTATTTAATAGCAAAGCTTAGTGTCGAAATGTCAAGTTAATTAACACATCAAACCAAAATCAAACAAACAGAATGTATGAGTAAACACAAAAATAAATTAGACCTATTTTTTTTTAGTTTGATTCTGAAAGAATCCAAGGCCACTATTTAAAGCTTTGTGTCTTTGTTTTCATATTTGATAAAGATATTTGAACCTATATTAGACCTTCATATTTGGGCAGGGCTACATGGTGATAATGTATTTTTGCTAAGTTGTGACTGAGATTAAAAATGCTTTACAAAGTTTTTTGTTTTCAAGAATGTAATGAAGAACATAATGTATTTTTGAGCCTATAATTAATTAATTGATGTATTTTTCAGCCTAATTTTAACAATTTGGGTACAACATGGATTAAACTAAGTGAAACAAACAGAATAATGTATGTCTAAAATAACACAAAAATATATAAATTAATTGGGTGAGCAGAGCACTTAATTACCTCAGAATGATTGATTGTATTTAATAGCAAAGCTTAGTGTTGAAAT
Source organism: Salvia hispanica (assembly GCF_023119035.1). NCBI lineage: Eukaryota > Viridiplantae > Streptophyta > Magnoliopsida > Lamiales > Lamiaceae > Salvia > Salvia hispanica. The sequence goes on from NC_062965.1 coordinate 20,869,694, forward strand.
GTCAAGTTAATTAACACATCAAACCAAAATCAAACAAACAAAATGTATGAGCAAAACACAAAAATAAATTAGACCTATTTTTTTTGGATTTGATTTTGAAAGAATCCAACGCCACTATTTAAATCTTTGTGTCTTTGTTTTCATATTCGATAAAACCTATATTAGACCTTCATATTTGGGCAGGGCAGGGCTACATGGTGATAATGTATTTTTACTAAGTTGTGACTGAGATAAAAAATGCTTTACAAAGTGTTTTTTGTTTTCAAGAATGTAATGTATTTTTGAGCCTATAATTAATTAATTGATGTATTTTTCATCCTATTATGAGCCCTAATTTTAACATAAGTGAAACAAAGAGAATAATGTATGACTAAAGTAACACAAAATATATAAATTAATTGGGTGAGCGGAGCACAAAAAAGCCCTTTAGTCATACATTAGTCACAAAAATTAATTGATGCCCTAATTTGAAGAATTTCATTAAGCATAAATAGGGTTGGGTCGATACGATATATTGTACCGAAACTTTTGTATCGTTATCATATCAAAAATATCGATATGAAAGAATTTCATATCGTTACCGTATTGAAAGTTTCGGTATATCGGATTTTGGTATACCGAAATTTCGTTATAGATAATATCTATACCGTTACCGTATTGAAATTTCGGTATATCGTACCGAACTTCGGTATACCGTATATCAAAATTAAATGGATATCTATTTATGATTTTAGGATTTTCAAATATTTTTTGAATATATAAATAAATTAAATGGACATCTTTTTATGATTTTAAACTTTCAATCTTAAAAAAAAAATTATACTCCCACGTCCATGAAAAATAGGTCATATTGTGAAATGATATGAGTTTTAATGTGGAACTGGTAAAGTAAGAAAGAAGTAGTGTTAGTGGAATGTGGGGTCCATATTTAAAGTAAGAGACAAGTAGTGTTAGTGGAATGTGTGATGCATATTATTAGTAAGAGAGAAGAGAAAATAATAAGAGAAAAGTTGATGAAAACTTTCCTTTTTTAAATGTGCTATATTTTTCGTGGACAACCTAAAATGGCAAATGTGCTCTATTTTTCGTGGATGGAGAGAGTATTATTATTATTATAATCAGTATAAACGGTATGTATTTATAATTCAATACGTATTGATTTTTTATATATTTCGGTATACCGACAATATCGATATATATCGTATATTCTATATAAAATGGTATACCGCGGTATAAGAAAATTCATATCGTTATCATATCGAAGACTTACTATACGGTATTGTATCGTACCGAAAATTTCAGTATATCAAAAATTTGATATTTTTGGATATTTTTCAGTACGATACGATCGATATACCGTTTTTCCGGTATATTTACCCAGCCCTAAGCATAAACATAGATTAAAATAGCACTTTAGTCATACATTAACCACAACAATTTAATCCGATGTTCAGACAAGACAACAGAATGTATGACTAAACACAACAATAAATTAATTGAGCACTTAATTACCTCAGGATACTTGTACTTGATCGCAAAGCTCAAGATGGTCTCACCATCGACATCCTGCTCAAGAACAAGATCCGGATACGTTTCCACGAGAAATGTCAACGCTGCTAACTTCCGACGCTTCACAATCAACGACAACACACTTCGGCGACCCTCCAACAGCTCCATTCCGGAAGACAGGTCATGCTCTATCAAAAGCCGGAGGACGTCTACATGGCCGTTGGCGGCTGCGACATGAACCGGGTTCATGTCGTGGTCGTCGAGCCGCCAACACATCTTGGGGGCCACAGACAACAGCATTCCCGCAATCCCAACGTGCCCTTTGGCTGCCGCATGTGAAGCGGCGTCGACCGTTTGTCGTCGAGCTCTTTCAGCTAGTTGTGGGCATTTCTTCACCAACAGACCCACGATCCGTGCTTTTCCCTCCGCTGTTGCAATGTGCAACAAGTTTCGTGATCCAGAATACACCGTTTGTTCAACAACAAAAGGATGTTGATGATACAGTGCGTCGAAGTGTGGCAGATCTTCCACCTTTGCAGCAAAATAGAGTTGCTCTTCTACTGACTTCTTCATCGTTGCACCATCATCTACTCTGGAACTGGAAGCCTCCATTTTTTCGCCTAAACAGAGAAGGTTGTGTTTTTTTACAGAGAAGGTTGTGAGAACACAAGGAGAATAATTGCAATTTTGTTTATCCTAGGAGTAGTATTTGTTTTTGGCGATTTTGACTGTCGTTGCTTGCATGAGAAAAAGGACTCTGAAACCACCAACTCTCTCTATGTGCTGTAGAACCCCGGTTTAGCCATCAAATTTTCCCACTCTTAGTAATTTTAGATGCATCTTGATCACCAATAATGCATGCAAATATGGAATGCAGACTGTGAAATTTGCTTTAATTTCATCACTCGACATGTGACTTTTTTAAATTAACACCAAAAAACAAGTATTTCTTTGTATCAATATATACTACTCCGTATATGATTTTATTTTTTACAACAATTTTATTTGCTGATACAACTTAGTAGATTATACGTATTTAAGATTGACAATGCTTAATTAACTTAAACTAGCATGGAATGACCTTTTTATATTACAAGTTTTGATAATTAACTAATTAGAACATCTTAGGCTATACTAGACTTGTTGTAGTTTCCGACTATTAGCCATTACTAGCATTTGGTTTTGCACAATCGTATGTTTGTATTTCGTAACATTAACTCTATTTACTTGAATTATTGCATCAAAATTTCGGATCATATAATATTTGTCTAGACACGGTGCATTCAGGCTCACCGCTGCCATGATCAGAGATGTAATAAGAATGACCACGGTAGTGGTGGGTTTGATAGCTATGATGGCGCACTAGGTGAGCCTCAGTCCCCCGGGCGGCTTGTGGCAAGACGACACGCCATCACACAAAGCCGGCAAAGCAGTGGTGGCATCCACTCATCCCGGATTCTACAAGCTGTTCTATCGTTCTAACAACACTGCCATCATTTCGTCTCTCCTGGTTATCCTTCTCATCACCATCAGTGCGCCGAAGATATCATTTATCTACACGGTGGCCATATTGCTTGCAACGCTGAAACACAATATGTTAGTCAAGTTAATGCTACTGTAGGTGCTGGGTTCATGGACATCTTACTGTTAACACTTGCCATGGCTGCTTTAAAGAATTTGTACGCCCAGTGGAAGGAACATAAAGTGTAGCATGAAGATCGAACAATCACTGATCGAATCTTCCTCTCAATTTCAGTGGTATTCACAAATCATTCTGTGTCACAATGACTTGAAATTCGCACGGTACTCACAAATCGAGCTTAGAAAATGATTTCAACATTCGCCCCTAAACGATGTAAGATGGACAAAATCCATCGTTCACCATCGCGACACCGTGCGAATTTCAAGTCACCGTGCGAATTTCAAGTCATGCTAACACAAAACCTTTTTGGCTCGTTTTTGGCGTCGACGATGTCTACCACTATAACTACATAACAAATTCAGTGTTGAAATGTCAAGTTAACACATCAAACCAAAACGTATTTTTTGGCAAGTCAAATAGAATGTATGAATAAAGTATTCAGATAACACAAGAATAAATTTGGTAGTTAATGTATGGAACTCGAACTTATACAAAAAATTGTCACTTACCTCAGGCTGATTGTACTTAACAGCAAAAATTGTACTCCATCCGTCCCAAGATAAGTGACTTGTATTTCTTTTTGGGGTGTCCCACTATAAGTGATCTATTTCCATTTTTAGCAAAAAGTCATCTCTCTTACTTTATTCTCCACCTACTTTATTCTCTCTTCTCTCCTCTACTTTTCCCTCTCTCATACTTTACTCTCTCCATTTTAACTTATTTAAATATCATTCCTTAAATCCCGTGCCCAAAAGAAGTAGGTCACTTATCTTAGGACGGATGGAGTACTTAACAGCAAAACTCAAGATTGTACTTTTATTTCATACACTCAACATGTGACTTTGTGGCATGTAGACAAATAAAGAACCAAATTATATATGCACCATCTACAGCCTATTTTTTTAAATTAACACAAAAAAATAACTACAGTATTTCTTTGTATCAATATATACTACTCCGTATATGATTTTATTTTTTTATAATAATTTTATTTGCTGATACAAGTTAGTGGATTATACGTATTTTGAGTACTTTGATAAAAATAAATATTTGGATAATTAATTGAACTTTTTGATATTTTAAATATATAAATAAGATATATTAATAGCTATAGTGACCACCAATTTAACACTATTAGATCTTTAAATCGGATAGCTCTCAGCATGCCATGTGGCAAGCTATATTAAATATAAAAAGAAAAAAAAATCGCTTAGGGTATAATCGATAGTCATATTTCATTCTCTTATTATCCACCATCTTCGATTCAGTGATTTTGTTTGTTATGAACTTAGTATTGATTCAATTTTTTTATTCAATTTTCCGTCATCAATTCATTTATTTTGTCAACAATCATTCAATCTTGTGGTCTTCCTTCTTCTCGCTCTACTCGTTATGGACTGCTAATCGAAATTGGTAGATTGCTTTCTGAATGGTATTATACTTGCATTTATTGGCAAAGATTGATTACATATAGTCTGAGTAACAAAACATAGCAAGTAGGTGGTTATATTTGCATTTATCTGTATATTCTATATATAATATTAATATCAGATTCACTTAAATATGATTCAGCTTAGATGGTTTGTAAATCAAAGTTCTGTCCCGGGTTCGAGGCTCAGCGCCGGAGGAATATGTTCTTTAGCATTTATTGGATATTTAATATTTAATATTTAGGACTCGTTTGATAAAAAAGATGAGATATGAGAAGATATGTAAAATAAGATAAGAAATACTCATGTCAAGATATGCAAAGATATAAATTTTTTTCGTTGTTGTTTGATAGAAAAGAAATTATCTAAATTTTTAGCATTTATTGGATATTTAATATTTAATATTTAATATTTAGGACTCGTTTGATAAAAAAGATGAGATATGAGAAGATATGTAAAATAAGATAAGAAATACGAGCTTCATGTCAAGATATGCAAAGATATAATTTTTTTCCGTCGTTGTTTGATAGAAAAGAAATTATCTAAATTTGTATTGTATATTTAACTTGACAAATTGGTGAGATACATAAACAAGGTTAATGTTATAATTTTGGTAAGATTAGATAGGGCTCTGGTCTTATATTGAGCTTTGAGTTAAGCTTAACTATGATATCAAACAATTAGAAATGTCCATATATAATTTTCTATCTTGGTATTACTAACTTATCAAACATGCCCTTAATTTCTCATTTCTCTATGTTTGGTTTTTCAGTTATGTTTTTCTCATTTCTCATTTCTCTATGATTTAGTGGAGTTTTAATTATGTAGATTAACTTTTCTAATACTACCACTATTTATACATTATAATTAGGGATTCTTACTCTTCCAAAGAAGACTTCCCCTGCAGTAACTCTCTGTCTCTCTCTCTAGATTTGATTAGAAATTAAACAAGATTATATGTGGAATTGAAGTGCATTATGTCATTAATTTTTCAATGATGAAATGTGGGGTGTGAAAAAAATTCAATTTAGTGCATATAATTCTTGCAATTCTACCCTTTATTTTTAATGTGAATTTGATTTCGCGAGTTTTGATACCTATCACGTGGGCATTGATGGTGTCTTTTTATACAGTCGAATAAAATAATAATTTGAGAACAATGTATGAAAAAAAAATGATGAGTTTGCTTCAAGATGTGCTAAAAGCAGCGGCGTATACAGGGTATTTGGGGTACAACTGCACCCCCAAAAATTATAATATTAATACTATTTTTTAGTTAAACAAAATGACAAAATGCTTTAGTGCCAATTCATTCACGCTATCTTTCTTGTGGGTTGGGTTTGAACCCCAACAGGATCAAGTATTCAATATTTTTTTTTCTTTTTCATTATTTTCTTATATATGTTAAGTATTTATAATTATTTTCGTACAAACTTGCACCTCCAAATCAAAAACTCTGGATACGACATTGGTTAAAAGTAAAAGAAAAGTTGAAACAAACAATTTATTGGGTTATGACCAAAATGAATTTTTTTTACTAACTAGCTAAATATTGCTTGCTTGCTTCTGATCTAATTTTTGTAGGGGATAGTTCCAATAACTCATTCTTTCACATTTTTCCTTCCCCTTGAGTCTTATGTTAGTTTTATTGTTTTTCTAGTACCTTTTATTTTTCTATATATATTATCCATAAAAAAATTATTTTCTATTTTTTATTAATTAACTTATCAAAATCTATTCATAATCAATAATATTAAATATATAAATATATTAAATAAAAATTATTGTAAATTATTTTTACAAATTTTGTCGTATTAAAGAATAATTTATGATTAACTTTTTTTTTTTATCATTTACTTTAAATTTATTGTGTTTTTTTTTTTATAAAGATGTATGGCTATTAATATCATTTTTTATCATTTATATTGAATTGTCGGCTTTTTAACATCGGACTACTTTTACCGAGTTATATAAAGTATTCTACAATCGTAACAGTGAATTGAACCTCTCAACATTAAAATTACGTGTCTACCACTTACTATTACCCAAAAAAACACAAGTTTTCTACCAAACAATAAAGCTTCTTTTATACACGTAACTAATGCTTGTGATTATAAATAATTTCACGCTGTTACAGAAACATTAATCTAGAACAACTTAAATTTAATTTCACGTGCATTTCTATCATGAAGACTTATCGCCTTAAACATTTCGTCCTTGAAGAGTAATTAAGGCCTATTTTCCTTCATTTTATCACATTTTAAAAAATTATGAAAAATATATAAAAAATTAATACTACTACATGATAATGATTATACAAAATCCATGGTTTGACTCATGATTATGTACCTACCACTAACAAATTGCTTTATCAAATTCTTTGACTCACACTATTTCTTTTATTCTAATTATTTCTTGTCACACCAAATTCTTTGACTTCTAAGTAGGGCGTGCTTATTTGTTCTTAATTGCTTTATCAATAAAATCACCTGGACCACAACTATATGGTTATTCATTATGTTTTGATAATTTTAGATGTGTAAATCATAAATGTATATATATATAGTACTCCGTATACATATTGTCGCTAATTGTGAAATGTAAAATGAAAATTGACTAGAAATTGAATCTGACCGCTAATATTGTTAAGGACTTAAGAGATATTGAATCTGACCGCTAATAATTTTTATAGTACTCCTTGTAATGCAATATAAATACGAACAATTATTACTTTTGTTGTTAGTTAATTTAATACCAAAAGGTGGATAATTATGCGTATATACTCGGTTAGTCATTTTGACAACACACGCTATGTTTAGCTAAGAATATGTATCACACTATAATTTATAGTAGGAGTATTGTTTTACAAACTTATATATTTTCTAAAATTCTGTGAGCTCCATAATACTCCCTCCGTCCCACAAAGATGGTCTCACTTTGATCGAGCACGAGTTTTAAGAAATGTAATGAAAAGTAGGTTGAAAAAGTTAGTGAAATGTGGGTCATATTTTATATATTGGTTTTATAATAAAATGTGAGTAAAAATGGGTTAATGGAATATGAGGTCTACTACCAAAAATGATAAAAAGTGAAATGAAATAAATTTTGTGAGACAGACGAAAATGGAAAATTAGGACAATCTTTGTGGGACGGAGGTAGTAATTTATAAGTACCATAAACCAAATAAATGCAACTTCTGTGTTACGATTACGATAAATTAAACTAGAATTCAATATAAATTTATTACTCTATATTGCTTCACATGGTTGATTTCATGGTGTCTTAAAATGTGGAGGTCCAATTTTTCGTCGAGTGACAATTGTACAAACCTTTTATGATTATTCACCTAAATGTAGTTGATTCTCTTTTATTTTTAATAAAATCTGAAAATCAAATTTACTTAATCCATTGCTCACAGCTTTGATATAGTAAATCAAAGTTATATAGTTGAATAGTTTGCAGATCCACTTAGTATTAGTGAATTTGAATTTGCCAAACAGTTTTGATTTACTAAAAGAACATATCAAATGTAATATTATTTTTTTTGTTATTTGAAAAACGAATCTAAAGTCTAGCTATGGTTATATTATAGATGGAAGTATTTGTTTAATATTTTGAGTCTCATAATTAAGTCATAATGATTGATACGATGCTATCTATTAAAGATGTTCACATTCTTGAATGAGACAGGTTAGGTGGAGTAATTGAGTGTGATAAAGTAGAATGATAAAAGAGATTGAATATTAATGAGAAAATAGGAGAAATATTTATTGTCAAATATATAAAATGGATTTCTTAAGTAATACTACAAACTAAAAAGAAAAGTTGGACATCTTTAATGGAACGGATAGAGCCATTGCGATAGCCATCAATGGAGTCGTTCCCCACCCGGGAGCTACTTTACCATATTCCGAATTCAATGGTTGGAGTAATAGAGATCATATTGAATTAATTGATATAAATATATTCCGAATTCAATGGTTGGAGTAATAGAGATCATATTGAATTAATTGATATAAATATAGATACAAATTTTATAATACTATCGTCGTCGATCGGTTCCACAATCTTTGTAGACTAACTTCATTAATTATTAATCTACTCCTATAATCTTTGGTTGACACTAAGACGTACATGTATCTACGTACATGCATGTTGAGATATACACTCATATATACCTTAGAGTATAGTACTTAATTTTCAAAGATTTTTGAAAATGAAGATTTATTGTTTATTTGTGATAGATTGAGTTTAACAAGTCGTAGTTAATCTAAAATCATACTCCTATATTTATTCAATACTCTACAATTTTTTGTTGCATTTCCTCTATTTCAAATGTCACCTTTTCATGCATGAAACGGGACACAAAAAAGAATTCGAAAACACAATGATGGCATCTTGTGAATTCTATATCGTTAATTATTATGTCGTAGAAAGTGCAATTTTTTGAAAAAATAAAATCTTTTCCTGTTTAGTTTATAGCCCTACTTCATTTTGACCGGTTATCACCTTTTTCATTTGTCCCTTCTTTATCATACTAGTAGTATAATTTTTACACCGTGACATGCCTTTTTTAATTATTTCAAGCATTGTGACTGATAACAAAATGTGTACATAGTCTCGTTAATAGTAGGTAGGATTAGACATTTAGTTAAAATGTATGATTCCTTTAATAGACTCAAAAAATGATTATTCAATGTATATATTTAGATTAGTGAGGAATTATTTGTCTTGTTCGGCTCAATTCGAGTTATAATCAAAGATTAAATAAAACTTTATTAATATAGATCTCCGAGCTCGCAAAAAATTAAAAAGTTCGATTAAACATTTTAGCCAATTTCACAATTTAACTAGCTAGTGTCTAGTGATAAATTGTTGCTAAATCAACCTTAAGGAATAAAAAATGAATTAAGACCAGGAAATAAAAAAGACGCTTTCAAACTAAACTATTAGGGAATTTACATGAACCAAGTTACAACCTATTCATTTGGATATCCGTTTATGACTAAAGTACTAGTACGATACCACCGATGTGTGTATCCATACGTGTATATTAATGATGTCATTTTTCTATTATTCTCTTTGCAAAAATAATTTCGCGTTAGTATTATCGTTCGCACCAATAAATACCTCGTGATCTCTCTCTTTTTCTCTAAACCCTACAATGCTCCACCTTTGACTGATATGAAACCCCACAAGCAAAAACCATCATTACACATACATCAAAGGAACCCTTTTATTGCATGAATTTAGTTCTATGTGTGCTGTTTGTGTGTTTTCATCTTCTTTCTTTTTAAAAAGGGGTTTGAATGACTGTGATTTCTACCTGCAACATTTTTTAAACCTTTTTTGACCCATTTTTGCCCTTTGATCTCCAATTTTTTCTACTATATATAGTCGTGTGTGTTTAAACTACTAGAGCACCACTCACACACACACACACACACTATCACTCTCACTAGATCTCTCTCTTTCTCTCTCACACACACACAATAACAATTCAACTAGTTGTATTACATGCATGTAGAGCTAGCTAGTTTAGGGTACTGAAGTTGCTAGTAATGAAGCAAATCAAGTGGTATCACATACATCTATCCCTATTTCTACATATATCGTATAAATTACTAGCAATTTGTAGTATTTCATGAACAAATTTGTATATACACGTACTGGCGCACTGCATATATGCCTGGCTCCCTGTATGCCATCTGCAGAGGTTGTCGAAGAAAATCGACGGCCCTTTGTAGATGGCGTATGAGGAGCCAAGCATGTATCCGTACATAGTATATGTGTTCACTTAAAATTTGAATCTTTTGAAACAAAAAATTAAATAGATCTTATTAGATTGAATACTAGGAAGGTTTGTTTGCGCAATAGGAGTTAGATTACTAATTTATGCAAGTGAAGTCCCATTTCACATTTATTTTTTGGCTTGACACGTTTTCAAATTTTATTGTTATATTTGATTTTAATTTAAATTTAAATTTTATATCGGATACATGCGACTATTTTTTGGCACTTAATTTCAAGTTTTCATGGTCAAATAGAAAATTAACCTTTGATTGGGTAAAATTTTTTAATCTTCAACTTCAAATTAGTAAGCTTATTGTTGCTAGTTTATTTGTCCCGTGTTAAATAACTAGCTATGAGTTGATTTGTAGCACATCAGATTCAATAATTTTATATATTCGACAATAAATCACCCCTAAATATTGTATGTATGAAATATACACGATGAGCATAATTAAGATGTTTCCAGTTCGAATATCTTCATTCGTAGAATTAAATCGGGAAAAAAAATTTCTACTAGAGGAAGAATGTAAGCAAAGGTGACTTTCAATGTAGTACAATACTTGATAGGGAATATATTAATTATATACCAACTTCACGTACTATTTCTCTAATTGGGCTAAAAGATGAATCACATACCAAGGGCTCCCCACATTCCGGCCCGACAAGATATCTGAAAGGATGTAAAGCAGCTTCTCAGCGGCCCGCTAAGGGGGAGGTTAACTGCACACGAACGTGAGCCCACAGTCAAGGCTCATAATGGGCATGTGAAATGTTACTCCCAACCTACAGGCTCCAGGATCATGAATAGCTGGTTACGTGAAGAAAATGAACCAAGATTACTTCAGCCTCAAATTTTAGGGTAAATAGTATTACTTCGATTTTCAAATTGTACTAAATTTTATCATGTTTCGGTTTTTAAAATGTCAATGTGGCTCGTTTGATGCCAATGTGTAGCAGAGTTGGAAAATGGATGCTTATCGCTTTTGGCCAATATATGATTGTTTGGGACAAGGACAATTGGTTGCTAAAATCATCAACCTGAGGCTAAAATATGCTTTTTTCTTAAACATTCAAACTGGTTTGTAATATTATAAACTTTAGCGGATTATGTCAATTTCTCAGTTCAAAGCAACCCTTTCTGATGTAATTTACACAGGCGTGTTATCGCCGACATTATATGTAGAAAATTTTATAACTAAACAAAACGACGTCATTATATTTGTGGTGTTAAATAGCATCATTTTGTTTACCACTTGTACAATTTACATAATTGATATAGTATTGCTTCTTTCGAATGATCCATTGTTTCAGTTCACGGATTCTTCTTCTCTTCCACTTCCATTGTTGAAACTCAATCCTTTCATCCGATTTAACCACGCATGAGCTAGTTTTGAAGTAAATTCGAAATTTAACTCTACTTACTCGATCGATCATGGCTTACTTATGTTGTTTTATCACATCACAACCTTGTTCTTGTTTAACATTTCTTACAACTTTGTTGTATTTGCTACAAATTTCGGATGTATTTTTTATTTATTTTTTTGTTTCGGACCCTCAAACCATCCATTTCACTTGAAAATGAGATGTATTGGTTGGAAAAAAGTGAGAATATCATATCTTATTTGACGAACAAAATCTAATTGCATTGGTTTAGCCTATCGAATTTATCAAATACTCCCTCTGTCCCATAGAAATAGCCAAATAGGTCATTTAGGATTAGCACAAATTTTAATGCATAATTGATAAATATAAAGAGAAAGAGAAAAAAAAATTGAAATTGCATAGTGAATGATGGGAACATGTGGTCCATAAACATAAAATAAAAAAGAAGGAGAAAAGGGTTACGTACATAGATATGAGTTGTATCTATGAGACATATAAAAAAAGAAGAGTGAACTACAAAAATAGTCCCTACGTATGCCAGGTCGAACGCTAGAGGTACTCATGTTTCAAAAAATGCAACATACCCCTCTACGTATGGATATAATATCATTTGAGGTCCTTTTTCACTGTTTATAGTCATTCATGCCCTTTTCCCCTTCACTTTTTATTCAATGACATTCTAAGGGTGTTTTAGTCTTTCTTGTTTTTATAATTATTACAATTATTACTTTTTTTATTATGCATTTTTTTTATTTAAATACATAAATTTAGATCTATAAATTAGTCTAATTACAAATTCTAATTAGATTTCAGATAGTTTTACGTATATTTATTTATTTTTTACACTTTTTACCTTTCTATATAATATTATGACATAATTTTATTTTCAAAAACACTTTTTGTAATTAGAATTTTTAAAAATAAATATTACTCTGAAAAAGAAAACGTGCAAAATACAAAATATTTAACAACAAATATAATCTAATATTAATTTGTAAGTATATTAATTTGTGAATTTGTAAGTATATTAATTTGTGAATCTAAATTTTAAGTATTTAAATAAAAAATGAAAATAGCATACAAAAAGTAAAGAAAAGATGGAATTGCGATTCATTCCTTATTTTTTTTTGCATTTTTAAAGACAAAAATGCCCTTAGTGGCATAAATTTAAAAAAGAGAAAGAAAAAAGGACATGAAAGACTGAAAATAGTGAAAAGAGACCTTAAATGATATTTTATCCATACGTAGAGGTGTTTGTTGTATTTTTTTAAATATAGGTACCTCTAGCGTTCGACCTGGCATACGTAGAGGCTATTTTTGTAGTTCACTCTTAAATATGACATATTTCTAGGAGACGAGGTATAAGCGATTGATGTACTATTATTTCTCAAAAGTAAAAGGGCCAACTCGGACATTAAGCAAAGTACAAGGGGCAAAATGAAATTTACCCAAATTAATTTTCTCAATCACATTTAATTGCTTAACCCAAAATCAATACTCCATTTATAAACAAATCCATGTCAATATCTCAAACAAGTTCAACACACAATCCAAAGATTTCCAAGTAGATCAGATCAGTCCACAACCACAATGAGCTCCCAGCAGCTCCCCGGAGTGAGTTCTCCATCGCGGATCACACTCTAACAAGCTCAAAATTCATGCAATTCAGTCGTTAATCAGTCAATTTTTCGTCAGATCTGAAATGGATTCCGACTGTTTCTGATTTTGGTCCTTCGCTGATTCTATTTCTATTGTTTGAATTAGGGCGGAATGAGCAATTACAGTGGATACACAAAGCTGTGCAAGGGATTGGCGGTGGTGTTGGCTGGCGGTCACATTGTCGTTCAGATTTTTCCCTCCGCGGTTTCTTATCTTGCGCTGATTCCGGCAAAGTAATCTTCTCGTTCCTTTTTTAAAATTTAAATATGCATTTTGTAGGTCTCATTGTTTTCTTGCTATGTTTATAATTTGTGGTATTATTGGTTGTGTGCATATACTTGTATTGTTTAATTTAGGTTTAGAGGGTTTTAGCTGGTAGGTTGTTCTAGCCGGCCTGATCTAGGTTAAACTACGGTTGAGTCTCTGTGTCATGCGATCATGGTAACAAGTGAAGTTTCTGGGAGTCAGGGGCAAAATTTGAGGGGCCGAACAATGTGTGCACCGTTAGACTAAGTGTTTGAAGGTTATAATACTTTGAAGAACATTTATGCCAAGGTCTATTATCTATGATGGTCTACATCAATGGCATTGTCTAAAGAGATTGGTGAAAAACCAGAATGATTGGCTAATGTTTCAGAAACTCGTAAGAGAACATTTGATCTGCTGTTTAGGAAGGGAATTTAGGTGGTTTTGTTTCGCTGAAACTGCATGATGTTAGTTCAGTTGCCGAGGAGAAGGTTAGGCTAATTTTATTCTTATCCACTAATACTATTGAATAAGAATAATCAATACATATGTATATTGGATTATAATATTTGGCATGCTTTGTAGAAGGCTTATCCCATTTCCTGTTATATTATGTCAAGATGAAAGTTTAATGCAGTATTGGATTTATCTGTATGTCTTTAGCTACGTAAAATTAAAAACGTTGAAATTGACTTCCTGTCTGATTTGCCATAGGACGATTCCCTTTGCTTGGAATCTCGTAACTGCTGGATATGTTGAACAGTCTATACCTGGGGTATGTCATCTCTTATTCTGTAATCTGTTAAAAGCCGCTACAATTATATATATATATATTTATGCACCTTTTCTTTTGGTCTCTCTCTCTCTCTGTGTGTGTAATCCTATAACTGTAACCTTGCAGGTATTTATCAGCATCATCGGCCTCCTTTTCATTGGAAAGCTGCTCGAACCCATATGGGGGTCTAGGGAGTTTCTGAAGTTCATCTTTGTTGTCAACTTTCTGACATCGGTTTGTGTTTTCGTCACGGCTATCTCCTTGTACTACATTACAACACAGGAAATTTACCTGTAAGTGATGCAAGAAAAGTTTTAACCTAGAGTTTATTTTTTCATGCTCAGTTCTTTAAGCCATTTTAATTTTAATACCTCTATACATATTTGTCGTTCCCTTTTTTGGAATATATCTTGTTGCTATATTCATTGATCATTGGTGTGAATTCCCCTTTACCCAGAGCAATTTAACTTGGCTCCATCTTACAATGATCGAATATGTGAATGCAACATAATTATTTTGCTTATCCATTTGCCTGACTCTAAGAGTTGTATCTTAGTGAATCTTC
Organism: Salvia hispanica; assembly: GCF_023119035.1. NCBI lineage: Eukaryota > Viridiplantae > Streptophyta > Magnoliopsida > Lamiales > Lamiaceae > Salvia > Salvia hispanica. Next base: position 20,884,696 of record NC_062965.1, read on the forward strand.
AATTTGCACCACGCCCCCATCTTCAACACAAGCTCTGGTTCACTAATTGCTTCACAGTACTTGCTGCTGAAATTTCAATCAAGTTGTACTTGATATCCTTTCTCCTTTTTTGCAGCTATATGCCTATTTCGGGTTTCCAAGGGGTTCTTTCAGGATTTCTAGTTGGCATCAAACAAATTATACCAGATCAAGAGCTCTCTTTATTGAAGATAAAAGCTAAAGTAATAAATCTTGATTTTGGAAAGTCTTTTGTTAAATAAATATTACAACATACTAAGTGAAGTCCAAAATCTCAAACCCTCTTGATTGTTACTTATTGATGCCCTTATTTTCTCTCTTTTGCAGTGGTTGCCTTCTATTGCACTGTTGTTGGCTGTTGTTGTAAGCTTTTTCACAACAGATTCAGCAGCACATCTTCCTACTGTAATTTTTGGCACATATATTGGTTGGATTTACCTCAGATATTGGCAAAGAAAATCAGAGACAAAATTAAAAGGCGATCCAAGTGATGAATTTTCTTTCTCTTCTTTCTTCCCTGAACCCCTAAGGTAGTTTACATTGTGAATTAAATTGTTGTCAACTCTTTTTTCTTATAATTGCAAATCTTGGTAGTTAACTTCAGCTTGTGGTTTGCAGACCTGTAATTGATCCTGTTGCCACAATTTTTGAGCGGCTGCTTTGCGGAAGAAGATCTGAATCCTCAGATGAAAGTAGGGGCTATACTCTAGGAGGTTCAGTGTTGCCTAGTTCAGATCCTATTGAAGCATCCAGGAGGAGGTAATCTTTTGTTTGCCTATTACAAAGGAGAGGTTTGATTAGTTGACTGATTAGTTGGCATGCTTCGTTTCAGGGAAAGAGGTGCTCGGGCTCTTGAAGAAAGATTGGCAGCTGAGAGTCTGACTGCTCCAGGAATGTCCGATGAAACTAAAAGAGACGCAGCTGAAAATGTTTAGGAATTGCAACTTTATATATGCTGAATTTCCAGATATGTATATCTTTACATGCTTGTACACCTATTTGTTAATACATAGTTTTTGATTCTATGAAGAATTTTCCGTCATATTTTGGTATGATTATGATATGGATATCACTTATGCATGTTTCATTTGGCTACTGTTTTTGGTTGTGGTTGTGGGGCATTATGTTTTCAGCTGCCTGTCAATATTGTTGCTATATCACAAGATGTGTTCTATAAGTTTCTATATATGTATATCTGAAATATTAATTATAACCAAATTTGTGTGATCATCAGATAAATTCACATATTTCAAGATGTTCATTTACCACTTAGAGCCACTCACTCCTGATGGATCTGGCTTATCTCTGAAAGAGAATTCCTGTGAACTAAGTTCAGTATCACTTCCTTCTATCCGATCAGATATGCTGTTCCTCGCCATATCTTCAATATAGTGGTGGCTGGGATGTGCTGATATAGAGCCATCCATCCCCGCTAAATTCGGCCTATTTCCAAAAGAGAAGTTCTGCGAACTAGTTTCAGTGTCATTCCTTTTCAACTTACCTAGATGTCTGCTCTTCCTCATCATATAATCTATATCACGGTGGCTGGGAGATGCTGATGCTCCTTCACCACCCTCTCTACCTTTGTGGATATCATTATATTTCATGTGCTCACGTAAGAGATGCACTGGGGAAGCACCTCCATCAGCAGGGGTGCTCCCCCGGGATTGCCTCCTCTGTCTCAGTCTCTTGCTTGCTCTTTGGCGCCATGTGCGTAGCGCTGATGCAACTCGCTGACTGAAAATGACTGGCTTGACTGATGAGCCCATCTGAGAAAATGATGATAATAGTCATAAGAGAGTAAATCAAAGTTCGCGTTTATTTTCTGTTAAATCTAGTCTTGTCCTTAGCTATAGCAGTAGCAGTAGACAGAACCTGTGTGACTAACGCATAGAGGGGGAGGGTTACGTAGCTGCAGAGAACCTGTATTGTAACACTAGCAAAATGAAAAAATAGGGACTCTTAGAAGCTCTCGAAATAGTGTGTTGAACAATGGTGAAAGCTGTAGTATACTTACCCCATTGTTATCCTGATTAACATCTCCTCAAGGTTCTCGTGGTAGCAAGATGGGTATCCAAATTCGTACTGAGGAACAAGATATGGTGGTTTCAGGGTTCCGTATTGGAAAGTAAGATATACTTTCTAGTAAAAGATAGTGATGTACGAGACATAATAGATAGATAGCTATGCTGCTTACCCAACTCCAGGCAAAGAAAGCAAGCTGAAATGCATTCTGCAGAAAAAAAGCACGAAAAACTGATAAGATTAGCTGGATCTTAGGATAACTTTACAGACTTATGATTACTCATTCAATTTTAGTTGATCTCTTACTTCTTGAAATGAAAATTACCTGGAAAAGAACAAAGTGGATTAAGAATAGGATCACACGTGGTCGACTGAACCAGAACAGGTCATCGCCAAGCTGTACTACTGGAGTGCCCCTGACTATATCTCCTCTCTCTAGAATACTTGTTCCCATTTTAGTTATGATAACTTGGAATTTCGCCCCGATCAGAAGAATTATCTGCATGTTCATGTTAGTTCTTCGGGAGTCGAAGAAAGTAACGTACTATAGGCTATTAGATATGCATATGTTTTCACTTACAATTAGAGGGATGAATGGCAGCCAGTATTGTGAATACCACCCTATTTGTAGAAATACAAACAACAGAATGGATGGTGAAAAATCATTAGAATCTTCGACTTATGTATATATACTATACAGGAAGATAACATACACTAGAGCGAGCACTATGGAGCTGGGGCCTAGAAACGGGACTATACTGCGCAACTACTTATTGGTTGGCCTATGGTTTAGAGCAGTCTACTTAGTATACCTACTTATGTAGAACCGTATATACTTTTTTTGTCGAATGAGGATGAATGTGAAATAGTTTCTAGGCAAGGCCGTGGATGAAGCCACGACATCTTCCTATTTTCCTTTTTTTTGGTGGATGTTATATGAAGTGTGATTTCTGGACTCACCATTGGTGTTGGTGAGGAGGAACAGTACAGCTGATAACCATACCACAGGGCTGCATCCGAAACAGAAAACGAGATTGATCATTCGAACTGCTGCTATCTACAGAAAACAAGAAGGAAAGCCGAACAATTGCCTAACCTTATTCCAACTAGAACTTTGAAGTCTTCTTCCAGTGATCTGTTGATATACTTTTGAAAATTGAATGTTGCTTGGCTCTGAGGTGTTGGATTCAGATGTGCCTGCAGTTCAATTGTGTGAAAATGTAGCACTAAGATGCTCGTGCAGAAACGACGTCGCTTTGTTGTGATGACTTACTGTTATAAATCCATGTCTGAGTGTTAAATAGTCCACTTTTGCTACTGATGTGAAAAATTGCCCAAAGAAACAGCCCTTCACGTGAGAAATGGAGATGAATGAGTCATATACTTTGATATATGTATGCAAATTAATAAAATTAAGAAATATGTTTCATAATTGCTTGGTACTAATAGTATAGATTAATTATAAAATAATATCAACTCCGACTTGATTTTGATTTTAGACATTTTATAACACGTTGGAAATAATTAGATAAGGTTGTTGATTTTTTGTTCAGTTTACTCAAGATATTAAAGCAAATAATTCTAAAACATATACTAAAATAAAATAAAATAAAATAAAGGGTATAGAGCTTTTTACAATCCATAGGAGGATGGGATACTTGGTCCAAAAACGCAAATGCCTTCGTGAAAATGTTGTCTCCCTCACAAATCTGAACCTCTCCGGATCTGCAACCATTTCGAAACTAATTTTTGTTGACGAATCAAAATGATAAAAATAGATTATTTTTGATGAACATAGGAAGTACTATAATTTAATTATTCATTTAATTATAGTTACCATTGTTGCATTGGTAGTTAACCGTCATTGTCTCTTCTTCCCATGATTTCCATTTCTTTATCTGTATCAATACTCTCAGTAAACAGTTAAAATATTTGACAAATCTAGCAAATCTGCATATCATTATCATACAATTATTGCATATGTAATAATCATTGATAAAATAATTATACGATTACTTATAAAAATAGGAGAGAATAAGTTATTACCTTTAGTCCACCCAAATTTAAGGTTGTGACGCTGCATATTATGTGAGAAACAGCCAATGCAAAAATGAATATATGAAGCTGGTTGATGCCATATGCTGAGACGAGTTGTACCTTGTCCTAAATGTTATACCCATAATAATAAATTAATAATAATAGTAACAATAACAACAATAATAATATACTGCAGGTTCTATTAATCACTTTTATTAAAACTTTTCCATCGTACCACTAGCTTAAAATATTCAAATTAAGAAAATATTACTAGAAAATGATAAAGTATTACTTTCAAAAAGATAAATATCATATCACGGATATGTAATAATGGTTGATTATCATGAAAATTATAAATATAATAGTCTTTTCATGAGAACATATAAACATTGTACCAGTAAATGTATAAACTTATTACATCCGTGATAAAAATTAACCACGTTCTAATTAAAATAGAGTAAAGGGTAATTTTAGTCCAAAATAAAAATATGAATTTAGTCCAAAACATTCACTTTTTGAAAAACATGTCCATAACAAATGAAATCGTTGTCGGAGTGGTCCTTTTTTTACGGTTCCGTCAAAAAACTAATGGTCATGCCACTATGCAATTAGCGTTAACCGTTAGTTTTTTGAAGAAACCGTAAAAAAAAGGACTACTTCGTCGACATTTTCATTTGTTATGGACCCGTTTTTCAAAAAAGTGAAAAATATTTTGGAAAAATTCGTATTTTGGTCATATATTTGTGACAAAAATTGATCTTTACTCTATAAAATACTATGAAATTTTCGCCCCACGGTATCATTTAACCATCCATCCAACAAAAGATAGGATTCAGACCCTAGTATTGTATTCACCCAACAAGAAGATGCATCCACTTAAATTTTTGTGACCAAATGAATAGTTATGTTCACACTATTGTGTGTTGGACGTGGTTCTTAAGAGGGTTGTACCTTTGGACATGGATCTTGATATTGTTTACCACTTTTCTCTTTGCAAGGATGCCATGAGTGTCCAACGTTATAGGGAACGCATAATTCTGAAAGGTATTGTTGTAAAATTGATAGCAGCAATGACATGAGCCCCAACAGCATAAGCTCTTAAATATACCAAAAAAATTGAAATATAATTAGTAAAATTATAATATCAATACACAACACAACATAAAATTCAGTTACAAAAATATATCTAAAATAACACTAACGTAGAACTCCTATAAAATATAATCAAATGCAAACTCTAAATATTGTACAAACTCCAAATTATGATCTAGAAAATGTAAACACGAGATGACAAAATAGTAGCAACAGAAAATGTCAACGGTTGATGTTGTGTTGATATTGTGTTGACATTTTCTATTGCTACTATTTTGTATATGTTGATATTTTTTAACGATACAGATCATAGTTTGGAGTTTGTACAATATATGAGTTTGCATTTTATCACTCCGTACTCCTATATTTTTCTTGATGGTATCTACATGGAAATACTAATTTATAGAGTAAAAGGTTCGAAATTACTTATCAAATTAACCTGTTTTAATCTTTTCAAGTGCTTCACATAGAGACGATCTTCTCTTTTTATTCAACCACTGCAACCAAAATACACAATAAATTCCATGAAATGTTACTATATTTGGCACACTCACAAACAAAATGAAATAGAGAAAATATGGTGTTAATAGAGAAAATATGATGTTGTATTACCGATTCAATAACATGAAAGAATTTCTCAACGAGAATTGATATAGCAATCAGCACAAAGCAAACCACCGCCACCGCCCACGTCGCCGTCGACTCCAACGACCTCCCTGTGTTCATTACTACGGCCATTCTCTCGCTCTTTCCTCTTTTGTAAGTATAAATTTGATTGAATTTTCATATACTTGCAAGTTATGTAATAAATTTATATATAAATAAAGAGAGAGAAAAAGAGAGAGATTTGGTCAATAGAATTGAAATTACGAGTCAAGTGATTATGATAGATGACCTTGTCTTCAACAAATTAATTTTAAGTTTGACACAGTTGTAAATAGATCAATTAATTGGCAATTTTGATGTATTTGGAGGTGCAAACACGTGTTATTAAATTAATAAAGATGATTAACTTTTACTAGTTAGAATAAATAAACACTATCAATTAAAGAGATTAATTGCATGTCAAGTAGTAGCTCAAAATGTATTTAGTTAAATAAGTATAAATATTAACTAGCAAAGAAATTCAATATTTATAGATCAAAATATCTTAGTGGGGTTGCAATCACTAGCTATATAGGATATATTTGATCTTGGATTGTTCTCCTCAAGTTGACAATCCAATGATATTTTGAAAAGTCACTGAGAATTTGGAGAATAATGTCAAATCGATCTTTAAATGGTCATTGAAACGCTTCATAACTTAACTTGAGCTTTGAGTTTTATAACGTAAATTGAGATAATTAATTTAGTAAATAAATTAAATTCTCAGCTATTGAATTATTTGGGCTATGATGGTCCTTTTTCACCTTACTAATACCAACAAAACTTCGAATATATGTCTGAATTATTTGTATATATAAAGAAAATGTGATCGATTATAAAGTGTATTTTTAAATAGCTTGTTTTATAATTTATTCACGAAATTCATAAGTTGATACTAATATTTCCATTATATGACTTAATCATCTAAAGTCATTTTTAGACTAATCGTGTCAAGATTCAACTGATATTTTCTTCTCTATTATGACTTAATCATCTATAAGTCATTTAAAGACGTAACATATCACCATTTTTCTAAGAAATAAATTTGAGAAAGATAGCATAATATGACCGCAGTATATGATGTGTATATCATTCGTGTATGAAGTGGTCTTACGATTCTTTGCATTTAAGTCCTTCAAGTCTTGACTATTTCAAATGTAGGCCTAGTTTTTGGCAGGATGTTCGTCATGAGTTCGATTTATCTTTTTTTACGTACTCCTCATGTCCCATGTTAGTCGGACTTTTCTATTTCGGCTCGTACCAAAGTACTTATATTATTTATATATTAAGTAAAAAGGGGAGTGATCAATTGCTAACTCATCATTTAATTGCTAACTACAACTAATTTAAGGCCACATGATTTTAAAAAACGTGTGGTTTACAATTTGCCACGTGTAATTTTCGTTTTTATTAATTAAATCGAAAAAATTAAAAAAAACGTCAAATTAGGGTTTTGGATGAAAATGTCAATATTTCGAAAATATCAACACAATGTTTTGAGAATGTCAACACAAATTTAGGATTGACATTGTATATGCTTTATATTGACATATTATCTTAGCTGTATTGACATTAGTCTGTGTATTTAAAAATACGAAAATTCTAGATTTTTTTTTTCAAATTTTGACGTCGGAACATATGCATGTAGTATATCGTTGGAATCCTTATAAAATTATCTTTAATTTGATATATGTTATATGAATTTAAAGTTTTGGGATTTCTTTTAAAAGTTAGTTATAACTAACTTGACATTAATACCTCACTAACTTGACATTAATACCTCTATTGATTTTTATTGGAATTAATCCTATAGCCTTATTCACGTTTTTTGTTGATCGTATTGACATTTTGTGTTTAATGATCTAGACCTTTAATTTAAATATCTAATGGCTATTATTGAGTTGTAGTTAGCAATTAAGCATTGAGTTAGCAATATAACACTCCCCGTGAAAATTAAGGTATTTAATTAATATATTGAAGTTAATTAAGCATTCTATTATTAAGTGATATCTCTCTATACTTAAAATACTAGTAATTTAATTACATTAAAAAATTAATTCCAAATTAATGACCTAAAATAAAAAGTGGAGTAATATGAGACGGAATGAGTATAATTTATTGAAATTAAAATGGGGATGTTTTATTTTTTAGGTGGATGTCGGTATTTAAGATATTGGAATTATAAATTTGAATTTCACTTATACTTTTTAGGTCGAATATGTCTGTACAGAAATTGTCGATATAGTACTATAATTTTATTTCTTTCTTTAATCTTTTGACCTACGGATAGTGATTGCATAATTCTCCTCCTATCAAGGAAAAAAATATAAATAAAAATACGAATATAGAAATAAAAATGAATGAGTATTTACAGTGACATGATATTGTAGTGGTATATTAGATAAGCGAGGACAAGTTGGACAGTGTCAATTTCAAAGCTATTTTTTAATTGGTTGAAATTATGGGTACTTAAAAGCCCATTAAAGATTCTTACAAATATATGGTTTATGAAGCAATAAATAATCACTCATTGGCTTCTAATCCCACCAACTAATTAAATTTGATACCACATTTGCGACAATCCTCATGGCATAAAGAATTTATAAATGGACTTTTGGTAACCTTGATATCATATAAAATATGATTGATTTAGTTTGGAAGGATTGATCGATAAATCTTTTATGCATCAAAGAATGAAGTCTCGCGTTCACTTATGTTCTTTTCGCTTTCTTCACCAAAAGCAAAAAAGAATATAACTTGCTATTAAAAATAATGTGACTTGTTGGCTAACCTGATTTTGGGTGTTTTCTTCAAAGAACAAATAAGTTAATCAATAATTTGACACATATTATAATAATGTGACTTACTGGCTAACCTGATTTTAGGTGTTTTCTTTGAACAACAAATAAATTAAATCTATAATTTGACACATATTATAAGGCATAATATTTAATATTAATTTGAGTAAGACAGTAAATCTTCGAAAACTAGTTGAAAATAATAATGTCGACCCACAGTAAAAAGATGAAATTATTATTCTTCATTATCTTTACTTCTCTTTATTGACATATGATGATGTTTGTTTTTTAGTAGATGGGCCTACCATGTTCGAAACCCAATTTGTTAAAATCATGCAAATGGGGCCCATTTAAAAATAAAGAATTAAGCAGGCTTCCAGAAAATGTTGTGTGACATTACAAATACACAAATCATAATAAATAACGATATTATAAAAAAAGGTCTACCTCCTGCATAAGAGGAGGCAGTAGCTAGAGCTATCAAATAAGGGTAGTTGGCCAAATAATTGTGGGTAATATATTTTCCCTTTTTCTAAGTAATATCACTATTTTGAAATATACCCCTTTTAGGTTAATTTGTGGGTGTATTGTTGAAGTGGGTATAAATATGTAAACACTAATTATAGATGCATAAATATGAGTAAATTTTTTTTTCAAATTGTCAACAATGAATAAACTTAATCGAAAAAACTTAATTAATAATATGGGAAGTATGCATACGCATTGATCATCGAAGAATCGAATATGATTCGCCTACCGTCATGTACAGTCGATACGAGTAAAAGTACTTTAACATGACAAGATATACTTAACGACCATACATCATAAAAAGCGATACGATGACCAATAACGACTAGATAGATAACTTTAACGAATAAGATCCGAGCCGTACTTAACCATCATTGGTTGATAAAAAAAAAGTAAAAACACTTAAATAATAGAATCAAAAGAAAGATTCGAAAGTCCCACATAATAAAAAATTATTTCTATATCGATCTTGATAGATGAACACCGATACTTATGTACATATTTAGAAAACATGATTTTATAACTATGATAGAATTGAGTTTGATTCCAAGCATCTTAAATTTAGGAAACTTGAGCTACCAAAAAGCTACGCACTCCATATAATTGGGACAAACCACACTTAAACAAACTTTATCCAAAAATTACAAACAACAATACGAGATCATCATTATCATTTATCATCAATATAATAAAGTAAAGAAACGAGAAATAAAGTAAATCCACATGCATGTTTATAAATTATCACAACTCCAATAAAGGTAGCGAAATAAATCAAAAAATCAACATACAAATTATTTTTAAAATAGGATATTGGTCCCTAATTATGGAACTTTCATAAAGTTGGATTTTTCTATAAACTTTAAAATCGGCAAATAATATCACGAACTTTACCCCGAGTTTGTTATTTTCCACTAATGAAAAAATTTCGGCTATATTAATAGATTGAAGAACAATTTTGGAGGGTGTGCTTCAAGAAAAAGTATCTTCAAAGATTGAAAAACTTGAAACTCTCGAAGTTGTTGTCGAGAAATTACAAAAAAAATCGTAAAATAAAATTATTTGCCGGAATTTTCTCATTAATGAAAAATAACAAACTCAAGGCAAAGTTCATGATATTATTTGCCAAATTTCAAAGTTGGTAGAAAAATCCAACTTTTTTGACGTGCCAATATCCCTTTTAAAATAAATAAAAAGCCAACGTACAAATAAAAAAACGGGGGTTAATGGCTTTCCAAAACGTACAACTCCTCACTGCACAACGTATTTTGGATCAGCTCAAAAAGTCACAAACCCTCAAACCCCCCCACCCCCACACTCCCCAAACCCCCACCCCACCCCACAACCATGAAAAAGAAAAAGAAAAAGAAAAGGAAGAAAAGAAAGAAAAGAAAAAGAAAAAAAAAACAGAAAATCACTAAAGAAAAAAAAAGAAGGTTAGAACTCTCTCACCACTCTCTCTCCCTCTCTCTACTATTTCTCTCTCCTCTTTTTCTTTGTCTCTTATCATTTCACTTCCCCTAACCCCAGATTTTCTTTCCCTTCTTCCCTCTTTTCCAACCCCCAAAAAAACACCAACGCAGAAAGGAAACGCAAAAATTCACAAAAAACCCTCACAAATCAGCCCCTAATTCGCCCAATTGCTCGCCTCCGGAGCCCTAATTTCCCCCCGCCGGCGATTCAGCGGCCGTTGATTTTCCCCCGAGGCGCGAGAGTCCTGTTTTGGATGAGACTGAGAGGAGGCGGCGCCGCAGAGAGAAACGGGAGCAGGAGAAAAATTAATTTTTGATGCCGCCGGAGCAATTGCCCTGGGATCGAAGGGATTTCCGCAAGCACGAGAGATCCGGCTCCGACCCGCGCTTCGGTGGCGGGGGATTCGGCGGCGGGGGCCCGCATAGATGGCGGGAGCAGAACCACCACCCGCACGCGCCGCCGCCGCACCCCACGCCCTACCACCACGGCCACAACCAGAGCCACCAGCAGCAGCAGCGATGGTATTCGGACTTCCGCTCGCGCCCCATCCCACCCGGTGAGTCGTCAATTTGTGGAATTGATTTTTCTTTTTCTTTGCCTTTTGGACTGAAATTCATCTAGAAAATTTTAGGTTATCGAAATTTAATATAGGTTCTTGTTCTTGGTTGAAAAAATTAGGTTGTTTATTGTTTCTGATTTTGGGTGTGTTGGGGGTAAAAGTGGGTTCAGATAATTAAGCATATTTTGTATGAGTCAGTCGAAGGGGAGGTTTCTGTAGGTAATTATCTAAGCAGATCTGTGACATATAGAGGCAAGCAGTTGAAATTTGGTGAGTGGGTGGTGTTTGAATAGATCTGAGCTCTGATTTGCTAATCTTTTGGTTGAAAATATGTAAACTATAAATTGGTGTTTTAAGTTATTTGAATGGTTTGTTTTTTTGTATGGGATATATATGTTTCTTGTGTTGATTGTTTCTTTTCCTGTTCTTTTGGTTTTGGAATGTTTTCTGGCTGAAGGTCATGGTAAGCAGGGTGGTTGGCACATGTATCCGGAAGACGCTGGTCCTGGGTTTATGCCTTTCGGGTCTAGGTATGGTGACAGAAACATAGAAGACGATAATTTTCGCCCTTTTGGAAATCGTGGAGATGGAAGGTATTTTAGAAATAGCAGGGGAAATAGGGGAGCATCGTTTAACCAGAGAGACTGGAAGTCGACATCTTGGGAACCTGCTGCGTCGTCCGGTGCGAGTGGTCCTGTGAGACCCACTGCAGAGGTTAGTACTCAGAAGTCTGTAGAGAATGCTGAGACATGTCATAACAACAATAAAAGTAATGGATCTTGTCATCCTCCTCCTGATCCCTTACCAAGTCCATCTCCGCCTCCTGTGAAAGAGAACAGTGAGAAGAATGAGGATTGCGGTGATGAGCTGGCCAGCTCAGATCATAAGTCAGAGAAAGAAAATGGCCTGGGATCAATAGATTGGAAGCCACTTAAATGGAGCCGGTCTGGAAGCTTGTCTTCGAGGGGATCTGGTTTGAGCCATTCAAGTAGCTCCAAGAGTATGGGGGCAGAGTCTGAGATAGTAGTTGATCCTCAGCAGAAGATTGTGACACCTGTTCAGTCTCCGGCTGCTGTTTGTGCTGTGCCAGCTGCTCCGGCTGTTTCTGATGAGACCAGTTCCAGGAAGAAGCCGCGCCTGGGCTGGGGTGAGGGTCTAGCAAAATATGAAAAGAAGAAAGTAGAAGGCCCTGAAGATGTTATAACAAAAGATGGCTTGACAGTTTGTGTGAGTGATACAGAAGTCATGCAGTTGCCTTCTGTCAACATGCTTGATAAGAGCCCAAGAGTTACATGCTTTTCTGATTGTACTGAATCTGCTACCCCCACTTCAGTTGCCTGTAGTTCTTCGCCAGGTATATATTTCCCTTTTCTATGCTGTTATTTGATTTGTATTGCCTGTTTGTGCCCCTTTTAGCCCAAAAAGGAAATAAAAAAGTGATTTAAACCTGCCAAGGAAATAAACTGTTTCATAAAAAATGCAAGCTAATGATTATGGCAGTTCTTACCACAGTAGATTTTCCTTTACTATAGTTTTAGTTAGTCAGAGACCATTTTGCCTGGCTATACCCTGTGTAGCAGATGATGCACTATCGTTGAGTGTGTAAGAAAACAATGTGATTAGTTAATCAATTTGCATTATGAGAAAAAGTTGATAGTGGGCACTGCTCATGCATGTGGTTTCTGTTACACACAACTCCTGCAAGTAGTTCAAATGCCACACTTGATCATATTTAAAATTACTTTAGTGTACTGTTGACGCACCTTAATTAGCTCGTGAAGCAAAGCTGTGAACATGCTAGTTTTATTTGTCAAATAAAAAGACAACCGATTTTTATTTTTCTAAATGTTCCTCTCAGGGTTCCGTTTTGTTTATTTATTGTTAAAGCTGGACTGCAATCTCAAAGGGTCTTTTGGTTCCTCTTCATTTAGTTTTGAGTTTATACCAAAAGTTGATAGGTTTGTGTTTTGATGGAAGACCTAATATTCATGCTCTTTTGTCCTCTTCCAATAATTGAAGACGAAAAATATTTGGTTCTTATATGTAGTTTTGAATATTTCTTATTCCATAAACTGAGTGCCAACACGATAATTTCTGTTAAAGGGTTGTATAGAAATTGGAGAGATGAGTTAATCAAATTTCTGCTGAGAATGCCCATGATCCCATCTACAGTTATGTGTAGGATGTGTAATAAACACAAAGCTAATAAGTGATTATCTTGATGTTACTCCCAGTGGATTTAAGTTAGTGTCTCATGGTTCACATTCAAGGGGAATACTATATAGTGGAGTAAAATAATAGTTGATGCTTGCATGCTTGTATTCTGGATGGGGGGTCTATTCACTTTATCACTTACACGTTTATTATCGTGCCATTAGTGAAATTATATTCACTTTAGTGGTCCCTTAAAAGAGATTTCTCATTTTAGGTAAATATGTTTCTCAATTTGGTGAACTATGCTTCTATATCTACCTGATTGTGACAATTGAGATTTTGCTGGTATCTTTCTGGATTAAGCTGTCTCCTTTTGCGTGTTAAAGGTTATCATCTTCTCATATGGAATCTATTGTACCTCACAGGTATTGAGGAAAAAGAGTCTGCCAAGGCTGCTAGTATGGATCATGATACTGCAAATTGGAGCTGTTCACCAAGTGCTATGTCCCATGCTCAGTACGACGGACCAGCTTTTAATTTGGAAAACTTGGAGCTCACATCTATTGCCCACTTAAGCTCTCTGATAAATGAATTGCTACAATCTGATGAGCCAAGATCTGTGGAAACTGGTTATGCACGGTCCACCTCAATAAATAAGTTACTGGTATGGAAAGTTAACATCCTAAAAGCAATTGAGGTGACTGAATCAGAAATTGATTCGCTTGAAACTGAACTGAGGTCACTCGTAGCCAATGGTCCTCATCCAACTGACTCCAGCTTGCTACCAGGAGAGTGCCGATTGAAACCTTGTGAAGAGAGGCTTGATGGTTCTAGTTTCACTATTGGACCTGGCCCATTGCGAGTTGATTCGTCTGGAGCAACGAATTTTGAAAATGTAGCTGCTGCATTGGAGGATAGCCATATGGCTGTGAAAGATGAGGAAATTGACAGTCCAGGTAGTGCTACATCTAAATTGGTTGAGAAGCTACCTTCTGGGGAAGATACCTTTCCATCTGAGCCACGGCGTTGTGTTGAAGGTAACAAGAGATTGGAGTTTGGTAGTGTTCATAGGCCGGAGCAATGCTTGGAGGATGGTCCTGGAAATCATGATGAAACTTGTAGTACTGATGATCATAAACTTATTGAGACTAGTCAGCATGGTCTGTCCTGTGGTGGTGATACACGTTCTGATGTGGATCATATTTACGACTCTATATTGTCTTCAAATAGAAACTCTGTAAATACTGCAATGGAGGAGTTGAATAAGTTATTACCCGCACAGCAGAGTTTTCTTGATTTTTCTTCCTTACTAAGCGCCTCTTCTTTACAAAGTGGCCCCTTGGTAATTAAGGACAAGTTTTTAAAGAAAAAGAGGTCTCTCAAATTCAGGGAGAAGATTGTCACCCTCAAATTTAAGGTATTTCAGCATTTTTGGAATGAAGGTCGTGTAGTTTCAATAAGGAAACTTCGAGGAAAGTCTCATAAGAAGTTTGATCTAAGTCATACTGGTTTAAGAAAGTACCGTTCTGCCAATCGAGCTCGAATATCTTATCCTGGTGAGTAATTATTTGCTTCGTATGTTCCTATTCTGCTCATACCTTTTTTTTGTTGGATCCCTTTATAATTTGTGCTTACACTTCAATAATGACAACGTGAACTTGCTGGAGTTATTGTGGACATTATTCTTACAACTCCTTTTATTTACTTTATTGTGGACTAGTTTGAACTTGATTTCCCAATACTGTATTGCAGGTGGGTGCCCCAGAACAGTTCCCGCAGAAGAAGTAATTGACTACACTACCAGGTTGCTTTCAGAGTTGCCATTCAAGCCCTGTCGGGCTGCTCTAAAGATGCCAGCTTTGATTTTGGACAAGGAGACACGGATGTCAAGGTTTATTACTAACAATGCACTGGTTGAAGATCCTTGTTCTGTTGAAAAAGAGAAGTCTATGATCAATCCGTGGACTGCTGAAGAAAGGGAACTTTTCATCGATAAGCTTGCTATTTTCGGGAAAAACTTCGGTAAGATTGCATCTTTCCTGGAACATAAAACAATAGCTGATTGCATAGAGTTCTACTACAAGAATCACAAGTCGGAAAGCTTTGTGAGAGCTAGGAAGAAGCCAGAGTTTGCAAAGCAAAAGAAGTCTCAATCTAGCACCTACTTGGTAGGCAGTGGTAAAAGATGGAATCGTGAAGTGAATGCTGCTTCTCTTGATATGCTTGGTGAAGCTTCCATGATTGCAGCTAGTGTCAATGATGGCGTTGAAACTCAGCAGAGAAGTGCATCTAGGATCGGTTTTGGAGCATCTAGTTCTCACAAAGTACCAAGGGGTGAAGCTCCATTGCAGAGATCAAACAGTCTGGATATGTACAACAATGAAACTGTGGCTGCTGACGTGTTGGCTGGTATATGTGCTTCCTTATCATCTGAGGCTATGAGTTCCTGCATCACGAGCTCAGTTGACGTTATAGATGGGTATCAGGACAGGAAATGTCAGAGAGTTGGTTCCTGTGTGAAACGGCCTTTGACTCCTGATGTTACACAAAATGTTGATGACGAATGCTCCGATGAGAGCTGTGGGGAGATGGATTCTACTGATTGGACTGATGAGGAGAAATCTGCCTTTGTTCAGACTTTTTCATCTTGTGGCAAGGATTTTGCAATGATATCTCAATGTGTCAGAACAAGATCCAGTGAGCAGTGCAAGATATTCTTCAGCAAGGCTCGAAAATGTCTTGGATTGGATAAGATTCGGCCTGGGCTTGGCACTGGTGTCTCTGATACCGGTCATGGAGGCAATAGTGACACCGAAGGTGCTTGTGTTGTGCAAACCTGCTCAGTTACTGGAAATGATGGTTCAGATTGCAGGATGGAAGAGGATCTCCCGCCTGTGGATGTTAAGTTGAGTAATGAATCTGATGTAGCAGTAAAACACAATTTGAAGCCTGATTCTAGTGGATGTGTTGGTAATGGGGGACCATGCCCTTTGGATTCTATGGATGTTGAACCGGTTGGGAAGAGTTTTATGGGAAATGCCGTGACAAATGAAAATCCAGCTATAGACGTCAATGTGGATGATGATACACATGATAGTGCAAACCATGCAAGTGTACACGAGCCTGAAGTTACAACATTGGCCGTATTCTCCAAAACTGACTCCATAGGAATTAACAAGGGAGAAAACAGTGGCCAGCAAAATATATTAAGTGAGGCTGATAGCAAGGCTGTGGCTGAGATTTTTAATGGGCCTCAAGGGGAAGACAACGAAAGAAAAAGGCCTATCTTAACTGAGGGTAATGTGGAATGCAAAAAAGTTCAGGACAAGAGTGCTAGTTCCACTGAAATTACTTCCGTTAGCTCTGCAGTAAATCAGATTGAGTCTTGCCCTCAGGTTGTTCGGAATATTTCCCATCCCTCAGTTAATTCACATTCTCTGATGCAAATTAAATTTGGATGCCAAACGGAAGCTGACCCCCAAACCTGTTCAGAAAAACCTCGTCCCATCTCAGCAGAGCAGAATGACCACTTTGCTTCTGTGGAGTCATCGACACTGTTCTCTGTGCCCATCAAGTATCAGAGGCACTCGAGTACTAGTGCTTTGTCAAATGTTGCCTCTAATGGGATCA
Organism: Salvia hispanica; assembly: GCF_023119035.1. Classification (NCBI taxonomy): domain Eukaryota; kingdom Viridiplantae; phylum Streptophyta; class Magnoliopsida; order Lamiales; family Lamiaceae; genus Salvia; species Salvia hispanica. The sequence goes on from NC_062965.1 coordinate 20,901,652, forward strand.
GTGAAAAGGATCCTAAGAGAAGTGTTAGGACAGTCAATGGCCAGCAACAGCGTATTTCAGGCTACCTGCAGCCGGATCCAGATAAATTTTCACAAGTACTCAGGGGCTACCCGGTTTCTGTGCAGACTGTGAAGGAAACAAATGGGGATGTTAACTGCAAAAAACATATACCACTTCAAAATATCTCCAAGCGGGACGATACGTTTCATACAGAACGGCATAGAGAATTCTCCCTTCAGAAGTGTGCTACCGGCCCAAAGCATCAGGCTGAAGTCCAGGCACCCTATCCAACCCAAGATAAGAGCAGGGACCGTTCGAGACCCCATTCAGGGAGCTCGTCTGATGCGGATAAGCCTTCCAGGAATGGTGATGTCAAGTTATTCGGCAAAATCTTGACATCAACCCAACAGAAACCTGATTCTTGTGCAGAAAGGGAAGGCGGTGAGGACCAGCACAACAAACCAGTTTGCCAGACACTGAACCTGAGATTCAGGGGTGATCAAAAGGCCACTAATTTAGATTCACCTCGTTCGAAGTTTGACTGTAATAATTATATGGTCTCTGATAATAGTCCTAGGAGTTTTAGTTTTTGGGATGGGAACAGGACGAACACGGGCTTTGCTCCTCTGCCTGACTCAGCTCTTTTGCTAGCCAAGTATCCTGCTGCCTTCAGCAACCATCCGATGCCTGCTGTGAAATTAGATCAGCCAACTTTACAAGGAGTCATTAGAAGCAATGAGCATTCCTTAAATGGCCTCTCCGTTTACCCAAACAGGGATCCGAGTAGCAGCAATGGAGTAGCAGATTACCAGGTAATAAGGAATCGAGAATTGCCTCCATTCGCCTTGGACATGGAGCAGCCGCAAGATGCATTACTCTCAGAGATGCAAAGAAGAAATGGGTTTGATGTTGTATCAGGAATGCAGCAACAATCGAGAGGAGTAGTTGGGGTCGGAATCAATGTTGTTGGGAGAGGGGGGATTCTTGGTCAGGGCCCTGGCGTTACTGATCCCGTTGCTGCCATCAAAATGCACTATGCAAAAGCTCAAAACCTAGGAATGCAGACAGGCAGTGGGGTTAGAGAAGACGATGTGTGGATGAGTAATGGGGATGTAGGGAAGTAGTAGAAGCGGGGAGGAGGCTTTTAGCAGAGGCCACCGTGCGATAAGGTCGCGTGTTGTCGCGTTGTATTATAGTTTTTATGTCACCAACTCAGCAGCCAGCATTAGAGTAGTTTCCAGAAACCATCCCTTTTTCTTTTCTTTTTTTTTGGGTCAGAAGATTTCTAGATTTTGTAATATTGCAGGAGCCTTTGTATTTTGTTGTATTTGGTGGATACAGAAATAATCTGTCAAAATAGACGTGGAGGAGAAAGAGGAATTTCTGTTTCAGTGCATCTTCTTGTAATGTGGATCATTACCCCAATGAGCTTCACAATGGTATGAGCTCTTCTTAATTAGGTGTCTATTTTCATGTTCTTTGTTATGGCTTATCTAGTTTTGGTAGTTCAGTTATGAGAGGGAAAAATGTGTCATTTATTGGTGGTGAAATATATATTTACCTTTTATTTATGTCTTGCTGGTGTTACTGATTATTTGAATGTGCATCTTTATTCTCACTAACTTATTTTTAGAAGTAAAAAGTTAAGTGGCTCGTGTGTACATAGTCTATGTTAGAGAGGTAAGTAAAACAATTTAAACAAATCACGTGTGAGTGATTGGATTAATATCAACTTTGATTCCGAGTCAAAACCTACCCACTCTTGACTTATAACGAAATGGTAGGTGGAATAAAGAAAGTTGTAGATTGTGACTACAGCTGAATAAATCTGATTATAGTAAGTATTATGGAGTAATATAATAATATTCCAACATTGCTTAAATATCGTTATTACAATATCTTGTCGTGGTCAAAAGCGGCTATGCCGGCCTTCCTCTTTTCCCAATAGCCGAATGTGTATGCCCACTCTTATGTGGAGTATATCATCTTTACTCGCCATTTAAAATTTCAACAATTCAATGACCCTCTTTGCTAGAGAGAAAGAGACTATTTTAAGTTTTAACTTTGAAGGCAAGAATTATGAGAGAGAGAGAGTGTGTGTGTGTGTGTGTGTGTGAGAGAGAGAGAGAGAGAGAGAGAGATCCTCTAAACTATTTTCAAGGAAGAATTCAAATAAAAACAGCTGGGAACTAAGTTTCAACAATTCAATAACCTTCCTTGCTAGAAAGAAAGAAATGGAGATTGTTTATGGCAAGAATTATCAAAGAGTAAGTTTATGGTGTGTGTGTGTGTGTGTGTGTGTGAGAGAGAGAGAGAGAGAGATAATCAGTCCCTCTTAAGTCTAAATTACTACTACTACTACTACCACCACCACCAAAGAAGACTTTAAATAAAAAACAGCTAGGAACTAAATTTAACATTTCTAGGTCCTCTTTGCTAGACTGTTTTATGGCAAGAATTATCAGTGTGTGTGTGTGTGTCTTAAAGAGAGAGAGAGAGTTGGTCCCTCTAAACTACTTCCAACTTCCAAGGAAGACTTCAAATAAAAAGCAGCATGGGACACCTAAAACTTAATTAACCCCAAAATTTAATAATCCTAGATTCCTAGTACAAGAACATGAATAAGGTAAAGAAAGACTGATCAATCTACGAAAATATTTCTTCAAGGTATAAATTATGACAAAACATACGAATTGCTAGCTACTCCGAATCTTTGTAATAGCAAACAGCAATTGAAATACAAATTTAACCCTTATGTTTACATACCTACTTCAGTTTTGGACTCTCCTTGCATCCGTAGAATAGGTGGGAGAGGAGCGATGATTTCAGTTATCTGCTAAATGGAAGAGATTAATTAACTAAGCATCATGTGAGAAATGTTGTATAGAAGAACATCGATCCATGCAAAAGGACCAATTGCAACTGAACCGAAAAATATATGTGTTAACTGAAAAGGAACCAAGTAAAGAAGAAGCTTTTTTTTTTTTTTTTTTTTCTTTCTTTCTATTTGAGTAAATTTGACTACCTCATTTGTTGCAGGATGGGAAAAAACTGCGCGATGAGCGTGTAGATGGTAGCCACAATCACCGGGAACGGGTTTTTCAGGCCTCTCGTAACCTCTGAAATGAATGGAAGTACTATTACTGTCCATAACTGCCTTGTGAAGTACTATAATATAGAAGAAACATAAGTAAAAGCAGTAAATAATGGTTATATTATATACTGCCTTAACACACTGAAACCATATACAGTATGCCAACAATTGGGAAACTTTATACATCTCAAATCTGAAATTGGTAGTAGATGCAAAAAAATTGCTAATTAGAGCAGGTATTTCGACTTTGTTTGGATGCGACATTAACTTGAGGCCGATAATGTTAGGGAAATTTTCATGGGAGTTTGTTGCTTACAGCACATAATCAAGGTAATTACTGTTTAAGGGCAGGAAAACTCCTTCCATTACCATGACAAAGAATTTTCTCTAATATCAGTTGCAGTTTAGGATTCTGCTTCATATTGGAATATAGTAATGCATGCCATGCAGGAAGGTAATGGCAACTCTAAGCAGAAACAAGTCATAGCAAGAATGATAAAATTTCAGGACTTATTCATACCCATCTTGAGCAAAACTTTCACTGACAATTTCATGATCAGTATACTTCGGTTGCCCATCCATGCCATAAAGAGGATCATCTGCACCAGTGAGAAGAAATTCTTAAATGATGATTGATGCCACAATAGTAATAGTGCTCCAAGCCATATAAATATTCACTTACGTTTCTTGAAGATTAGAAAGCGTTTAGTGGTAGTACTTAAGTATCAACACAAAATACTTTGGACCTTACTTTTTGGAAGAGTTAGTTCTTCTACATGTTTCAAAACCATTGGGGCAAGAAGATGTATTAAATACTCCATGTAAGAAGAAAACTACAACAATGATGTCATAATTGTTGTAGGGAGCAGCAGAACATTAAACAGCTAACTAGCTATGCTGCTAAATTCAGTTATTAAAAAATGAACTGGAGGTTGTTCAAATAACAAAAGGAGAAGGATATAAGAGTAGCTTAATAACACTTCAGAGCTGCTTCTTATGTACAAGCAGGGGTCTCCCTCCATTTCCTTCTGAATTTTAACAAAACAAACATTTCAAGCATAGAAAGTTTATTCAGAACTGACCGATCAGTGGATGCCCAATGAAAGAAAGATGTATGCGGATTTGGTGAGGCCTCCCAGATTTGATTTCAACCTAATCAATGCAAGACAGCAGAGTTTTCAAGATTCTTTCAGAAAGTAGAGAGAAATATCTAGATAATCAAGCTAAAGAAAGATGATTTTAACATTATAGCGATTTTCAAACCTGGACTAATGTGGAATTGCTCTGCTTGTTTCTTTCTAGAACTGTAACTTTACTCAAGGCTGGTTTCCCTGATAAATAAAATTTATGTTTCATGACTATACATGTGACGGGTGTTTCGTTACTTAACATTGAAACTATAGAATGGGAAATATGAATAACGATAGGAAACCAATGATGTATAGCTGTATGGTATATCTGAAATGTTATGGGACCTGAAGGAGAGGCTACATACAACCCCTGGGCGACACCAGGATATCTCACCAGACCAATGGGATGATCAATCACAACCTGTCAAGAAATAAAGTAACAAGGTAACTAACAGCAAAATGGAGTATATTACAACGGGCAAGTAATCAAGGTGATATTCTTTCTAGGGCTGAGACATGCAGAAACAGAAATGAGAAAACTGTTATTACCTCATCCTCAACGATCACCCCACTTGCTAGGGCTCGATATAGTTTTGTTATACTCCTTGTTGTTTTCTGTAGATGATCACTGCTCCTGTTCACATATCAATTACAAGTTGCCTCAAAAACATTTCCCTACAACATCAAATCAAACCTAAGCCGAAAAGCCAATACTTTTGCTACTTTGTTGATTTAATAAGACATTATTGATGAGTCAGTTCAAACATATGGAAGATGATAAAGCAAATATCATCTAGTATTTGTTTTTCACTTACCTAGATACCCCAACCACTGATGTCCCATCGGCAAAAAGTGCTGCAAGACGACACTTCGCGAGCTTTGTTTTGGCACAAAGTAGTACCCCTAGTTCGTAGACAATGGAAAAAAGTAGATTTTTTCATGATCCCAAGAAACTACCAAGTCCAGGAAGATATAATCACTCGTAACTATTCGCAAATCACTTCAAGAAAGAAACCAGCATAGAGAATCTTCTGAACAGAAGCCAAGAGGTAGCCAAAATATGCTAGATTCATACTTAGCACAGTTATCACATTTTTAAAACCAGCACAATAAAAATATAATAAGAACTCTCTACTCACAGAAGAATCTAGAAAGACTAACCCGACGTGCCCCTTCCAAGCCGATGAACAGGAACAGGATGGGGCTCTTGACATCCTGATGCCTCCAGATTTCCTGCATGCCGTTGGAGTTGTGTCAAGACAGTTCGCTGCTGGAACAATCCTCCAGGTAGAACTTGCAATCCCGAGGGTTTATTAAGAGCAACCTGAATGAATTAACAGAATTCAAGATGCCGCACTTGACCAGTTTTTAAGTATTACCATGACATATTCATCAATGTGCATATGTTGAGTAGAAACACCTCCTACCATGTCATCCTGTAGCTATAGTTGGTTTGGTCTTCAGTACTAAGATGGGTAAAAGTGAAACTTTTTTACCTTAACTTGTTATAACAGATTAAAGCAGATCAACTCTTATATCCCCCTAGTTATGTTAAGGCTAAGCCAATCCATTCATTCCTCGTCGGTGGAAACATGGAATAAAATCTACACAATCAAGTTATCCTGGAACGCGCAACAACACATTATAGCCATTCTCTTTTTTTCTAGAAACAAACATGGGTGCAGAATTATCTCAAAACGCACGAGACATATTTGGAACTTTTAAACATGCCAGATCCCTACATATTCAATCAGATACATGTTGCTAAGGATAAGCAGCCTTCATCATGTCTATGGAACTGGACAATAAAGCAACCAAATTCAATTTCAATTCTATACCACATCATTGTCTTCATATAGAATTTCGAGCAAGTACGGAGCATCAGGCTCTCTCCAGGGACGCCGATGATAAACCAGCTCAGCACCTTCCCTGCCACATAAATAAAACAATCAATATCACAATGCCATCATATTTCTAGCAGCAATTAAATTTCATCAATCAAACCTGATAACCGCATCAGGATCAATCACGACACAACCATCAACTGTTATCTGCTTATTGTGAATTCTCTGCAGCCAGCTGCTCGACAATCAGTACATAAAACACATTCAGTTAACAAATTAAACGCTCCTCTCACTCTAATTCAGCTGATTACCCGTGCAGCGGTGCTGAGCTTTTGTATCTCCTCGTGTAGAACTCAATCAGCGTCGCGCCTATGATTTCAACAAACGAAATCTACAGTTTCAGTTGAGACGCAGACAAGTGGTACATACACGTATATACGAGATCGATTACATCAAGTTTAAGAGCGGCGTAGTGAGGTTACCGGAGTCGGAGCGGCGGACGAGATCGCGGTAACTTATTCCGGCGTTAAATTCCGGCCACGGCTCGCCGATTGGCACCATTTTTTTAATTGTATAGAGTTAAAAATTGGTTGCAGAAGTAAAATCGTCTTCGTGAAAACATTCTAATTTATACTAATAAAACTTTTTTTAACATTAAAAAAGTAATTATAATTTATATAAATATTTGTGTAATCCTACTTTTTATAATTGATAAACATTGGATAGTGAGATCCTATTTAACTTTTTTGTATGTTTTGGATTTTGTTTTGTTTTATTTTTATAAAAATAATGACATTTAAGTGTAAATTTCATCAACAATGAGATTATATTTTATGTCATAAAAATGAAATTCTTAAATTGAGACAAAGGAAAATAATAAAATTGAACTCTTAAATTGGGGCGGAGAGAGTATTTTTTGTTTAACAAAACTGGACTCTTAAACTGGGACGGAGGGAGTATTTTTTGTTTAATCCCAAATTACAAAAGGTCATTGAGAATCATATTCCGAACTTTCTCATGAAATAAAACTAGTACTACTACTATAGCAGCAACAAAGGCAAGAAAATATATCATTATGACATTATTCATTGATACATGTATGGATAAACAATTTAATAATTGTAACAGAATAAATACAAACTCATTACATTTTGTATGAAAAAATCGTTAAATGGTGTAAAACTCAGCAAAGCTTTGGAATATGGTAAAACCTTTGAAAATTTAGCCGAAAACATGAGCCGATGAAGAAGAAACCAGCAAAGAAGCCGGTTTCAAAGCCTCAACCTCACTGCAATGGCCACCATGAACTCCGGCAGTACCGTGCTGAGTAGCTCCGGCAGGCGAAGTTTCGGCCGAAATCATTTTCAGCCGGAGCCTCTCCGCCCTCGAACCGATCACCTGCCCGAGAATAGAAGCCCCGATGGTGAACGCCATGGCGGACTTTGGCATCAGCACGGTTTTCCGGAGCATGCCTATGAACGGCACAGCTGCGTGAACTGCAACGAACCACGAAGGTGAGAATTTATCGGTGTGCTCTCTCCATACGCCTAGAGGCACGTTTGCTGCCATGCCCAACAAGCCTATAACGAGTACTTTTGCGGGCAGTGGCTGTGGCCGGAGGTTCTTGGCGAATGCGGTTTTTGCTAGGGCGGCTCTCGCAGCGACAATTGCTGGAGGACACCTGAGGTGTACCCCGGGAGGGGGCTGAAGTGCCTTTGCTACGAGGGGGACGACGCGGTTCACAGCTCGGTATGACTTTGCAATGGGACAGTTCCCGTTGTTCAACCATTCGTTGCTTGTTGCTTCATGTTGCGATTTACCTCCCTAAAGAATAAGGAAAAATGTGAGACAACATTCAAATAACTCCAAGAAAACTAAACAAAAGCTAAACCCATTAACAAAACTCATGTAAGACCGTCTGACGAGCCAAAATACGTATGATCCAATGACATATCTGTAGTTTTATCGTGTTTGGATCCGATTCATGACTCGTCTCAAACAAGACTCGCCCAAATTTCGTTTCGAAGAAGGACTAATAGCTAGTTAAGTCATTAGGACTATGGCAACTAATACACAACTATACACAGCCAAATACCTTTGAAGAAGAATCCTTTTTAGATGAATTTGATTGTTTCTTCTTTGAGTTCTTCCACATCTCAGAAAATGCATCAAACCCGAAAGGCCCTCCGTGGCCAAACGAGGAGAGGCTGATGGCTGCTGCCTTTGCAGCCAAGGGATTGAATTGAGCTGAAGATGATTCTGAATGACACTTCTCTGCTCGAACAAAAGGCCTCTCAGAAAGAGGAACGACACCATTCTGCCCGTGGAAAACCCTGAATGCCACATCAAAATTCGGACCCTCCTCAAAAATAGGGCCTTTCCTGTCCCTCACCTGAAAGGAACGAACAATTGAGACCACGACAATACAAAGCATTCGAAGAAGATATAAACGACCGGGTAAACTAAGTAATGAATGTATAAACATTTGAAGTATAGCACTATCTTCAACTTACGGGAACAGGGAAAGCCATGGCTCTTGAGAAGGACAAACTAGTTGGTGCGTTAATGTTCTGCAAAAACGGACACCTAGCACTCTCCTCGCTGGAAGGAGAGCAGTCACGATTCAAGTTCCCAAAGGTGAAATCCATCATATAAAATTCAATTGATCTGCAAAAGAATGATAGCGATTTATTAGATAAGACATGTTTATACACAATACCAACCACAAGAAACAGAACTAGGAAAACACAAATGAAGATTACACTACTTTCAAGCTAAAGTAATACTCTTATTGTGTATACGAACAACTAGAAATGCGTATACAATAGCACAAACCAAACATCAATATAAGGCGTTAAATGATCTCAAGACAAGTATCTACAACTTTTCAACACGAAGGCCGATTTTGTACATGATCTTTGCACAAGGCACAAGTTTAATCACAAAAACATCAAAATATAGAATAACTTCACAAACATCAGAAAAGAAAAAACCACCATTCTTTGAAGCTCTACTTTGAAAACCAACAATTATGATTTATGAATGTGGAAAATCGATTTAGCTCATTATCAAAATATGATCAACATAATCAATCATCCTTTCCAACCACCTTCCTTAAACCACACATTAGAACAATAATAACATTAGAAAAACAACATTATTCCTCTTAATTCTCTCCCTTCCTTTTCCCTTTACTTGAAGGCCAATCAATGAACAAAACAATGCAATATATACTCAAGTAAAGTACAGAAAAGCATAGAATATCATCCATAAAAGTTCCACACCTAATTGCGAGTAGAGAAAAACATACGAACTCATTCATAAAAGTTGAGAAATCGCAGCTAAAACACACACACACAATCAATCCCAATCATATGATTAAACAACAAACTCGCAATTTCACAAACAGTACACGATCAAATCAACAACAAAATGCAGAAATTGAGGCACACCTAATCGCAACAAGTCAAATGCGGAAATGAGCTGGAATCAAATGAAAAGGATCTCTAGAAAAGGGAGGGAGAGAGAGATAAATGGAGTAGGTTGGGTGCAGAAGTTGGAATTGCGATACGATTGAAAATCCTACTAGTAGTAGGAATCTAGAGAGAGAGAGGCGTGTGCTAGAGAGAGAAAGCGACCGCATCAACGCCACAAGCCGGGCGGCTGGGCGAGTGCATGCCGCAGTCTTCCTTTGATTCTGACGAATTACTTTTCCAATTTTGTGTTCAATTTTGGGAAAATTCGTTGGTCAACTAACATCTGCGCGTTCCTTTATTATAAAATTATAATTGTGCCCCGTAAAAGTCATTATACGTTTTGGCCCCAATAGATTGATGGTTTCACGGTAGTAAGTTTTACTACCGTGATTTGTACTGATTAATTGAATAACTTTAAAACTAATAATATATCGTTACAGGGAAGTGATCAATTGCTAACTACAACTAATTTAAGGCCATAGGATTTTAGAAAATGTGTGGTCTACAATTTGTCACGTGTAATTTTCGTTTTTATTAATAAAGTCAAAAAAGATAGTATAAAAAAAAACTCCAAATTAGGGTTTTGGATGAAAATGTCAATATAGTGTTTCGAAAATATCAACACAATGCTTTGAGAATGTCAACACAATGTTTTAAGAACGTTAACCCATTGCTTATATTGACATATTTTATATAGTATGTTGACATTCCTGCTGTACGAAAAAATTAAAAATTTTCGAATTTTTTTTCAAATTTTAACGTCGGATCATATGCATGTAGGATATCGTTGGAATCCTTATGAAATTATCTTTAATTTGATATATGTTATATGAATTTAAAGTTTTGAGATTTCTTTTAAAAGTTAGTTATAACTAAACATGTAGTTAATTGACATTAATACCCCTATTGATACTTTTTGGAATTAATCCTATGGCCTTATTGACGTTTTTCATTGATCGTATTGACATTTATGGACTAATGATCTAAGCCCTTAAGTTATGAGTTAGCAATATAACACTCCTCTATCGTTGTATTATAGTTCAATGTTTAAACCTTTTAATAAATATATATATATATATATCTATTGAAAATTACGGTAAAACAATAGCCATCAGTTTTGGAAAGAAATTTTAAAAAATTTATTGAGAATTAAGTTAACTTTATTTCAATTTCTTACACTTTTTTCAAGCAAGAGAAACTGTTAAAAGGAGAATTCAGAATTTTTCTATATAGATCATCGTATTTTTCTGTTTACACTAGAAACGAATAATATTATAATCTTCATAACTTGTTTCTTTATTGAATTGTTATCCACAGCTAAATTAAATCTATTCATTTGTTGATGTCTTAATTGGGACGAAACCGTTATAACTTAACATATGAGATTGTTTTGGCTGTTAGAATTAAATTTATGAGATTATTTAGGCTACATTGATGATAAGTTTAATTAGTATTCTATTGTAAATTTTGATGTGTTGGGGCATATTAGTGAAAAAGCAAAAGTTGGAGTGTAAGTGATATATACTCTCAGTTTAATATTTTTAAATAGTTACTAGATGACTGAAATATGAAACACATGATTTTGAAGTAAAACGATCTTGTCTAATTTGAATTGTCCATTTCAGAAATATAGACACCCATTTTAGAATGGACTTATTTAATAATTGATGGTCCACTGGATAATTTGTCATTTCCCACATTTGTAGGGAGCTTCTACTAAATTAGGGGATAATATTAATGTATTCATTAGTCATAGACATTTATGTTGGGAACATTAAAAAATTGAAAATGGTTACAAAATGACCAGCTCGTGGAGTCATTGGCCACGCCTATATTTTTATTTTTTGGATTGTAAACCAGAGTTCCTAAATCTATTCTACTAGCTTCAGTCATAAAATCTTGATGGACGCAGATCTTTGTTTTTTAAATATGAGGTCGTTGACTCAACCACTCCTAGAAATAAGGAGTAGTGTTTTCAGTCAAAAATTCTGAAGTAAATTTGCTAATAAAAAATTAACATTGACACGTAACGAGTTCACAAAATATACACCAAAGTAGAATAATTAGTTAGTAAGTACGCTATATAACATTAAATTTCAATCAGAGAACAAAGTCTTAAATATAGCATTCACACTACAGTGATTATCAATAATATATGAGGTGTGATCTTATTCACAGCCACAAGTAGAGCTAGAGATGTAGAATACGTGGATCGGCCAAGCCCGATCTGAGCACACTGGACCATACGATAATTCGAGTAGGGTCATGCGAGCCAGCCAAACCCCATTTCCACATTTTCCATGTTTAAATTGAGATGTTGAAATAACAACAGTTTTTAAATAAAAACTATCCACAAAAATAGAAAACATTTAGATCTCATGATTCCAGATCGCCATGGATCTCCATGAATTGGGAATGCAATTTCAATTGCTGTTTCCTCAATTAGTAATAATCAAATAATCAACAAAACTATTCAAGAAATTAATACTTTTATATAATGAAGGGAAAAAAATTTAAGTGGGAGGAAAATGAATTTGAAGAAGTTCGCATTAAGTTGTTCAAAGTGGTAGATAGATAAGTTCATTCAGGAACGTTACTACAAGAATCGAATGACTACAAAATGACAAAATATTCAAAGTTTAGAGGTTACCACTTACCACAGATAACATCACAATACCAAGGAAGTTGCTGATAAACTTGGACATCCTCTCATGTCCATCATTCAAAATGATGTAGTTTAACTAGCATCGGGGGTCTCGTCTGTCCGATATTCAGGTTTAAGTTCGTAGGTTCCTTGGTTGGTTCCCTTGTTATTGTACACGCACAGACTCTTGAGCATATCTTTGAGAAATTGCTGCCACAAATGTCGTTGAAGAGATATCAGTCTGTGTAGTATATGCTACGTTCGACCTCAAGGGTGAACTGTTAGTGTATGCTACGTTAGAAACAACTAGTCATTGAGCAATGCTAGGGTTGTAAAGAGATCTATTGCATGCCCAGAAATTAAGTAATAAGCGGCCTAACTACAATGCCGTTAGCTAGATGCAAGACATAAGCGGATATGCACATGAGTAGCGCATGGGATGACATATGTATAAAAATGAGTGACTGACATCAGATGTTGATGATATTACTAATGATGCATGATATAAAAACTTAAGCTTAATATTGATTCGTTGCTGCTAATGGGGTGAAATCTGTTGTTTTCCCAGGATCAAGAAAAAGCTGGCATACCTCAGGCTGATCTGTATTCTGAACAAGTTGTTTTAGTGTCCAATTTGGCTTTTTCTCAAAGAGCCTAAACATGATCTTCTCCATTTCTTCAGGGTCTTTTCTAGTTCTTTTCGACTCTGACCCCTTGGCTTGAGCTTTTTTCTCCTATACACTCGTAATGGGATACATCTATATTATGTTAGTGTGGTTGTGCACATAAAGAAATAGTTAAACAAACTTCGATTTCATAGAAAACAGAAAACAATGGACAATGTAGTGTACCGTTGATCCAGTGGTCTTAATATCATACATTCCAGGCATGGATCTTATACGGAGTCCACTATCATCATTAATGAACTGCATAAGATTCACGGGGCGAAGACAGAAGAAGAGAGAAGAAAAAAAAGGAGAGAGAGAGAGACAGAGAATGTCACATATATAGTGATTGCACTGCTGCATAAGTACTTACTATTTGATGAGTACTCTTTGTTCAAGAAAAACAATAAACAAATTACCCTTGTTTGTCTGGGTTTAGCCATAGATTTATTCGTCCTCTCCCTGCAATATTTGCCATAGTCTTCAATATTCTCAGAATGAGGCTTCATGTCGAATTTATGGTAGATTGTCCCCTCCACAGAAGGCTTCCCTATATTAAAACATAATTAGCAGAAATACGATGTCTTCAAATGCTTAAAGTTATGATACAAGTCTCAAATATGATAGCATTCATGGATAAAATATTGAAAGAAAAGTTGGAACCACAAGCATGTTGCTTCTGGCCCTGATTCAAAAGTCTGACCTTTTAACTTACAGTAAAAGAATAATAATAAACAATGTGTAACACATCAACTGTGTCAATTGAGTAGTGACCTTGAGATGACTCAGATAATACAGACATTGGAATAAAATCAGTGGACATGGCCATTGAGTAGCGCTTCAGCAAGTTCCTATCTCCAATGCCAGCCAACTCCATAGTAAACTGATAAACGAGTCAAAGTCAAGAGATTGGAGCACAGTTAAATATGGATTCTGCCACCAAACCTTGGAAAAACAAAGGCTACTCCACTGGTCCTTCTTAACCCTACATGCATTAATAGAGCGAATGTTTTGCACATAAAATGGAGACATGTGTAGCTATTAAAAATATCCTGATATTATTCACCTATCACCGGTGTTCCATCCTAAAACGGAATTTTCTTTACTTATCCTTCATTAATTATAACAATGACGTAAAAAGTGTAAATATAACGAATATAATTCCCAATTTCAATTAGCATATCGAACTCCATGTCAAGTCATGTTAGGACCACATCTGAGTTAGAGGTAGTATGTTCCTATTATAAATCTCTCTCTATAGTGGTACATGAAGATAAAATTACCAAAAGCTGCCAATATATGAGTTGCTTTTCATAAGGCAGAATATCCAAAATTTCAGACAGAATATATTGAAACATCACTCTTACTCTAAATTTATACATCACTTAAGATGACACAAACAAGCCTGATTAAGGCTGACTCCTCCAACCAAACAATTTCCTCATACCACACATGTAAACTGCACCATAGCAGTAACATGCAGAAAACCTTACAACGACCAAAAAGCTCAAGCAATAATACAACTAAAGATGGGTTTTAACTATCGATAACATCTTCACCTTGATGGAACCATATAAACTAGAGTTATTTGCAGAAATTTAATCACAGTGAATGTCATTTTAAGCAGTGGTGTGAAAGGAGTAGTTTGTAACTCTTTGCACAACAAGATGAACTTTGACAAAGCAAATTTCTCAATGGATGACGTCCTTGTCAAGTTTATACAATTTGAGATTTCTCAGTTTTGCAGGCATCTTTTCTAAGTTTACTTAACCTCACAATTTACAATGTAGGATTGTAACAGTTTAGGACTGATCGGTAGGGTGATCATTTATCGAACCAGACATAGTAAGAGAAAGGAACAAACACCACCCTCGAAACAGTAAGCAAAAAGATCAAGACAAAGCAGAGCTACAACAAATGAATAACATACAATACTCTAACCATAAATAAATTACTATGTGCGTCTCGAATTGGGGGTAATCACTCCAAAGTCCAAACCGAGCTAAAGAATAAAGTACAACCATGAAGATATGATCTCGTGTGTGTCAAATTGGGGGATTTCAACAGGAAATGGAGACAAATCGGATCAATAGATTTAAACTACCACATTTTTCACAGTTAACGCCACCTTCCAAAATATAAATCACAGAGATCATTAGTTTCCTCCCAAACAATTAAATGAGCACAATGAGATTCCGTCCAGTAATA
This sequence comes from Salvia hispanica, assembly GCF_023119035.1. NCBI lineage: Eukaryota > Viridiplantae > Streptophyta > Magnoliopsida > Lamiales > Lamiaceae > Salvia > Salvia hispanica. The sequence continues at coordinate 20,916,713 of NC_062965.1, forward strand.
ATTTATACACGATTAACTAAAATTGAGATAAAATAATCATGAAATAAACCATGCATGCAAAATCACACTCTAAGAAACACCACAAGTTTCACAAAATTCAGTGCATTGCAATTGAAGATCAAATAAAGCTAACAAGCAATTAAAAGAAGGCAGCGCGGAGAGTTTCAAAATCGAATCGAGAAACATAGGGCAACACACGTCGACACATACTCACACATTTCAGTCACACATATACACCTGCGTGGATGACAAGTCGTCGTTAGGATGCAGCGGATCGACGGCGACGACGACTTTGGCGAAGATTTGGCCGACGGAAGGGTCGGAGGGGAACGGCGGCGGGGGTTGGGGGTGAGTGGTGTTGCTCTGCATGGCACGTGCGACGACGGGGGGGCACTTCATCATCCACACGCGTCGGTCGGCCTTGCTGGTATCCAGCTGCGCGGTGGTGAGCGCCGCCGCGGGAGCTGAGAATTTGGCGTCTTTCGGTTTCTCCGCCATCGGGATTGAAGACGGCGGTTTTTGGAGTGAGAGAATTCTGATTTGCTGCGAAGTACGAATCCATTTGATGGTGATATTTTCACCTCGAATTTCGGCAATTGTTGTGTGTGGTGGCGCAATGCACCCAGCGGTTATTATTAGAGCATCCGCAATGGTGCTTGGGCCAGCCATTCTCTCCCCTGCCACGTCAGCAACACTAAAAAATTCACCGGCCACATCAGATTTAGGTCAGCCATAGTCCAGCCGCAATTAAAATAATTCAAAATATACTACAATTACGGAATTAAAATTATGATTAAATTACGGAATTAAATTTACGACACATATACGGGAAAATTCATTAATTGCATTTAAAAAAGTTACATAGATAAAAAAAAATTACATTTAAGAAGGTGCATAATAAAGAAAAAAAACTATCGCCGTGCAATCCTCCGTGCCCACAACTCTTCAATTATATCCTTTTGGAGTTGAATATGAGCATCCACTTGGCGCATGTTGGCAAATTCCTTGAGGCGGCCGACTTCATCGAGAGGTACCCCACGTCGTACACTAGGGGTGGCCGTTCCGTGGCTTGGACCGGCTTCATCGTCACGACCCAACTAGTCGGTTGTACGCCTTCGTCTTCGACGATCATGTTGTGCAGGATAATGCAGGCGTACATTATCTGGGAAACGCATCCGACATCCCACAAACGCGTTGGACCCTTAATTGCCGCCCATCGAGACTAGAGCACACCAAATGCGCGCTCCACGTCCTTGCGCGCCGACTCCCGTCGTTGCGCAAAGTAGGCCTTCTTTTCATCACTTGTTTGTCGGATCGTCTTCACAAAGACCGGCCACCGAGGGTATATCCCATCCGCCAAGTAGTAGCCCATATCATGCCGGTTGCCGTTGGCCACAAATGAGACGGCCGGACCGACGCCCCGGCACTTCTCGTTGAAGAGGGGAGACGAGTTTAGGACGTTGAGGTCGTTGTTCGACCCGGCTACCCCAAAATACGCATGCCAGATCCACAGCCGGTAATCAGCTACGGCCTCGAGGATTATCGTGGGGTTCTTTGACTTGTAGCCGGTCGTGTAGGCCCCTTTCCAGGCAGTCGGACAGTTCTTCCACTCCCAATGCATACAATCTATGCTGCCTAACATCCCGGGGAACCCATGCTTCTCCCCGTGCATCCGCATCAAATTCCCTCGACAATCTTCGGGAGTAGGGCTTCGAAGGTACTGCTCACCGAAAACGCTTATCACGCCCCCACAGAACTCCTTCGGACATTTCAGGGCCGACGACTCACCGATGTGGAGGTACTCATCCCACATGTCTGCCGCGCCTCCGTAGGCCAACTGCCCGATTGCCGCCGTGCACTTTTGAATAGGGGTGTGGCCGGGTCTGCCAGCCGCATCGTGCCTGAAGCGGAAACACAGATATTGACGCTCTAATGCCCCAACGATGCGCATAAACAACTCCCTGCGCATTCTAAAACGCCGCCGGAACATGTTGGTGGGAAACCGCGGGTTCTTTGAAAAGTAGTAGTCGTACAGCCGCTGATATGCAGCTACGTGATCCCGATCAATCACTGCTCGGTGGTGGACAACTCGTGGAGGGCGAGGTATCGCCTGCTGTTCCACCCTACGCATGTACCGCTCCATCTCGCGGTTCATGTAGGCATTCATAGCCTCGTTCATCCTCCGTTCGTACTCCTCGGCATCCCCACCACTACCACTACCACCACCGCTACCATCCGCGTTACTCATCGCGCGATGATGCTCTTGTACAGAAAGTTAGAGAGAGAGAAAACTCGTTAAAACAAGTGGTGCAAATGAAAATGAAACGAAAATCGCGTTTATATAGGTTTGTAAAAAAAAAAAAAAACAAAACAAAAATCGGCGCGTCAAATGGCCGACGGGCCGTACCATGAATGGCGGCAAGGGCCGATCGCTGGCCGCCACATGATCGCCAGCCCACGCCGATCACGGTCGCCAGATAATGGGCCGCTATTAATGGTTCGGGCTAGCCGTCCGCCAGCGCGAAGAATCGGCTAGCCGGGGTCGCTTAGCCGACCATTGCGGATGCTCTTAGAGCATCGGTTGGACTAGAAACTAAAGAGCATCCTAAGCGGCGGCCCAAACCGGGCTGCCAGATCCGTCCGCGCTGGCCGAGCACTCGCCCCGTCTATCCGCCCGGCTGAGCCTGCGTCGCGTCGGTATGTTGCCGGGCCGCACGGCATCGGGCCTGTTAGCTAAGAGAGCGAAAGCCGAGCCGCTGAAGCACCATTACGTGAATAGCTTCCTGACAAGGTCAACGGCAAGATAGCCGATACCGCAATTTCGCTTTTTTATTTTTTATTTTTAAAAAAAATTTGAAATTTATTTTAAAAAATGTTTTTAAATAAAAAAAAATTATTTTCCCACTTCCCGAAAAAAATATATCCGTTTTCTACCCACTTTTAATTTATTTTTCAATTTTTTTCCCCAAAATTCACATTTTCATCTATAAATACCCACACTCCAACACAAAAAAAATCACATTCTCATCTATTATCTATTCTATCATCATCTACATTCTCTCATACTTTTTCCTCATACTCTATCATCTAAATTCCCACCACACTACACAATGTCCCCTCGGGAAACCCCCACCCCCTTTAATTCCGGGGATGATGGCGATGTTCAAAGCCTACCTTTGGGGCCTCCAAGATCCTAATGGGACAACCAAACCGGGAAAAATTATTGGTGGCGAAAACCGCCTTTACAATAAAACCCCCCGGGGAAAACCCTCTATCGCAATGATAAAATGGGGTTTGGGACCGCACCAACATAACCCCCGGGGTGGGAAACCGGAACCCCCGAAGAAAAGGGGCGGGGGGGGAAAGGGCACAAAAAGGAAACTCCGGAAATCACTCCGCCTTTTGGGGGCATACCCCAACGGGAGGGGAGCATAAAAACCCCTTTGAACTTTTGATTTTGGGAGGGGGGCCAAATCCAAGATATGGGGGATAAACAAAAATTCCCCCTCCCACCCCCTCCAAAAAACGGCCCGGGGGTCTTTGGGCCCCATCCACCGGGGTCTCCGATGATGGGCTGCCTTGCCCGGGGCAAATTAGCCCCGGGGCCCGCCCGAGCGGGGGCCCCGCCCGGAAGGAAACGGGGAAGGGGGCAACCAACCCCTGCCGCGGGGGTTTGACTCCATCCGCCCCCCCCCCGGCCCCCCGCGCCCCCGCTTCCCTTTGGGGCCTTTATCCACCCCCGAACAACACGCTTTGGGCCATCTTGACCCAACCCTATATTAACGAATTCGGGTTTTCCCATCAACTCCCCAAAAATAACAAAGAAATATCCTGGGGCTCAAGAGGAAAATTTGGGGAGGACTAGTCTTTCCACGGTGGGAATTTTTTTAAATTTTTGGATTTTTAAATTTTGTATTTTTTTTTTTTTGGGTTTTTAAATTTTTTTTTTTTTTAATATTTTAATTATGTAATTTTTTTTTTTTAGATTTTAATTATGAAAATTTTATTTTTTAATGTATTTTTATAATGTAGAAATGTTTTTAAAAATTTGGAGTATTTAAATTGAAAAAAGAATGGGGGGACCCTTGGTTTCCCCAAAAACACGAGGGTGTGCTTCTCCTAACTTGATAAATTATGTGGTTGGGTTATGCTTTGTTAGTCCCGATCCAAATCTATACATATATAAAAAGCGAGTTTTGTCCTTAATTTGAATATTTATAAATTCTGGGTATGAATATGAATATTTATGAATTTAGGGTATGAATTTAAATATTTGCAATCTCTAACTATATTCAAATATAATAAGTCACTGCCGTTACAACTCTATTTAAAAAGAGTATAATTTATGAATAATTAAATAATACTGATATTTTAATATATGTTCCTATAAATCAATTGAATTTAAAGTAATGTATCGTTACTATCATTGCCATTACTATTTGGGAAGTTATTTGGATTGAGGCACTAATTTGAATTAATTTAATTATATTATAATGATTGCATAAATTAGTATAAATCAATTGAATTTAAAGTAATGCCGTTACTATCATTGCCATTACTATTGGGGAGTTATTTGGTTTGAGGCACTAGTTCTCTAGATTGGCCACTCACATATTTGCCACTTATAGTAAATTTTAAAATTTGACGCCCACATTCCGATCCCAAATTCGTCAATGAAGCATAGCTTAGTCGGTTAGATGTTTTGAAGGGCTCAAGTCATCACAATCGCAAGGTAAATAGAAAACATTATTAATTTTTTTAAAAAAATCTATAGTCCGCAATTTTAAAAAGTCAAAAAAAATATCAATACATATAATTATTTATAATCTTTTTCCAGAAGAAAAAACCTCCCCAAAGTAAAAAGAAAATTTAGGATAGATATTCGATTTTGTCAAACCATTGTTAAATGAAAATTAACATGTACTACATTTCAATTTTGGATTAAAAGTATCTCGATAATTACATTTGGTAGGAGATATTGAAATACCATATAATGGCAAATTGGAAATGAAAGCTTTTATGATACATTATCTTAAATTAAAATATTATTCTTTTCAATTACCCTTTCAAAATACACGATGGATAAAATTGAATATTTACATTAAAAAAAAGTTAAAAACCAAACAAAATAGAGAAAAAAGATTAAAGAAAACAAGAAATTGTTAAACGACACCGTTTTCTGCAACTTGTATAAACCGTATGACGCCTCTCTCATAGAATACACACAGTGGTGAGTGTTTGAGGAGAGAAAGAAAAATGTCAGGCGGGCTCAATCGATCCTCGAGTGGTCCTACAAAGAATATCCTCCCTCCTCAGGAACTTCTCGACGATCTCTGCAGGTATTTCCGCATTGATTCACTTCATCGTTTCTTCAAATTAGTTTCGATTTCTACTGATTCAGTTTTGTTGGGGAAAACTCGATAGGAAGAGTTGGTGTAGCTAGGGATTGAGTATTAGAAGAGCTAACAGCAAGTTGCACAGCTGAATGCGGAATTGAACATTGAGTTAAAGTCAGTAAAAACTGCAATTTGCGTATTGGAAGATGAAGTGATGCTAGTTGTGGTTAGAGATTGAGGAATGGATTTTGTGATTTTTTTTAATAGGAGTTTTGTGAGTGAGATTTGAAGGGTTTTGTTGGACTATTTGATGAATTTGGGTGTTTTTAAGTGAAACTGTGTTGTTTCCTGTTATTTTGGTTGAGTGGAAAGATGAAGTCATTGAGATATTGTAGGGAAACTGTTGGTGTCTATTATGTACTGTTGAATGTAGTGTTTTCTTTGACCTCTGTTGATTTAGATGAGGAGTAACGAAACTATGATTCAAGAGGTAGTGACATACATTGAATCTTCTGTTTTTCCCTTCATCGTGTCGGTGACAATGCTAAACAATGTGGATTTGACTAATTTGGGATGAAATAGAAAAATGGTGGTGTCTAGAAAGAGATCACTGAGACCTATCAATTGGTCCTTTTTTGATTTACGATAGTGAGCTTGTATTATGATTTTTAGTTTCTTGACTGGTTTTGTGGTTGTTCTGCAGTCGGTTTGTTCTAAATGTTCCCAAGGAAGACCAGCAGTCTTTTGAGAGGATTTTGTTTCTAGTGGAATACGCGCACTGGTTTTATGAAGATAACTCTGTTGAAAAGAACCCATCACTGAAGTCATTGACTTTGAAGGAATTTACTACCTTATGTATCCTTTAAGACCTACCTCAGTGTCTAATTCACTAATTCCTGGGTTTTGTTTATTTGTTCAAATGTTGAAGAGGGTCGAAATTTGTTTTGTTGTACTGAGTTTTACCTACTCGTTACTACCTGGTTGTCATTTGCTCATCAGCTTTTCATATTCATTCTTTTTTTTCTAAGTAGGAATAGGTGCTAATAGTTTTGACTCCATATATGTGTGCTTATAAATAAGCATGAAGAAACTTTAAGTTTCTTTGTCTAATATACGGTGTGCAGTTATCCTTAACCGGTTCCAGTGTTTAACAATTGTGATGTTCTCAAACCATATGTACCTCATATAGATGACATATTTAAGGACTTCACATCCTATAAATTTCGAGTTCCAGTGACCGGGGCCATTATTCTTGATGAGACTTATGAACGGGTGAGGTCATCACTCATAATTGTTATCAGAATTTATCTATATGACATACCTTGTTAGGATTTATATGCTTAGTCAACCTGTTTAATTAAAAAGGGAAGCCTGGATATCTCAATTGATGGGTTTTTTTCACTAATGTGTTTATACATGCTCTATAAAACTGTTCAGCCTTGAAGTAGGAATAGTAAATATGTTTTCTTTTAATATATGGAGTATTTTTTTTCTTCAGGGTACTACTCCTGCTGAGTAATGTAATATCTCATTTGAAATTTTTAATGATATAACCCTATAATTTAATGATGACATAAAATCCTCCGGAGACATATATATTAAATTTGGGTGCTAAATATCTAAAGGTGCCGTTTCCCTCTCTGCATAAAGAGGTGAACTCAGCTTATTGTACTTAAGCCTATTTTAAGATTTTGCATTATTTTCTGTTTGCAGTGCTTGCTAGTCAAAGGCTGGAAAGGAAGTAGTTGGAGCTTTCCTCGTGGAAAGAAGAACAAAGACGAGGAAGATCATAAGTGTGCCATTAGAGAAGTAAGCCTGTCTTCGTATCATTTCAATTTGAATGATTGGGTTCTGAATTATGATTTTAAGTTAACTATTGACATTTGCATGATCAATGATGGTATGTTTTGCTTGGGGCTCTTTCTTTCATAGCCAAATTATAATACTACTCTGATTGCCTATATTGCTGCACATTGAAATAGGCCGAATAAGAATACATATTCCCACTTCATTTTGTGTTCTCTTTTAGGAGTAAAGGAATAATTTCCAAGGGCAACCATCTTAGTCTGATGCTCTGGGTTCTTACAATCTTCCTTGAAACATAAATTCATCTGCTATGATTAATTAACCTCCAATCACTCGTTCCTTTCTTTGTGCATTCTTCACACTCTTGTATTAGCTCCTTCTAATTTCGTCTCATGGATTCAGGTATTAGAGGAAACAGGTTTTGATGTTTCAGAACTCCTTAATGAAGACGACCACATTGAAATGATTTTTGGACAGCAGAGAGTGAGGCTATACATTGTTTCTGGGGTGAAAGAGGACACTTATTTTGCTCCACAAACTAAGAAAGAGATAAGTGTATGTCATTCACCTTCTGAAATATCTGAATTTAGGAAGTCCCTGAAAATACCTTGTCTCTTTACTTGTTGTATCAGTCTTTACTTTTTCTGTATCATAGTCCCTTAAAATATATTTGCTATTATTTTATGGCTATTTGCAGGAAATTGCATGGCAGCGGCTTGATGAGCTTCAATCAGCGAGTGGTGATGTCATATCTCGTGGGGTCACTGGGCTCAAGCTCTATATGGTTGCTCCCTTTTTGGCGTAAGTTATTCTTCAATCATCATATTGGAAACTTTTTTTATCTTTTCTGCTCTAAAGAATTGGGGTACTCTATTCTGCAGATCTTTGAAGTCATGGATCTCAAAGCATCCCCCTCAAGTAGCAACTATGTATAACAAACCTCCAAAAGGTCCTTTTTCGGTCTCTCCTGTTATGATTCTCACTCATTGATCATCGTAAATCTTTATTGCTTTATCGATTGTAAAATGCTCAAACAATACCTTTTTCACTTGTACCTTAAACGTGCAGCTACATTTCCACTTCTTCCCAGAAAGCACGCTGTTTTAAATATCCTCATTTTCTCTTTTGTACAAATCTTGGACTGTTCTGGTGAATAGAGTTTCTGCTATTCCCCTAAATAAATTTTGGAAATTTACATTACAACATGCTTTAAACAATAAATACAATCCATGTCTCTCGTATTTAATCTTTAAACATAAGCAACTTCCCCTTATGAAGGTGGATAAATCATTGTACATATATCAAAAATTTGCTTTTCGATGTTTGCATATACTATTTATATATGGTGGTACAGCAGCACTTCTGCAGTTACATTTATCATTCCGTTCTCATGTAGCTTGATTTAGTGTGTTTTGATGACTGAGATACTAGTGCTCTTCATTAAACTTTGGCTGATTAATTCGTCTCAAATTTGAATCAGTTACCGTATGGAAGGCTAAAAACAGTAATGGTGGAATCCCATCAATAGCAGGCGAGCGCCAGCCAAGTAAAACTATACCCGATGTGCACCTTCCTGAAGCTCAACCAGTGAGCACCTTCAGAAACTTCCGATTTGATACTGGTCCGATCCTGCAAGCTGTGGACACTGCATTCTCTAACTGAACGGTGAACAAATTGACCCCCCGGTTGTAAAGCATTTTCGTGCACATATTGAAGACCCAGTGACCCCTTTCGTGGTGAAATCCATATATCGGTAACGTAGTTGCTGTATATCTCTGTGTGGAATGAAAATTTAAACTGTGTATGTACATTTCTGTACATAGAGACCTGTTGATGAGAGATTAGGTGAGTGAGTAAAGAGTGAGAGTTTGCTTATTGCCTTCCCTAATCTCTTTCTTAGTGTATTTGGTCCATTTGTTCCTTACTAAGTTGGACTCTTTTATGAAGTAAAGTGTGGACTTATAACTACATTTTGGGTGCATTCTCCTTCCTCTCTATATTCTTTGCATATTGTTGCAATAATTTGCCTTGCTTCTAAATTTTGTAGCAAAAATGACATCTAATCTTTTAATGATTTGAAAAGTGAGTTGGGAAAATGGGCAAATTGACAAACATACAAACGATGGTCGAGTTTTGGTTTGTCCCATATTTTTCATAAACTTAACTATAAATCACGAAGTCGGCAATTTTTGAAAGTATCACATTTGTCTCCTTTAGGTGAAATACATGATGACGGATAATTGCAAATATTATAAACTTCATTATTTATAATTCATTCTTTGAAACGTATTGGACAAAATAAATTCGATCAATCTTTCATCTTTTATATGGCAATTTGTCAAAAAAAAATCATACATTTTCAATTTTCTCATCAATTTTTTAAATGAGTCTATTCTGCAACAAAATGAAAAGGTGCCACTTCCACCATTATTGTTATGATTTATACTACTGATCAAAATAGAGTATATGTATGTTTTTAATAAATCATCTCTAAAATTTATAAACTAGGTGAATTGCACCTAGCAATCTCAACATGACAGCCAGGTCACATAAGTGGAAAGTCAAAGGATTAATTTAGGGATTAGGTAACGTTGAATTTTATATGAATCGTTGGTTGGTCAATTTATGTTAGTACCCTATAACTAAAAAAACACATTTTTTAAATATCTCCAATTCCTTATAGATTTATAAAAGAAAAAAGAAAAAATAATAGACAAAATTTCAAGAAAATTTCAAGTTTTCAACTAAGGCACAAGAATTAATATCTCTAATCTAACTACTCCGGCGGAACTCAGCTCGCAGCCACCGCGGCCACGGCGGTCGGCCGGCGCCCTCCGCCGCAGCTAAGGGCCCTAATCAGCCCCCACAATCCCCACCCCCGATCCCCCATCACCTCACCATCATCAAATCCAAACATCACCGGAGACGACGGCGGCGGCGGCGGCGACGTCCGGCGGCGGCTCTGCCTGCTCCTGATGTCGCTCAGCTCAACCACCGGCGAAAATCTCGAAACCCCGAATAAGAAAAAGTACCACTTCACCTTCACCTGCTTGCCGGAGTTGTACGCCCTCCTCTGCATCGCCGCTGTTGTACATTTGGTGGTCCCACTCAGCCTCCACCGCCAACGGCTAGTTTTGTTGGGGCCTGTTTGGGTGGTGTTGAGGGTGATTTGGTTTTTATCGTTAGGTGTTGGTAGGTGTTTGTAGGGGATGAGTTTGCCGCAGAAGATGATGTTTTGCGGTGGGAGGAAGGCGGCGGAGGAGACGAGTTCTTGGCTGAAGAACTCGAAGTAGTCTTGGTCGGAGGAGGTGGTGGTGGTGGAGGAGTGTTGATCATCCCAATCATGGCTTTGATCACTGTATAATGGGAGATCACATAGTGAGAGGGTTTCTGTTTCTTCTAATTCTTCTTCTTCTTCTTTGATATTTGTTGGTGTGAGGGTTTGTTGGGGGAGAGAATCTTGAAATCCCATGTTTGAGAGAGGGAGAGGTGGTTTGATGGAGTTGGATGAGTGAATTTGGGGTTTGAGGGTATATATATGGTTTGGAGAGAGAGAGAGAGATTATGGGAAAATGATTTGGTGGTTATTTAACTAAAAAAATGTAAGGTTTGTTGTGTATTCATGGTTGCTTTTAGGGATATGGAATTCTTCTAGATTGATTAATGGTGAGATTATCTTTTTATTGGTAAATAAATAGAATTTGTAAATAGGGTATTCCATTTTATTAGTAGCTAGGCCAACATATGTAAAAGGTGAGATTGTGTTAATTTATCATTTTAGTATGTTTGTTATTTTTTGTATTATTTCATTTTTGTTATTTTTAGTATAAGTAAGTAAATTTATCTCACATTTATTTATTTATATTTTCTTATAAAGTTAATATATCAAAATTTGATCTATATTCTAGTGATATTTTATGCTCACATTTCTTCACAATTCTTAAAATTTGAGTTGTCAAAAAGTAAGACATTTGTTAACCGATGAAAGGAGTATTTTTTTAATAAACATGTTGAAAAGCTTAGAGCCAAAGTGGGACGAGATGAATATTAAAAATAGTTGATGATATATTGATCGCTATATAGTTAATTAAGTCTATTAGATGGAGGGAAGGGTCATATCAAATGTAATCCATTATGTCTATAAATTTACATGAAACTACACAATAATAATATTTTCACAATTTGTCTATAATTGTGATGGGGTTACATTATATCAAATTGTATACTTGGCATCGTGCCTTAAAAAATCATAATACAAGATTATATTTTAGACACCTAGACTCTATATGGAATATGTGTCAAAATATGTCTTGTGATATTCTAGAAGGGGGGTGGAATGCACAAGAAAATTGACGATAATTGTACCATGTTTTGGGGCATATTTTCTGGCAAAATATAATAGAACTACTACTAGTAGTTAAACTAAATTTTATATTTATTCTAAGTTCTCAACTTAGACATGTCTTATTAGTCTAAATGTAAAATGGTATATGATTGTGGATTATTTTATAGCATTCGATTATTTTATGAAACTAGAATAATTAAATAGTATGTATTTTCAAAATCTATATTCAGTATAATATTTATGGTATATTTTATAAATATTATACTGGAAATAGGATGCTATAAATATTATACTGAAAATAGGGCTATTTGTTTTGCATTTTTAGTATAATATTTATAATAGTATTATTTAGCCAAATTTTGAGCCGTCCACTAATAATGAAATTAGGTTTATGGCCCAACCATTCTCGTCCTTTTCTAAGAAAACAATGAATTCAAACTATTTCTGACTTTTCCTTTTATTAATTTTTAATAAAATTGTAATTTAGTTCTAGACGAAAAGATATGGACCAAGGACAATAAGAAAAAGGGTTATACTGAATATTAAATAGCTAGAGCAATAGCACTAAGGGTACGTATATTTAACAATTTAAATATAAATGTGTATTTTATTTAAGAAAATACTTGTATAAAGTAGTTGGAGGTTAGGGCAGCCTCAAAACACATTATTTTTCTCTAGCAACGCCAAAATATATGACAAATGGAAAGACAATTATATATTCTTGGATCATACGTAATGTACAAAATTAATAAATTATGTTTAAAATGGAGGAAAATTATTGCTCCTTTCATCCCATAGAATGAGGCAGATCTAAAAGAAATACTGTGTTATAAGCAATAAATGAGAAGTAGATAATTTTTTAATTTTAATAGTATATTTTCAATTAAAAATAATGGTCTCTAGTAATTCCCCAAATAAAATCGAGTGTGATTATTTATTACTATTAAATAGTACTAGGAATTAATTATATTTTCAGAGTGGTGTCCACGTCTTCAAGACTACTACGTAGGCAGGTTGCTGCCAACAAACAATGTATGCAATTAATTAGTAGTATTAATTTCCCCAAAAAAAGTACTCCTAAATCCTGATTAGTAATGTGTTAATTACGTGACATGTGGGGCAAATCAGTGTAGTTCTAGAAATGGGCCCCAACACGTGCCGCCTTTGAACGGTCGCCCCTTTTTCTCTTGACATACAAAAAAAATTATGACACATCATTAATGTAATTTGTAGTATGTGTTATATTTTGTTTAGGGTTGATAAAAATCAATTTTAGTTAAGGTCGTAATAACTATATTTGAGCTTAAGCACTAGAAGCACACACAAATATGTTTGAATCTTGGAATGCATTTGGCAGATTATTATCAATATCATAAATTTTTCAAGCTAGATTCTATTTCGCGGAATGGATTTATTTGCTGCAAAGTTCTAGACTCTAATATTGTTTTGAATAATACTTCATCCGTTCTAATTTACTCCCTCCGTCCCGAGGAAGATGACTCTTTCCTTGAGCGACACGAGATTTTATGCAGTTATATTTTGTGTGTTAAAAGGAGAGAGTAAAGTAAAAAAGAGTGAATAAAATAGAGATAAAGGTGTTTCCATTTTAAGTAATGAGTCATCTTGGTTGGGACAAACAAAAAAGGAAAGTGAGTCAATCTTTAATGAGACGGAGGGAGCAGTTGGCTCCTTTTTTTCAGACAAATTATTTAGGAGAATGGGACTATTTACATCCCACATATATGTCGAATGATATGAACCAAAAGGAAGTAATAAATAGATAGAAAATTCCCCTGTAAAAAAGGAATAAGTTTTTCTTTTATTTGATGCCATCTACATATTTACCTTATTATTTTCATTAATCTTTTATCATTAAACTCTTCTTGAATACGTATTACACTTTCTCCAAGTAATGTCTTGAATTCTTGGACTTGCAGTGACTTGGAACATAAACTTTACCAAGATCAAGCATTTAGTGGAATTTAAGGAAAATAAAACAGATTAGTCAAATTGATTTGATGTAATGCTACACAACGAATTCTCTCTATCAAACAAACGACTAGAAAATATTTTTCAAACTATACAATTTCTTCTGGAAAAAAAGAGAAGAAAAAGAGAAAAAAAAGAACTCACTGCTCCGATATCAACATCTCTCAAGACAATTCAACCTTATAATCAAATAAGATGATAATATACACACGGCGAGCAAAGAACAAGGGGTCGAGTTAGATACACACACAACGTGCAAAGAACATGGTTTAGAGACACAAAACCGAGCTTCGTTCACATTTCTATAGCTATTACTTTTGCCATAGAAGAAAACATAAGTTCCAATCCTAGGAAATAATAGGCAACCTAACTCATCATTTAGAACTGGGTTGCGTTAGATGGACACATGGCGGGCAAAGAATGAGGGTTTAGAGACACAAAACCGAGCTTCGTTCACATTTCTATAGCTATAACTTTTGTCATAGAAGAAAACCTAAGGTTCAATCCTTCCACATTCTAGGAAAAATAGGCAACCTAACTCATCATTTAGTGTCTGAATTTTATGATATGTATGTCATCTCATTTGAAACTCAACTTCAAAGGCAAACACTTTAAATAGAAAAGCATTACATCAATCATCTATATAGGGGTCAAATCAAGAACTAGTTTATAACTGAGGATGTTAACGAGAGAGAAGCTAGGCCGACTGCATAAAAACCATACCGATAAAAGCAGTTTCATGTAAACGCAAAAAAGAATTCACACAGAGGAACATCTTCATGTAAAATTAGAGGAGATCCGGTCAAAATTGCAGAAACATATGTTTTTTGCCATGGATATATGTCTGCTTGAAAAGAGGGGTAATCCTTGTGACATACCGGGATAACCTTATTTCACACCTGAAGGCTGAAACTTCACGGGAGAGTTTTGCATGAGTTCATGCGGAGAAAGGAGGAGAGCTACAGCTGTAAATATGGAACCTCACAAGTTCTTGAAAGCAGTATCACGAGACCGGTCATGAGGGTTCAACCTTGCTAGCAATGCCTTGTTATCACAATGCTCTTCATCGATGTAGTAGAAATTGCCATTAGCCTTGAATGATACATATGGCCTCTGGGTCTCTGCAGGTCGGATATCTGCAAACATGATGGTCCTTGTTAAATATGTGCCCAGCCACGACATCATGTCGACCTCGAAGCTGTCAGAGCCAGGCTGCCATCTGAGTCTGTGGACATAAGGGCTCACAAACCAGTGAAGGGCACCAGTGGTTGAAGCACTTAAGAATATGACCGAAGATGCAACTGCGCCCTTTAGAATCACATTCGAGGCTTCAGATGTCATTAATGTGACGATGGGGCCTAGTGACACTGAGAGGCAGCAGGTTGAGAGTGAGAGGAGCTTCACTTTCTTGATTGTATTTGATATAGGACCGTTGTAAACAACCTCATAGTTCTTGATATTACTTCCCTCTTCTCCCCTGTTTTCATGCCCAATACTAATCTTGTTCCTGTCTGCTACTGCAGCTGATCGAGATATAAATCGTCTCTGTACGGAAGAAAACAGCACTGCAGAGTTGGCATTGGTTTTGGAGCATAGTGTATTGGCCCACGGACCAACCCTAGGGAGGTGGTTGCCTGATGCAAAGAACAACAGTATAAATTACAACGATAAAGAAACCTAGTTTTGCAATGTCGAATTACCAAGTTTAGCCAGATAGCAACGACCAAGCAGTATCAGCTTGGATTAAATTGTAAGATTATATGAATATAAGGAGCTAGTCCTAAAACGCATGCTCGCTTCCAACTACTATTTTCATTTAGTCTGAATATGACTCCCCATTTTCAGCTGCAAGTTTTTGCTACCTATACATCTTAAGACAAAGTAAGGTCCCATAAGGAAGCAGCAATAGAGACGTTGACATAAATACGCGTATAATGAGCAGGCGAGACACATCGCAGAGTTGGGGAGAGACTATTAGAAAAACACTACCTCACAGGAGAAGCAAATTTCAGCTAATCTATATACAATCATCCTCGAGCACAACGGAAATGGGTTCAACACATGAATACGCATAAAATGACCATGACAGACACACACAGCAGAGAGTTGGAGAGAAACGATGGAAAAACTCTAAGATCACAGCATAAGTAATAATTCAGTTAACATATATACATATCTAGTACAACTGAATCAGGCTCTACGTGATACAGAAACGCGTTGTTAGGTTACGTTTAATGCACATTCAAACAATTCGATGCTTGATCTCATGAAAACATAAAAATGGGAACTAACTCGATGCAAACTGTCAATATCTCTCCAACTATTATGGTGACAACTAACTTGATCACTACTTGACTGGGGAAAAACTAGTCTTTAACACCAACTCACTGCCAAAAATACTATGAATTCCTCCTAAAGTTCTATTTGGGGGAAACAAGTGATTAAATATGGATTCTTAACTGGCCAAACCCACTCAGATTTTGAAAATTGTGTATCTGATTCAAAGAAAAGGCGAGCCCCAATATCCCTATTTTTGTTCCTTACTGCAACGACCCCAATTTCTGCCCAATTTTACATTTCTAATTTCCAGATATAAAAGAGCTAGAATCATTCTCCTATTCTCTTCGACATAAATTATCGAAAGAACGACACACAATTAGCCGGAGAAAATAAAATTCAGCTGAAAAATTATATACTACGAACAGTAGAGAATCAGAGATGAAATCAAGTAAGCTACAATATGGAGAGTTTGAAAAATCATGAATGACTGAGATAGAGAACCTGAATAGAAGGTTTTAGACTGAGATCTAAGCAAACGGAACATTGCAGCTCTCGCCATTTTCCTCCTCGAGCTAGAAATTATGCTTCCGATTTCAGTAGTATAAAACCCTTTGATAGAATGCGAGGGTTTTATTTTTATATATATAGTGTATGTTAGCGAGGATTCTACCATCAATGGGCATTTGGTCTAGTGGTATGATTCTCGCTTAGGGTGCGAGAGGTCCCGAGTTCAATTCTCGGAATGCCCCTTTTTTTTGTTTCTCTCTCTTGGGCTTTACTCTCCTCTCTCTCGTTTTACACCTTTGTCTCTAGGGTTTATATTGGGCTTTACTCTCCTCTCTCTCTAGAATTGACATTGCCATATTGGGATTTCCTAAAATTGTGAGGTTTTATTTTACAATCAGCGGCAGCTATATCGCAGCGGAGAATTTACAAAGAAATTAAAATATTTAATTTGCAAAAACCTTCACTTTTGGGTATCATCTGAATTGGGGGATATCATCGTCTTGATTTCGAGTACTTGTATTGGTGGAGGTGATTTTTTTATTCCAATTTATGTTGTTCAATTTGAATGATTGTTGCTTAGCGGTTATGGTGTTGCGGTTGAGTGTATGTAGTCTTGTTTTTTTATTGGTTAAATTAGGGGTCTTGGATGTGAAAGGAATTCAATGAGGATTACATCTGATGGAGCTAGCTAGTGTGTAAATCAACATAGAATTTTGCCTTTTATGATTACTAGTGTATAGAAATTGATGGTTAAACTCAAGAGCACACATTTTGAGCTTTTTGTGTGATAACGTTTGTAAATGTTGAATTTAGGGCTCCTTATCTTCAACTGCGTTCATGGAAGTGAATTGCTAATGTAGTATATTTGCTCGGTGATGTTTCTCCGTCAAGGGGAGCCCTTTAGCTTTTATTTATCTTTATTTTTATTTTTTGAGCTGGGGAGTGTGGATGGGCATTGAATCCCGGCCTTACCTATACGAGACTGGGTTTCACCGTTTAGCATTGTAACATGAAAGATGGGTTATTGAATAACTTTGTGATTCTGTGTTGTGGTTGAGTCCATCTGTATTGATAAACATTTTCAGTGCAGAATGGAAAATGGAGAGCATTTGCAGAGAGAATCGATGGAGGAAATCGTTGCTATATATTCAGATTTCATGATGAGGTTTGATTCAACTCTTTTGCACTTGAGATTTCAGTTGCTAATTGTATTTATGGTCATCTTTTGGGTGTGAGCCTCACCCATTGCCTTTCTTCGATGCTAGGATCGCACAATTTGATGAACTAGTGCCCGTGGGTAGCCGGTTTCTTGTCAGCTTTCAGCAAGCTCTTGGTGAGTGAATCTTCCTGAGTAGCAATTGGAGAGTCGGACAGATTGATTCCGATCATGTAATAATTAATTGATGAATGATCTTAGATGATAAGCAAAAATTATCTGGGCAGGGTTCTTAAGACGGCCTCCAATTGATACGACTTCTGCATTGGTGGAGCGCATTCTCAATGCTCACAGAACGAGAAGGGTTCAGTCTTATTTTCAAGCTGGATGTGCCAACAATCATGACCGGGTACAAAATGTGAGGAAGTGTAAGTCTGTTACAGCATTCATCTGGTATATAGAACTAAATATGGTCCATCGTAATTCATGAGTGAAGATGAACGCTACTGGAAATCTGGCATTTTTTATATGTATGTGCCAACAATCTACATATAAAATTACCTTCTCATCCCTCTCTCTTTCCGAAGGTCCTTTTTTGTTCTGTGCTAGGACTAAACATCGATATTCTTATGTGGTTACAATCATGATAGACTTGTTGGTGTTATGGAGTGAAGAGAGCAACAACGAGATGTGTGTTCATTGCTATTTCGTGCTGTTTCTGTTAGTGTCAATTGAGTGGTCGGGATACACATAACAGCATGCATGTTCACGATTCAATCTTAAAAACTGCTCTCTCTATAGATTCTTGTTGTTTTGTAGTAATTGCCAGTGTTGCGATTGCTTTGTTTTTGCGACTCAATCTTGTTGGTTCTACTGTTTTCCTCGATAATTTGTGAATATCTTGCAGAAGTGCATACAAGCCATCTTGGACTTCAAGACTACATAAGTAAAGGTAGCTCTTTCTCATATTTTCTTTATTCCCCGGAATCTCTTTTGATATAGAACTGTTATAAAATCTCAAATCTGCACGATTACTTTTCTTTGCGACTTTCGTGTATCTGCAAGGTCGTCTATACTTATTTTTTTATGGTTTTCTGAGTTTAGCTAATTGTTGAAACTGAATATGATGCTGCAGCTAAAGTTGTTGTCGATGAACTCAAATCCTTTCTGGGAAATGCAGCAACCGTCGTGCAAACTTCAAACGATAACAATAGAAAAGATAGTAGTTTCAACTCAGATTTATGTATTGCTGCATCTGAGCAAACTGCAACCGAGAAAGATGAAGAAGATATTAGTTTCTACTTGAATTCATTTATTACTTCGACTGAGCAAGATCAGGGAAGACCTGATCTTGAAGACTATGGTAGCATGATGGCTATCATATACAGTATGGTGAAACAAGACTACACAATGCAGGTAGACGTCCTTCGCCTTTTGCTGGCCACAAAAATCACTAGGCGTTTGTTGACCTATCGTGCTTTGCAGGACCAAATAGTCTCCTCCCTCAACCTCAAGTCTCCACAAGAAGAACTGGAGACCTATTGCCAGATGTGGTCTCTGCGGCCGTTTGTAGATGATGACATGGTGCGTAGAGCTTGGAATCTCGTCCCCGGGCGCTGATGATTTCCTGCTCATTAGTGTGGAGACTCTTCTTTTTGTGGAGAAAGTGAAGATCTTCATTTTCTTCCCTTGCTCCTCACTTTTAGTTTGGACTTGTATGACTATTTAGTAGATTTAAAAGTATTGTTTTGAATGAATTTATGACATACTCCAATTTGAAACATCAATAGAATTAGAAACTATGAAAGAGACCTAAATATTTGGTTAATAACGTGGATTGTGTATCCTATTACTATGAATGGAAATTGCCAATGTTTTTGTAGTGTATTATCGACGACGTACATTTCTGCAACGGAAAAAGCTCTTGTCGTTTGGTCTCATTTAGGGTTTAGAAAAAAAAAATAGTTGGAACGACTATTGTACAAAATTAATTCTGTAGTATTCAAAACGGTTGAAAAATGGCCAAAATTAGAATTTTTTTTTGAATATTTGAATTTTAAAATTAATTAAGTCAAACACACATCACGGTATTGGCCAGACTCGCTGCATGTAGCAAGATACACTGCCCATCACACACATTCATATGCCACCACATCGAGTTGGTCCGTCTGTGCACGCGTGTTGATGTAGGGGTGTGCGTGGACTCGTCATTGGCGATGCTTTTAATTTATCATAATATGAGGAGAGTCGTTGGAACGACTATTTTTTTCAAAAAAAATATTCGAAATACTCAAAAAACGAATAAAATTAGAAAAAAATAATAACAACAAATCGAGTTTTTTCTTTTAAAATTATTAAGCCAAACGCGTGATGCACGAACTGCCACACACATCATATGCCACGCACGCCAAGCCGACAACTTCTACGCGGTTCGCCCTCCATGCACGAAGGTTAGGGCATTGCGTTGAGTCAGTGCATAATTAATGCCCTTAGTTAATCGTAAGTTTAATTTTATCAAGTACTATAGTACTTATTAAGTTGATTTTTTTACAATATTTGTAAGATAAAATTCATTATTTATTTATGAAAAAATCAAATTTTATTTGCACAATTGAAAAGTGTTATTATAAAAGTAATTGTATTTATGAAAATCATTAAGTACTACTATGATTCATGCATATAATAATACATCTCTTTGGGCAAAAGTAAATTAAGTTTGCTATAATACAATAGATGGATTATCAATTGAATACAATTTGACATTTCAATAAAACAGTCAATTATTAATCTATAGTTATATAAATATTGAAAAAGTATTGATAAAATCTTAAAGTTTGATAAATATGTTTACTAATTGACAGTACCAAGATTTATACACAGTGTATAATAATATTGCTATCCAAACTATAATTCCCCAAAAACAGCCGCCATCGCCGCCGCCGGCGATGAAACGTTGAATAAGTGGAAGAAGGCAAGGCGGATCTCGTCGAAGAGGCCGGCGCAATAGCAGATTCATCTTTCTACACACACAACCACTCCAAATATCTAAGCCACGGTAGCTCCAATTTGTTCACTTATTTCGAATTTAAATTTCTCGAATTGTGATCAGCAATCGAATGGTAAACTGTATAACTGGAAATTCGGCATCGTACATGTGCTTGTTCATTTGTTTTTAATGAATGAAATCCAGCTCGGTTCGTTTATCTTAGTAAAATCAACTTTTTTCGAATCTGTGTAGGCTAATTCAAGCTTTGTGTGATGTATTTTGCAATCATGTGGTAAATTATTATGCATTACTCGTTGTATAGGAAATCAGCATTGTCTTATCGTGCTTACCTATGATTGAGCTAATGATCTTCGTAAATTTAATAAATTTTATTCGGTTCTGAGCTGAATTTAGCTTGGTTTGTTGCAATTGGAGTACTTCTGATGTTTGAGCGTTGATTCGGGAGTAAAACTGAAGGGGCTTATGAGTGTCTTTAATGGATTTCTGTAGCAAATTTTGAAGAACCATTTTTTGTAACTTAAAATTAGGATGGGATTAAAGTATCTTGTTTGCAGTGTTAAATTGGTAATCGGAACTAAACTTAGTTCATTTGCTTAGATGGATCTGGTGAATGCATCAATGAATGGCGCAACCAACGTAGAAGATATGGCTACGGTTGATGAGCTGTTCGCGAAGGTTGAGCAAGTAAGCATTCTCGTTCAGTTTATGATGAACTGAGTACTCAGCCTACATGATGCAATGATGTCGTTTTATTGTATATTCATACTATGAAATTTTAGATGTTTTTAGTAAAAGTAGATTAAAATGGCACTCATATATGTTTTTAAGATCTTAGCTAGAGCCAACTCGTTTATTACCTTTATTACCTGCTGGCCTATATTCTTTTCCGCAGAATGCAGAATTCAATTGCTTCACTTGCTCAGTCTAATGCCACAACCGTTATATGTGTTGCATGCGTATTCTCAAGCCATAGTTTGCTTGTCTTAAGCTATTCTCCATCTTGCAGCTTGAGCAAAGAGTAAATGAAGTTGAACAGTTTTACTCAAGTGCAACTACAAAGCAACCAAGCACTTCCAGAAACACTTCGAAAGTAAAGGAGAAGGAAAAGGAAAAGGAGAAGCATGTTTATAGCATGAAAAGACTACAACAGGATGCTTCACGTAGAGAAGCTGCTGCTGCTAAGAGAATGCAAGACCTTATGCGCCAGTTTGGAAGTGTATTTCGTCAGGCAAGTCGCTTGAGTTAAGTTACTGAACAGTGTCATGATATGACATGCAATGGGATTTTCACTACAGCTTCCAGCTTCTGCTAGAATATACTCCTGGTTTATGTGCCTAGTAAATTTAAAGAACCTTTTTTGTGCTGCTATTTATTTTTCCAAACTCATTTCCATATAAACAATATGATTTATGGGATAGAAAAGATTTATCATGTGCCTTTTCTAGTGTTTAGATCACGGGGCTGCAGAAGTTGGCTTGGCCCTTTATGCACCCAGTAGATGTTGCAGGACTTGCGTTGAATGATTACTATAAGGTAAAGCCTCCTAGATTCTTTACTCAAAAAAAAAAAATGCAAGTGAAAGATATACATTGATGCTAGTTTACAAGGTTTGTAGCTATTGATCTTGCCTTCTCAACTCAGTTAGAAACTTCAAACTTGTATATTGTGTATATTTTTATTTCCTAAATCGCAGATATGAACACAATCACTCAGAAAGTAAAACAAGGACTTACATACTTCAAAGATCATGTACAATGGTCCATGGGTCAAGGATTTGCTTACTGCGTTAGTACATTACAAGTCTGGAAAGCTTGAGAATTTCTTTAGAATGGATTCTAGAAGCATCTGATTAAGCACATATTGATTATATTAAACCAGCATCTATGGTGATTTTATGACAGTACTAGAATGACTTCACAGTTGATAATTGTGCAAAGTAGTTCTTCCGTGCAAGTTAACCATTGAGACGTAATTTAGCTTTCTCAGAATTGAATTTCTACCATAGGTTTTGTGCCAGTATGGGAAGCAGCTCTGCATATTATTATTGAATGTTCAAATTATGATACACCTACGTCCACTCTTCACCCATTTGGAAATTTTGTAAATATTTTATAGGAGTTAACATTTACAATCAGTGCCTTATATGTCTCATTTTATACCTGGAGTGATCTTCATGTTTCAGATCATTGACAGACCAATGGATTTCAGTACTATAAAAAACCAAATGGAAACCAATGATGGTACTGGATACAAGCATGTTCGCGAGATATGTGCTGATGTGCGATTGGTTTTTAAAAATGCAATGAAGTACAATGATGAAAAGAGTGAAGTTCATAAAAAGGCAGTGCGATTACTAGAAATTTTTGAGGAGAAGTGGCTAAAGTTTTTGCCAAAAGTTACAGAAGAGGTAATTCTGGGGTACTTTCAGGCCCCAACATAGACCTTCACATTAGCTGGTCATCCTAATATTCCAAAAGCAACTTATACTTGTAATGTATTTGAGATCTATTGATCGTACATCTGTATTTTAGGAAGAAAGACGAGAACAGGAGGAAGCTGAAGCAAAAGCAAACATGCAGCTTGCTCTGGAGGCTTTTCATGCGAAGCTGGCCAGGGAAATAAGTACTGAGGTAAGATAAATTTTTAATTTTTTAGCACATGAATAAAAGAGATTTTGTGGAATCATGTAGATGTTAGATGTTCGTGATCATTAATGTGCAATTTTCCTAAATGTGTTTCAGCTTTATGACATTGATATGCATATAGACGAGCTCCGAGAAATGGTTGTTAAACAGTGCAGGTTAGTAAATGTGGATGCTTGTTGAGTATATTTTTGGACTGCTTTCTAACTCGTCCATTGAGACTAAGCAACACACTCATCTACAAGGATCTATACTAAAGTTGCTTTATACTTGTAAACCCCCCCCCCCCCCCCCCAAACACCCCCTACCAATTCAACCTTTTTCGAGTTCATCCTGGCATAGACATTGAAGGAGAACAATAATAGGTGTAACTACTAACTATAAAATTTTCCTGTCAGAGATAGTTGGTTCTTCGTCCCTTCTTTATTCCATCCTCGCTTAATATCACAAATAAATCGTCTATAAGAATGTGTCTTGACATGATTTAACTTTTTTTTGTCTCTCAAGCTTTCTGTTCTAATCTTAGCAAAAGGGTTTAAATCGGACTTGTTTTATTTTGTTGATAGTGTTTATGCATCTGTGCTGCAATTTACAGTTGTCACTCTTCAATCCACTTTCTTGTTTAAAATCGCCTTGCAAAAATGCCATGTAATTTTATCTAACACGTTTCAATGAGCTAATTCCTCCAGGAACATAACCATAATGGAAAAAAGAAAGCTAGGAATTGCTCTCGCCAACTTATCTCCCGAAGATCTCAATAAGGCACTGGAGATCGTAGCTCAAGGTAACCTCGACTTCCAAGCAAATGATGAAGAGGTGGAGCTTGATATCAATGCTCAGGTCTCTCTCTCTCTCTCTCTGATCAACACTCTACTTTGTTTTTTGGCACATATAATAACACATCTCTCTCTTCGAGCACAGAGTGAATCAACGCTGTGGAGGTTGAAGTTTTTCGTGAAAGACATACTAAAAGAACAGCCTGGAGGTTCGAGCAAGGATGCCAACAACAATATCTCCTCTCCAAATGCTGCTGACAACTATCATAATATCAGCTCCAAGCATAAGCGCGAGACTTGTGATGCCCTTGCCAAGACTGCCAAGAATAATATCACCTCTCCGACTGGAGGTTCAAGCAAGGATGCCAACAAGAATACCACCTCACCAAAAGCTGCTGACAAGGATCATAACATCATCTCCAAGCGTAAGCGCGGGAGTTGTGATGCTCCGGCCAAGACTGCCAAGAATAATATCACCTCGCCAAATTCTTCTGACAGCGATCAAAACATCATCTACAAGCGTAAGCGCTAAAACTGTGATGCCCTTGCCAAGACTACCAAAAAGGAAGACAGAGCCCTCGTTATAGTGCACATAAACAGAGTAAGTAGAATACAGGCTTTAACTTGAGGATAGATGGACAACCATACATGTAGCAGGTAGCAGAGGGCTAGTTTGGAATTTGAGAGCAGCTGCAGTATCCGACCTATGAAACCTCGCGGTATGGTGAATTCCCATTTCTGCCCTTGTGATGATTCCTTGAAATTTTTTTTCATTGATTCTTAGGATATTGCAATGACTACAATAAATGACGAGATTTGACTATTTGGATTTGTATCTGTTCTTGATTTGCCCATGATAGATAAATTATAAAATTACAATTCGCACTTAGGTTGAAGTTTGCATTAGGATTTTCTGAGGAAATTTTCAATTATTGTTATTTCAAAAAAAATTACGTAGCTATCTTCAACATCTACTGACAAATTTCCACAACTCAGGCAATTAACTTATCCTAGATTACGTTCAAATTCATTAAAAATAAACGTTGTACATCATTTAGAATTTGACATCAATTAAAACTGAATCTAATTTGAATTTTTGAATAAAATTTTAATTCAACATCATTAGGGAATTTTTCAAAATATAAATAACTACTACATCTCCATCTCACCATGAATATCGATCTCAATTCAACTCAGCTCGTGTTTTAAAACAATTATAGAAAAGTTGATGGAATAAATTAGTAGAGTAGGGGTCTTAGTAGCATATTCCAAATCCTTCTTAAAAATAAAGACTTTTAGGATATCACGAGCTTTAAAGCTAAATTGATAGTAATTGAAAGTGTTAATGAATACTAAGACTCGTTATTATTTATAGTTTAATATGGATTTTTTTTATGAAAATAGAAAGTTAATGTTAAAAAAAAGTATTTGGGGTATACTCCCTCCGTCCCCGATTAATCGTCATTCTTTTCTATTTCGGTCCGTCCCTCAATAGTTGTCACACTTCATTTTTACCATAAATGGTAAGTAGATCCCACATTCCACTAACTCACTTAACTCACATTTTATTATAAAACCAAATATAAAAAAGTGGGTCTCACATTCCACTATCATTTTCAACCAACTTTTCTTAACATTTCTTAGAGCATTTCCAATGGCGGCTAGCGGGCCAGCTAGCCGATTCCCGGGCGCTGGCCGGTCCGCTAGACGACCATTGGGACCGGCGAGCGGTGATTCGGCGAGCCATCGGCTAGCCCACGCTGATTTCCGGGCACTGGCCGATGGGCTAGCCGATCCGCTGGCCGCCATTGTAGGCGCCCGATCGGCTAGCGATCGGCCAACGCTATTTTATTTATTTATTTATTTTTAATTTTTGAAACTCTATATATACGCGATCTGCACGTCATTTTCATTTGCACCACTTGTTTTAACGAGTTTTCTCTCTCTTTTAATTTCTGTACAAGAACAATAATGCGAAATGGAGAACAACAACGACTCTCCTCCAGTGACGAGCGGGTCGCAAACTACCACGGTACCCGTGGGAGGTGGATGAGGTCCGATGGGCGGGTACTAGAACTGCCCAAGGTTTACAGAACCGGCGGTTAAAACCGAAACCGTAACCGGCGGTTATGGTTCCGAACCGAAACCGTGAAAAATATCTCAAACCGAAACCGTGAATTTTAGAACCGTGGTTCGGTTGAGGTTCCAAATTTTTCGAACCGAAACCGCGACCGAACCGCCGGTTCCGGACGGTTCCGAACCGTCGGTTTCACGGTTCCGAACCGCCAATGCAATGATAAATTTAAACATAGTTAATCCTTATATTAAAACTATACACCATTAAATAAAAAATTATTTAATGATCCGGTTTATGAGGTTTATATTTATATAAGTAAATTTCATTTTTAGATTTGGTAATATCCGTAGAAACAATAATGTGGGACAAAATTTTATAGCAAAAATAACTTTATAATACTATTTGGTAAAATTGGATTGTAATTTGGAAAACATAAGAGAAAAGATAACCAAATAAAAATAACTAAATTACAAGATGGAGTCTATGGAGTATGGTTATGGTAATAACTTTATAATACTATTTCCGATTTTATTAATTAACATAGTTTTTTACGTATGGAGTCTATGGAGTATGAATCATTATTAATAAATATTTATCGAACATTTTTTAATAAAACTTAGAAGAATTGATTACTTTAAATAAAGCATAATACTCAAATTAACATTGGTTAATGAATTTGTAGTCTTCAAAATTGATTAGTTGAGTCTTCAAAATTGATTGGTTGGCGGTTGGCGATGGCTGCACTATTTGATTGCACAAAACACCATTTCTTTTATTTATTTATTTATTTATTTATTCTTAAATGTTTATTTTAAATTCAAATTGGATCTCATTTCTCTCTATATTTATCTATAAATTCTCCTCTCTATCCTCACTTACACTCGCCTCATTTTAGTGTTAACAAGAATTTCTCTCTTCAATCTCTCAATTTAAACTATCCATTTCCCTGTTCCAATTTATTTTATAATTTCAAACTATATGACAAAAAAATTTAAGGAAAAAAACCGTGAAACCGCAAAACCGAACCTAAACCGCTATGAACCGCCTGAAAACCGGCGGTTCGGAACCGAAACCGAAAACCGCCGGTTTTCGAACCGAAACCGAAACCTTGAAACAGCCTCACGGTTCGGTTCCGGTTCCATATTTCCCAAAACCGGAACCGGCGGTTCCGAACCAAAACCGCCGGTTCAGAACCGAAACCGCCGGTTCATGAACCGTGGGCAGGTCTAGCGGGTACTACAATATGTACCCTTAGCCGCAGATGATGCTGAGGATGGCAACTGGGGGTAGTATGCCGGGGTGGCAGGGGTGCAGGGCTGGCAGGGCGTGCAGGGGGTGCCGGGGATGCAGATGATGTCAGGGTGTATGCCGGGGATGCAGGTGATGCCGGGGTGGCAGCCGGGGATGCAGGGGATGCCGGGGATGCAGCCGGGACTGCAGGGGATGCGGGGGGTAGGGGGGACAATGTCTATCGCCCCAGTGTTGACTTTTTTTACTGCTTCTTCCCAAACATCGAGCCCAGCAGAGACGCAATACGTTGAAACTTTTTCCTTAGAGGAGTTGGGGATAGATCTTGAGGATGCGGACTCTCCCATTCAAACAGATGGAGTAGGTCGGGATCGAGGCGCACCGAAGAAGAAGAGGGGCAAGGGTAAAGGGGTGGTCGGTGAGTCGTCGCAGCCGGCTAATGACGGCAGTTCGGGCATGGTACGGAAGAAGTGGACGGATTAGGAGAACGTCGCGCTGTCCAAGTCTTGGGTGAGTGTTTGCGATGATCCCCTCCCGTCGAACAATCAGATGGTCATCAACTTGTGGGCTAAAATAGCAGCAGCCTACAAGAGATTTTGCCCGGACGGGAAGCCATAGTGGGGAGGAGTGCCGGAAGCAGTGGGACCGAATCAGGGCTGCGGTCTCCCGATTTGCGGGCTTGTACGCCAACCACCTCCGCATGAAGACCAGTGGCTAAACTGACGACGATGTGATGAGGATGGCGGAGGCCTCCTTCCCCTTGAAGGGGGTTTATAAGGAGTTCACCTCTGGAACTGCTAGGTGCTGATGGATTTTGAGAAGTTTCGGGCGGGTGTCGATGCTGGCCGGCCGAAGAAGCCGCGGCTGAACCTCGCCGGTGATTACAGCAGTGGTTCCCACGAGCTCCACGACGATGCTCAGGATTTCCCGTCCCCTCCATCGTTTACTCGCCGCACTCGCCCGGTTGTTCAAAAGAGGGCGCAACGGGGAGCTAGGAGCTCTGCCCACGGGTCCCAAGGTCCCGTCGGTATCCCCCCTACTGGCCAGTTGGCAGCCGAGCTCTCCCGCCTCGCGCGTCAACAAACGCAGGTGAACATGTGAAAAATCATAGGTGAATGGAGAAGGGGTTTCTTTATGATCTCCTCCAGAGTATGCAGGTCGATTTGGCTGCCGCACGTAGGTAGGCGGGAGACGCCGGGGACTCGGATGCGGCAGATTTTGGGTTCCCGGTTAGCGGCGACGAGGAGTGAGGCGGGGATCATGTGTGGAAGCAGGAGGTTTTTATTTTTATTTTTTTTATTTATGTAATTTTTTTTAATATACTTTTTTAATATAAATAAAATTATTGCATTTTCCCGCATCTGTGTCGTAAATTTAATTCTGTATTTTGCGTGATTGTAATTTATTTGTTTTTTATAATTTTGCTGGTCTATGGCTAGACTATTGCTTGTCTAGTTTCTTGTCCTGATGATTTGACATGTAGTTTCTAGTCCTAGATGATGCGGCAGGAGGAATTTTTTGGCTAGGCTATTGCTGGCCTATGGCTGAGCTATTGCCATTGGAGATGCTCTAATTTTTGGATTGGCCCGAGAAGCTTGGGCTAATATTGATATCAGACACGTGGCAGTTGGATTGGATTAGAGTACCATCACTTTGCAGCTTGATGGTGAGTCCATTTATTTATAGTGCACCTGATTCATGTCAACTAAGCTCGTCTCATTTTGTCAAATATATGAAGAAGATTAAACTAGCATAGCGTACAATTGCCAATCTAGTCTCTAGCTAGATCATCTCTCTGAAGCGTTTCATCGAACACCTTTGGGAGCAATGAGCATATCAGTCTCGTCTAATGCCTTCTCAGCTTTCAATGATTCATCACGACTCGTGAGTTTCTACTACTCCCTCCATCCGCGAATAGGAGTCCCATTTTTCCATTTTGGTCCGTCCGCGAATAGGAGTCTCGATTCATAATTACTATAAATGGTAAAGAGGCCCCACATCCCACCAACTCATTCCACTCACATATCATTTAAAACTAATATACTCATATAAATGGAACCCCTGTTCCACTAACTTTCTTGCACCCACTTTTCTTAACATTTATTAAAATCCGTGCCGGCCCGAAATGGAATGATGGAATGAGACTCTTATTCGCGGACGGAGGGAGTATTTTTTTGACAAATTGCCATATATGATTTCTCTAATGGCGGGCTCAGTACACTTGTTCTCGAACCAAAACTGATGAAATAAGCGCCACATGGAAAAATAGTTCAAGATATTTGCTAAATAGGAGTAGCACATACTCCCTCCACACCATGTTATTTGTGGGAAATGACTCAGTATTGTAAGCTACATGAACATCACTTCTATCATTGTGGAATTTACACATATATGGATTGTCATTTATTAGTGCTCAAAGTGGTGGATCTTTAAAAGATATCCACCTAAACTGCGATTGTCTATTTAAATCCATATTCACATCTCCATTTGTACACAAGAATTATAAGTATCTTCTTTCACAATGCTTTCAAACTTCTTGCTGTTCATTTATATAACAACTTCGTCCTTCATTTTCACTACTCATTCATATAACCACAAATGCCTTCGTCACCAGGAAATCATGTTGCTTCAGCTCAAGTATGAGCTGATCTTCGACTCTTCTCGTTCCACAAAACTGGCGCGATGGAATGAAAGTGGCGAGTGCTGCAAGTGGCACGGTGTGGAATGTGATGCATCTGGCTACGTCGTATCGATGATGAGGTCATTTATGGTGGAATTGGGGATTCGTCGAGTCTCTTCAAATTCAAATATCTGTAGAAGCTTAACCTTGCCGACAATCACTTCGACTCTTACACTGATCCCATTCCAAGAGGTATTGGAAATGCTTGTCCATAATCTAACGGAGCTTAGAGAGCTCCATCTTGATTATGTCTATATTTCTTCCTTGCATGAGTGTAAAAATTGGGGCCATATTATATCATCACATTTACCCAACCTCACCTCTTTGAGCATGGTTGGTTGTTTTCTTTATGCCCCTTCGCCTAAATTCTTTCGGCAACTTCATTCCCTTTCTGTTCTTCGATTAGATCTGAACGATCTTTCAGGGGTAACACTTCATGACTTATTCACTCGTTTTCCAAGCTTGGCCATCTTGACTCTTTCTAGCTGCAGTTTAAAGGGTTCAATTCATTCCACCTTTGCTAACCTAACTTAGCTGATTCATGTCGATTTGTCATATAACTCCTTGACAGGTCACTTCCTTCCACATTGTTTGCTAACTTGACGCAACTGATTCATGTTGATATGTCACATAACTCTGATACGGGTACAATCACGCCGCCACCACAGGATCTGCTGGTAACAAACAATGATCATACAGCGACGGTGGCTGATGGAGATGCAGAGGAAGACAGCAGCTTGGAGGAGGAAGCAACCAGCATGGATGTCGAAGAGGAGAAGCCGGGGCGCCCAAAGAGGCAATCAAAGCAGCCTGTGTGGTTTCAAGATTTTGTTCTCGTTAATGACAGTATTTTAGTCCTTTATTTTATTATTAATTGCTGAACTATTTATTTTTGGAACATTTTGAGTCGAGCATTCTATAAGCTCCGTTTCGGGTTTTCTTGTTGGTTCTTTCCCGGAATGATCGAGTCGAACCAAACCTAGGGTCCTTAGATTATTATAAATAGGGATTTTTGTGCACTGAAACATCAAGAAATCAATACACAAATTTACCTAAATTTCCGTCTCTATTTTACTGCTTATTTTCTTTGCCTCAAACCCTAGTTAGGGCAAAAAATCAAGGCTGCTCGACGGGAGATTCCCGCGAACGAACCTGTTCTTCCTCGGCGAATTCCCATCGCCGACCCCGATACGAGATCTTTCGTATCATCTGGTGCTTTCTATTGCACTCTATCTCCCGGTCTTTGTTCCCATGGCGATTAGCGACTCCGGCGTAGAGCGTACGGAACCGATCGGCGCTACCGTGGCCTTACCAACTTCCATTGCCACTTCGGTCCCATCATTATCAACGTTATCTTCTCAGTTGGGGCAGTTAACTACCGTTGTGAATGAGTTGAGGTCCAGATTGGACTATCCCGATCACCATCCCGGCGATGTGGTCGCCGCGATTCGACCGCCGCCAGCGCCGCCTTTCACGGCGCCGCCTTCCACAAGCCCCTGGCCGCTGTTCACATACACGCCGACGCCTACTGTGGGCGCAAAATTTTCAGCCCAATCCCTTTCGGCCTTTTCAGTGGGGTTTCCACAAACCCTAGGGATGACCTCCACTACAGCCACCCAATATTCCCTGCCTCAATTTGGTTTCTCGGATGTCACAAGCACGATACCAACCGCTGTCCGTCTGCCGCAACCGTTTCCCAAGCCGTGGCAACAGATTCCCTCCGACCCCCGCGTGCCCGGTCACACCCAACTATCTCGTCCCCAGATGGTGAGTCCGTCTTCTTGCTGGGGGCCGCCTGGCCCACGCCCCCCAGTTGGGGTATGGAATCAGGATCAGAACCACCCCAAGGTCAAAATGGAGCCCCCGCGCTTTGACGGAACGGAGGTTAACAACTGGATAAGAGGTATTCAATTTTATTTCGACCACATGGGCACACCAGAAGCACAACGTTTACACTATGTAATTATGTTGTTTGAGCCGGTGGTTGCGGATTGGATTTGGAATTACTGTTCAAGCCATGAGTTTGTTACGTGGTTCGAATTCTTGGATGACGTTCGGCGGCGTTTTGATCCACAGTGTTATGTGAGTCACGTTGGACTCCTCAAAAAGCTTCAACAGACAGGTACTGTTTCTGATTATCAATTAGCTTTCGAGAAATTACAAACAAAAGCTGTGGGTGTTCCTGACCACGTGTTACTTGATTTGTATGTGGCGGGTTTGAAACAACCAATCCAAGACGAGGTCCTCCTTCATAGGCCTCCTACATTGGCGCGGCTTTTGCTCTGGCGATTCAGATATCGGCCTGCAGACCGGATCTATCACAGCCGGCGTCGAGCTTCCCTCGCAAACAGTGGCAGCCGCGGGACAGTCGATCATCAGCTTCATCAGCACCATTGATCACCGCCAGCCAGGCATCGCCAGCTCCGGTTATCAAAGCACCTTACTCCGCGTCGCGTCCTTCTGAGACCGCTACGACGCCTATTATTCGGCTCTCGGCAGCGGAGAAAGCTGAAAAACGACGTCAGAACCTCTGTTTTTACTGCCCCGAGAAGTGGGTTGCGGGCCACGTCTGCAAACACAGGTTTTTAGCATATATGGGTGTATGTGAGGACGAGGATGATCCGGTCGAGCTGGTGGACGACCCTTCCCTAGACGAGGTGATTACAGCAGATTTATCTCACCTCCACGCCATGGACGGGAAGCGACAATCCAAATCCCTTACTCTGTCAGGCACAATTGGATCGGAGTCGGTGTCAATATTGGTAGACACTGGGAGTTCCCACGATTTTTTGCACCCCCGCATTGCAGAGAGGCTTCGTCTTCCGCTGACAGCAATCAAGCCGTTCCGGGTCTACGTGGGGAATGGTGCGTCATTGCTTTGTTCGCACATGAGCAGAGCGACCCCGCTGATTATGCAGGGTACTCTTTTCTCCATCGATCTCCACATTCTACCAGTTCATGGCCCCGATGTTATTTTGGGAATGGAGTGGCTCGAGTCCCTGGGACGTGTGACTACAGATTTTGCCGCCAAATCAATGGAGTTTGCCTCCTTGGTGTCGCACGCGACGCTGTTTGAATTATATGAGTTGATCCAGACGTCGCAAGGCCCAGATCCAACCACGGCAGCCCCAGAGGTCGATTTTCCCTCAGATTTGCCGGCTGCGATCACGGCCGTCCTAGGCAGACACTCCTCGGTATTCAGCCTGCCTGTCGGGTTACCGCCGGCGCGCCAATTCGACCACCGCATCCACCTTTTGCCTAATTCCAAACCAGTGAACGTTCGCCCGTACAGGTATCCTTATTTTCAAAAGAATGAGATTGAAAAGCAAGTTAAAGAGATGTTGGATCAGGGTGTGATACAGCGAAGCCAAAGCCCGTTCTCGTCGCCAGTATTATTGGTTCGCAAGAAAGATGGCTCGTTTCGGTTTTGTATCGATTACAGGGCCCTAAATAAAGCTACTGTCCCTGACCATTTTCCCATTCCAACGGCTGATGAACTATTTGACGAGCTGGGCGCAGCGCGCTTCTTTACCAAGTTGGACCTTCGGTCAGGATATCATCAGATTCGGATGCATGAGCCCGATATATACAAGACAGCATTCCGCACGCACGATGGCCATTTTGAATTTTTGGTCATGCCATTCGGTCTAACGAATGCTCCGTCTACCTTTCAGGCGGCTATGAATGGCATTTTTCAGCCTCTTCTGCGGAAGTCAGTAATTGTTTTCTTTGATGACATTTTGGTGTACAGCCCGACATTGGATTCTCATAGCGACCACCTTGACCAGGTTCTCTCTATCCTAGACAAGCACCACTTCTTTGTGAAATTGTCCAAATGTTCGTTCTGCAGCTCGACAGTTGACTACTTGGGGCATTTAATTACAGAGGGCCAACTCAAGGCGGATCCGGCAAAAATTGCTGCCATGATTGCCTGGCCTACTCCGTCGCCGGTCAAGCAGCTTCGTGGGTTTCTGGGTCTTACAGGTTATTATCGGCGTTTCATTGCCCATTATGCCGTCATTGCAGGTCCACTTACTGATCTGTTAAAGAAGGACTCATTTACATGGGAGGCAGCAGCAACTCGGGCATTCGAGAAGTTGAAACAGGCCATGACAGAGGCCCCAGTCTTACGGCTTCCTGATTTTTCGCAGCAATTTGTTTTGGAGACCGATGCGTCTGACTTTGGCATTGGTGCCGTCCTCCTGCAATCCGGTCACCCTCTCGCTTTTTTTAGCAAGAAGTTGGGTCCCCGTCGACGGAGCGCTTCAACATACCATAAAGAACTTTACGCCATCGTTGAGGCCGTTCAGAAATGGCGTCAATACCTTTTGGGACAGGAGTTTATTATTCGTACGGATCAGAAGAGCTTGAGGGAATTACTTCAGCAAGTCATACAAACCCCGGAACAGCACCTTTATGTCAGAAAATTAATGGGATACAAATTTACTATTGAGTATAAGTCGGGTGCGACCAACCGGGTGGCCGATGCGCTTTCACGAAGGGACGAGGATGCAAGCGTTGATACAGCGTTATTAATCGCTGTCGCCCACCCCTTGCCTGACATTATTACATTATTGCGGGAGGAAACAGCAGCAGCACCGGATCTGCGTGACCTACTACAACAGATCGCGGCTGGGAAAGCTGATCCCGCGCTGTCGGTGTCAGAGGGGCTGATTTATAAAGGCCGTCGTATTCTGGTAGCCAAGGATTCCCCGCTGCGTGAAGCTTTGATATATGAACACCATAGCACGCCGCAGGCGGGCAATCCGGGATTCGACCGCACGCTTCGTCGTTTGGCAGCCTCTTTCCACTGGCCGAATATGCAACGCACTGTGAAGGACTTTGTGGCATCGTGCGTGATTTGCCAGACAAGGAAGTATTCCACGCAGCGCCCGGCTGGTTTACTGCAACCGTTGCCCATCCCGACGCAGGTTTGGGAGGACGTATCGATGGACTTTATTGTGGGACTGCCGCTTTCTAAAGGTTACACCACTATCATGGTCGCGGTGGATCGTTTGTCTAAATATGCCCACTTCGCTCCTCTACCGGCCCGTTTCGATGCTATGCGTGTAGCAAGACTTTTTATTGAAACAGTGGTTAAGCACCATGGTTTCCCCAGAACGTTAGTCTCGGATCGCGATCCTATTTTTTTGAGCGATGTGTGGAAGGATATGCTGCGTCTCAGTGGCACGACATTGCACTTTTCGACGGCCTACCACCCTCAATCGGATGGCCAAACGGAGGTGCGTAATAGGGGTTTAGAACAATACCTGCGTGCTTTCGCAGCGGACCGCCCGACCAAGTGGGCAAATTATCTTCCTTGGGCAGAATTGGCCCTTAATTGCTTCCACCATGAGGGCCTTGGTACTTCGCCATTTCATGCCTTGTATGGTCGAGAACCTCCGCCTCTAGTGGCGGCACAGCCGACGGCAGGCAGAATCAGAGCAGAACCTGCTGTGGCAGAACTCATCCAGCAACGTGGTGCTCTACTGGTCGAACTAAGGAAGAATCTTGAACGGGCACAACAGCGTCTTCGGGATTCTGCGAATAAACACAGGCGTGATGTCCAATTTGAGGTGGGTGACAAGGTTCTCCTCAAGCTGCAGCAGTATAGGCAGCATTCCGTGGCGAAACCACTCTCGACCAAGCTCGCTCGCAGGTTCTATGGTCCGTTCCTAGTGACGGAGAGGATTGGCCCGGTTGCTTATCGTCTGCAGTTACCGCAGGGATCGAGGATTCATGATGTATTCCATGTAAGTTTACTCCGCCCATATGTTGAGGGGGCATCGTCAGGGGCAGCCGCCGACTTTCCGGGTGAATTTGTGGGTGCTCGTTCGGTGGCCCGGCCTGTGAAGGTACTGGATAGGCGTATAGCTTTGAGGGATGGCCTCCCGGTGGAACAAGTGCTGGTACAGTGGTCCGAGGAAGAGGAGTCAGTGGCTTCTTGGGAGCCTGTTGATTCTATTGCACGGCGTTTTCCTTCCCTCCTTGTGGGCAAGGAGTCTCTTAACGGGGAGGGGGTTGATACGGGTACAATCACGCCGCCACCACAGGATCTGCTGGTAACAAACAATGATCATACAGCGACGGTGGCTGATGGAGATGCAGAGGAAGACAGCAGCTCGGAGGAGGAAGCAACCAGCATGGATGTCGAAGAGGAGAAGCCGGGGCGCCCAAAGAGGCAATCAAAGCAGCCTGTGTGGTTTCAAGATTTTGTTTCTCGTTAATGACAGTATTTTAGTCCTTTATTTTATTATTAATTGCTGAACTATTTATTTTTGGAACATTTTGAGTCGAGCATTCTATAAGCTCCGTTTCGGGTTTTCTTGTTGGTTATTTCCCGGAATGATCGAGTCGAACCAAACCTAGGGTCCTTAGATTATTATAAATAGGGATTTTTGTGCTCTGAAACATCAAGAAATCAATACACAAATTTACCTAAATTTCCGTCTCTATTTTACTGCTTATTTTCTTTGCCTCAAACCCTAGTTAGGGCAAAAAATCAAGGCTGCTCGACGGGAGATTCCCGCGAACGAACCTGTTCTTCCTCGGCGAATTCCCATCGCCGACCCCGATACGAGATCTTTCGTATCAAACTCCTTCACAGGCGTACTTCCTTCTACATTGTTTGAAGGACTTTCCAATCTGGTTCATCTAAATCTGAGGCACAATTCATTCTCTGGTAACATCACCCAATCTCGTTTTGCTCTCCCATCGTTGTTGGAACTTGATCTTAGTCACAACCAATTTAATGGAACTTTTCAACTAAGCCTTCCCAATCTCACATTGCTTGATCTATAGATGCTGACAACGTCAATTCAAGTTCATATGAACGTCTTAAATTAAAAGTCTTACGCTTAAAGTCATGTAACTTGTCTAATTTTCCCGATTTCATCAAACATTTGGATCTGGAAGCACTGTATCTCTCCAAAAACCGTATTGCGGGGAAATACCTAGTTGGATTTGGGGAACACAACTTTGGTATTTGGACTGCTCCTTTAATCTTCTAACAAATCTGCAAAAGCCTTATTATATCCCTGCTTCTCTTCGGGTCATATACTTGCAGTCTAACCAGCTTAGGGATGAGTTGCATCTGCCCATTTCATTTGAATCTGGACTCTTTTACTTGTATCTTGCTGAAAACAACCTAAGTGGATCAATTCCAACCTCCATCTGTAATGCCACACGACTATATAATCTCGACTTGTCTAAAAATAAATTAAGTGGATCAATTCCAACTTGCCTCTGCAATGCCACACAACTCAATTCTCTTAGCTTGTCTGGAAATAAATTAAGTGGCAGCATACCCGCTTGCCTACTTATAAACCTTGAGGAGATCGATCTGAGTCGTAACAACATCAGCGGAAGCATACCCCCTTTCCCACTTGTAAGGATTATGGTGCTCGATTTGAGTGAAAACAACATCATTGGTAGCATTCCAGATATTTTCTCTCCGGATGATTGTATGCTACGTTTTTTGGATCTTAGCTATAATATTTTAGAAGGGAAGATCACAAAGTCTCTTGACCATTGCAATTGGTTGGTGTACATGAATGTCGGGAATTAACAACATGATAAACGACACTTTCCCGTGCATGCTACCATCTCTCTTGGCTGTTCTTGTTTTGCACTCCAATAGATTCCATGGGGATTTAACATGTCACATCAATTGGCCGAATCTCCAAATTCTTGATGTATCTACAAATAATTTTAGTGGAAGTCTTGAGTCAATCAACTTCTATAGTTGGATGAATATGGAGCTACCCAGTGATAATACAAAGAGAGGCGTCCATAGTTACAAGTTGCCTAGCTCCATGACATTAATCGTGAAAGGGCAAATGGTGGATTTTAACAAGATTTGGAAAGATTTTAGTACCATTGATTTGTCTTCCAATAGTTTTTGTGGAAAGTTACCAAATGCAATTGGTGATCTTACATCACTTCATCATCTTAACTTCTCCCACAATGCCCTCAATGGAAGCATCCCAAAATCATTTGGTCAACTGAAGAATCTCGAATCACTCGACCTCTCAGTGAACCAACTAGCAGGCCCAATTCCGGATGAGATTGGAGGGCTCACATTCCTTTCAAAATTGAATCTCTCGTACAATAAGTTTGTTGGAGCGATCTCAAAAGGGCTGCAAATCCAAACATTCTCGGCTGACTCATTTGAAGGAAATTCGGGGTTATGTGGTTTCCCTCTCGACAAAAGAAGTAATACTAATGTATCGCCGCCAGCGGGATATGATGACAATGGGGAAGAGAAGAGGGAGATAGAGTAGGAATACGTGTGTGCTGCGGTTGGATATGCTGTGAACTTGTGGGAGTAGGAAGCATCGTGTGGCTGCTTTTATTCTGTCGAAGCTTCAGAGAGAAATATTTCGGCAAAATAGAAGAGGTTGTAGAAGACATGTTCATTGCTAGAGACATGAGAAGAAGACGTGCAAGAAGAGAAGCAGCAAGGAATCGAGCCAGGAGAAATTAGTGTTGGAAAATTTAGTGTGTTTCAGCAAGGAATCGAGTCGGGAGACATTAATGTAAGAGAGTAAAATAAATAGGCTTAGCTTGTGTGGTTCCTTCCCTATATGTTTAATTATGATTTATGCGCATGTTTTTATATTAAAGTTTGTGGGTTGTACAATTTAATGAATTTTGGAATGTACTGATTATTTGTGGTGCATGTTAGCATGTTGCAAAACTTCATTCAATTATTGTCTCTTCAATAATGAGTTGGCACTTCAAATTTTGCTAAGATTTTGATGCATATTAGTATAGCACTTTCATCATCAGTAGAAAGAAAAAAGTATTGACCCAAATAGATACTATATTTTGTTTCTTCAAAAGATAAATATGCTTTTTTGTGGGCATGGCCCAACTCCAGAATTTGGACCGAACTAACAAAGGC
The DNA here is from genome assembly GCF_023119035.1 of Salvia hispanica. Taxonomy (NCBI): domain Eukaryota; kingdom Viridiplantae; phylum Streptophyta; class Magnoliopsida; order Lamiales; family Lamiaceae; genus Salvia; species Salvia hispanica. Next base: position 20,955,467 of record NC_062965.1, read on the forward strand.
ATAATCCAGCCCAATAAAAAATAAGGCTTACCTATAATGTTGGAAATGTTATCTCTGTTTTATGTAAGAGAAGAGAGTGAAACAAAAGGGGTTTAGCTTAGCTTGTTTCGTTCCCTATGTGTTTAATTGTGTGCATAATTTTATCTTAAGTTTGTAGTTTGTAATGAAACGATGATTTGTGTTGCATGTTAGTACAAAAAGTTTCTCCCATGTTTCATAGTAGTATAATGGTAATAGTAACAGAAAATTGAAAGATTGTTTTGTCTCATTAACAACTAAATAATCTATTATAATCAATTCAAGGTTCTAATGCCAGAAATATAGTTGTTTTTCTTAATAGTTCTGTGATTGGGGCAGAGAATGACTTCAAGTCAATTTCGTGAACTTTGGGTTAAAGCCATATATGAAATGAGTTCTATCATTTTCTTCAAATCCAAATCATATAAAAGAAATCCCATATCACTTTTCATGAGTTATCATTACCCTACTATAAAGAAGATCAAGAAAATAGACTATAAAATATGTAAAATTCTTAATGGCTTTAGTAATGTGGGGTACCACTTGAACTCAACCCAGGGAATACTCTAAAATTAAGACTAATTAAAGATTGTTAAACCCCTCCCCACGTCAAAAAAAAGAAGTAAAAATAGGATTGCCTATTTAAACCCACATGCACCTATCTTCATTTGTACACAAAATAATTATCAATATCCTCTTTCACAATGCTTTCAAACTTGTGGTGGTGCATTTGCATACTAATTTCGTCCTTAATTTTCACAACAAATTCATATAATAACAAATGTCTCCGCCATCAGGAAATCTTGTTGCTTCAACTCAAGGATGAGTTGATCTTCGATTCTTCTCTTTCAACAAAGCTGGTGCGATGGAATGAAAGTGGTGAGTGCTGCAAGTGGCACGGTGTGGAATGTGATTCTTCTGGCTATGTCGTTAGTTTGCTGCTTGATGGTGAGGCCATTTATGGTGGAATTGGGGATTCGTCGAGTCTCTTAGATTTAAATATCTGCAGAAGCTCAACCTCGCCTTCAATTATCTGTACTTGAACTACACTCCCATTCCAAAAGGTATTGGCAATCTGACATATTTGACACATTTGAATTTGTCATATGCTGGCTTTGGTGGGCAGGTTCCTTTTGAAATTTCATTGTTGACAAGATTGGCTAGTCTCGGTATCTCCACCTCGAGCACCCTAATTTGGAGATGCTTGTCCAAAATCTAACAAAGCTTGAAGAGCTACATCTTGATGGTCTCTATATGACTTCCTTTAATGAAAAGAAAAAGTGGGGCCATATTATATCATCATATTTACCCATGCTCACCTCATTGAGCATGGTTGGTTGTAATCTTTATGGCCATTTGCCTAAATCCTTTTGGCAACTTCATTCCCTTTCTATTCTCCGACTAGATCATAACAATCTTTCAATGGTAGCGGTTTCGGATTTGTTCACCAATTTTCCAAGTCTGACCACCTTGACTCTTTATAACTGCAGTTTAAAGGGTTCTATTCCACCCACCTTTGCTAACCAAACCAAGCTGATTCATGTCGATTTGTCGTTCAACTCGTTGAAGGGTTCTATCCCATCCACCTTAGGTAACCTAACCAAGCTGATTTATGCTGATTTGTCATTTAACTACTTGACCGGCTCACTTCCTTCTACATTGTTTGAAGGACTTTCCAATCTTGCTCGCCTAGATTTGAGTTATAATTCATTCTCTGGCAACATTCCCTGCTCTCTGTCGGGTCTCCCTTTCGTTGTTGGAACTTGATCTTAGGAAAAACCAATTTAATGGTACTTTTCAACTAGACAACTTTCGAAGCCTTCCCAATCTCATATTGCTTGGTCTATCTGATAACAGCTTGTCGGTAGATGTTGGCAACATCAGTTCAAGTTCACATGGATGTTTCCGGTTAAAAGTGTTATACCTAGCTTCGTGTAACTTGTCCAACTTTCCCGATTTCATCAAACATTTGAATTTGGAAGAACTGAATCTATCAAACAATAGTATTGCAGGGGAGATACCTAGTTGGATTTGGGGAACACAACTTAGGTATTTGGACCTCTCATATAATCTTCTAACAGATTTTCGAAAGCCTTACCATATTCCTTCTTCTCTTGAGATCCTATACTTGTAATCTAACCAGCTTATGGGTGAGTTGCAGTTGTCCATTCCACTTGAATCTAAACTCTTGTCCTTGTCTCTTGCTAATAACAGTTTAAGTGGATTAATTCCAACCTCCCTCTGCAATGCCACACATCTTAACACTCTTGACTTGTCCGGAAATAAATTAAGTGGTAGCATGCCCCTTTGCCCACTTGATAATATTTGGTTTCTCGATCTGAGTCAAAACAACATCAGCGGCGAAATTCCAGATATTTTTCCTATGAAATGTCTGCTACAATATCTTGATCTTAATGATAATAATCTAGAAGGGAAGATCCCAAAATCCCTCGAAAGTTGCAAGTCGTTGAACTACATGAATGTTGGGAACAACATGATGAATGGCACTTTCCCATGCATAGTATCATCGATCTTGGGTGTTCTTGTTTTGCACTCGAATAGATTCCATGGGGAAGTAAGATGTCGCGCTAGTTGGCCAAATCTCCAAATTCTAGATATATCATCGAATCTGTTTACTGGTGGTCTTGACTCAATCAACTTCTCAAGTTGGAAGGCTATGGTGCTACCGAGTGATTGAAAAATGGGCCGCATTAATTACAACATGCGGAGGTCTAGCCTAACATTAACCATGAAAGGGCAGATGGTAGATGTTTAGGGGTATTTCTTTTTTGCTTCTAGAGCAAAACTTAGGTTCCATTTTTGTCCTGCGTTTTTTTAAAAATCCGACTTTGGGAGAGACGCATTACGGTCATGCGTCTCCTTTTAATGAAACGCACGAGCGTCATGCGTCTTAGGGTAAGACGCATAAGCGTCATGCGTCTTTGAATTTTTTTAATTTTTTTTTTTAATTAGAAGACGCATAAGCGTCATGCGTCTTAGGGTAAGACGCATAAGCGTCATGCGTCTCTTCGTCGAATTAAACAGACGCGACAGAGGCAGTAGCTTCATTCTGCGCAACAGAGGAAGAGAGAAAGCGATTTTTTGGTCGATTTCCGGCGATTCTCGCCGATTTTCGGCCATTTCCTCTTATCTTTCGGTAAGTTTTGTTCAATCTTTCAACATTTCTCACTTATTCGTTGTTTATTGCATAACTTTAGGGTTTCTAATGCCAAACTTGTCAAATTTACTAAATTAGGGTTTATAGAAAAAAATTGTCTCTAATTGTTATTATGTTGTATATTTTTTTATGCAGAAATGATGCCAGTATTTGTGAGTTTGTATTGGGGTGGTAGAATAGTTCAACTTCCTCAAGTGGGTATTGGTTATGATCCACCTCGTGCAAGAGGCTCTATCGTATTGAATTCATGTGTCTCATTCTCTGAATTAGTTGCAATGATATGTGCTAAGATAAGAATAAATATGAATCAACATTCAATTGAAATATCATGGAGGCATTGTCTCTATGGTACCGGTATGAGTTGCATATCTTCTAAAGTCACCGTCGCCTCTCCAATCTGTAGATGGAAAGTGTGCATTTCCGGCCTCCAACGCTCAATCAAAGCCGTGATAAGCTCATTGTCGACCTTCATCGACTTCCCACAATCCATCACGCCTTTGAAACCAAATCTCTCGAGCCAATACATCACATTGTCATGAATATCCACCTCCCAAGTCTTACTTTCCATTCGTCGAACTTTGAAAACATGTGTTGTGCCATCATTCAATAGTTTATTTGAAATGTGTTTTCTCTGAAGAAATAGCACTGACGGATCTTCGGGTCCATATAATAACGGTCCGCTAGAACTTGAAGTTGCCATCTAATCTAATGACATATTCACAAAACAACATAATATGTTAATTCATTAATTGTGGAAAAGAAAGAATTTAGTTGCCTAATATTCTACACTTTCCAGTAACATATCTGAAAGTTAGTACTAAAGTTCTAGAAACTCTCTAACCAAATTAGGTCCTAAACAAACAAGTTCAAGAATGTAACAGAGGAAAACAAGCAAAATCACAACCAAAAATCACAATATCCGTATCTCAAACATATCAAAAACTATACTATACAATGAATTTCACCAATAAAATCCATTATAACTAACAAAACAACAAAACATCGGTCAAAATTGAACAATTTGCAATAAACCCTAATTTACAAAATTGGGAGAAATCTACACAAAAACATGCAATAAACACCTAATTAAGGGATAAATATTGAAAGATTGAAGAAAACTTACCGTAATATGTTGGAAATCGGCGAGAATCGCCGGAAATCGGCCGGATAATCGCTTTCTCTCTTCCTCTTTGCGCAGAATGAAGCTTCTGCCTCTGCCGCGTCTGTTTAATTCGACACAGAGACGCATGACGCTTATGCGTCTTCTAATTTAAAAAAAAAAAATTAAAAAAATTCAAAGACGCATGACGCTTATGCGTCTTACCCTAAGACGCATGACGCTCGTGCGTTTCATTAAAAGGAGACGCATGACCGTAATGCGTCTCTCCCAAAGTCGGATTTAAAAAAAAACGCAGTACAAAAATGGAACCTAAGTTTTGCTCTAGAAGCAAAAAAGAAATACCCCTAGATGTTTATAACATTTGGTCAAGTTTTGGTACCATTGATTTGTCTTCTAATAATTTTCATGGAAAGATACCAAATGCAATTGGAGATCTCAACTCACTTTATCAGCTCAATTTGTCCCACAATGTTCTCGAAGGAAGCATCTCAAAATCATTTGGTCAGCTGAGTAATCTCGAATCACTCGACCTCTCTGTAAACAAACTAGTTGGGAAAATCCCAGGGGAGCTCGGGGGGCTCACATTCCTTGCACACTTGAATCTCTCCTACAATATGTTTGTTGGAGTGATCCCAAAAGGTCGTCAAATTCAAACATTCTCAGCTGATTCATTTGAAGGAAATTTGGGGCTATGCGGTGTCCCTCTCGACATAAACTGCAGTAATACTAATGTACCACCACCGGGATATGATGAAAATGGGGAAGAGGAGAAGGAGATAAAGTGGGAATATGTGTGTGCTGCGGTTGGATATGTTGTGGGAGTTGGAAGCATCGTGTGGCTGCTTTTGTTCTGTCGAAGCTTCAGATAGAAATACTTTGGGAAAATAGAAGAGGTTTTTGAAGACATGATCTGATAGGAATTAATATGGGATTAATTCCTATCTAGAGAAATTATATGAAAAGAGATTAGAGAGGGTGGAAACTAGCGTGACTTTGAGAGATTTGAGAGAACTGGCGGTTTCTCCAAGAGGGAGAACCGGAGGAGAGAACGAGATTAATAATTTAATTCTTCATTCTGCTTGATAATAATAAAAGACTCCACACATATTTATAATATGTGTGGTACAAAAAGATCTCTATAAACTAGGAAAGCAAATCAAAAGCAAATCAAATCCTAACCACTATGGAAAGTAAATAAAATCATAATAACTAAATAATACTAAAACATAAATAGACTAAATAAATATACGGAGAGAATATCAGCTCCCTTCCGGAATAAAATAGAATATCAGGTCCCTATCAACTCCCCCACCGTTGAAAACCACCTTGCCCTCAAGGTGGAAGTCGGAAAAATAATTTTTCATCTCGTTGTCTTTGTTTAGATCTGCAAATAAAATTGTATCGCTTGTGACCTCAACGAATGATGGAGAAACCGTCTTCGGGCATGAGATCTCTTCAGCGATTTCAGTGACATAACCAATGATGACAACATTGATTTTTGGGCTATGAGATTGTGGAGGACATTTGGTTTCCACCAAAGCCATTGCCTCATCCAACGCTTGAGGCGATTCGTCGTCATCTTTTTCCGTCTCGTCGATGACGGGATCAGACTTGACATTTGTTGTTGACACATCGTCATTTTTTGCAATAGTCTCGACGACAGAATCCGATGTGGCCTCCTTTTTAGCCATGGCCTCTTTTTTTGCTAAATATGCAACTGCCTCCGAAATTTTGTTGAAAAGTTTATTCGTCTCGGCGAAGTAAATGACATCCTCATCAAAGTTATGATAAACAGCATCCAGAAATTCTTTCCATGAGCAATTAGGATTCGAGCGTCGATACTCGTGGAGCCATACAGATGCTGGATGGTCAAAAAATAACCTCACAAAAAACAAACGATCAGTATCAGAAAACAAATGATAGTCAAAATACTCCTGAACATCCAAAATCCATCTCACGGGGTTAACACCAGAAAACCGAGGAGGAGAGTCTGGAGGAGAGTTTGACAGCAAGACGGACATGGTGGTAGAAATCAATAGGAGGATGAGAACCTAATGAAAGCACCAATTTGATAGGAATTAATATGGGATTAATTCCTATCTAGAGAAATTATATGAAAAGAGATTAGAGAGGGTGGAAACTAGCGTGACTTTGAGAGATTTGAGAGAACTGGCGGTTTCTCCAAGAGGGAGAACCGGAGGAGAGAACGAGATTAATAATTTAATTCTTCATTCTGCTTGATAATAATAAAAGACTCCACACATATTTATAATATGTGTGGTACAAAAAGATCTCTATAAACTAGGAAAACAAATCAAAAGCAAATCCTAACCACTATGGAAAGTAAATAAAATCATAATAACTAAATAATACTAAAACATAAATAGACTAAATAAATATACGGAGAGAATATCAGCTCCCTTCCGGAATAAAATAGAATATCAGGTTCCTATCATGATCATTGCCAGAGACATGAGAAGAAAGCGTGCAAGAAGAGCAGCAGCAGTGAGGAATCCAGCCAGGAGACATTAGTGTTGGTAATGTTATCATGTTTTATGTAAGTGAGTGAAATAAAAAGGGGGTTAGCTTAGCTTGTGTGGTTCCCTATGTGTTCAATTGTGCGCATGTTTTTATCTTAAAGTTTGTGGGTTGTAATCATTCCTATGTATTGAATATATTTTTTTTCTTTTTTAATCTTTTTTATCCCATGTCTCGTGCTATTATGTTAGAAAGCTTAGTGACAGAATGGTTTAGCAAGATGTGTAGAACAGGGCTTACCCAACCCAATCCAAAACAGGGCTTACCCTGTTTTTTTTTTTGTTTTTTTTTTATAAATAAATAATTAAATAAAATAAACCAAACGTTTATATCATATGCTCGGGCATACCCGAGGAAGAACAAAAGACATAGCCACAAGTCGGCTAGAACAAAGCAACTTGGAACAACCAAGAACCAAAAAAGCAAGGGGCGGGGCCCCAACAAGACCGATCACATTTCAAATCACCCATTGAAACCCAGAATGGGCGGGCCTCGTTAAAACCCTTTGGGGATAAAACCCAATGGGATAAAACTCCCCAAGGGAAAAAAGAGTACCCTAATGAGTGGCTCAAAGTGTGTCGAGGACCAAACAACCAAAACCCGAGAAACTCCATCATCTGTCTGGAAGGTGGAGAAGAACCTGCTCGTGCGAGAAACGTGAGTACAAGATGCTATAGGTAGCTTCCTTGTTCTCAAAGATGACCCTAGCTACATCCCATACTTTCCCATCAAAGATAACCTTGTTCCGCGTTCTCCAAATGATTGCCACTGAAGCCATGAGAGCAATCCTCTTTGCCATCTGAACAATCTGTGATCCTCTAGTCTGTCGTCCGGCCCATTTGATGACACTCCTAATCGTCGTCGATCTCCTCGCAATGCCAAGCCAGAGCATGATCTGTCCCCAAATTGCCCATGTCTTCGAGCACTTGAAGAAGAGATAGGGAATGGTTCGTATTTCACAAATCAAACTGTATGAAAAACATCCCTCTATGAAAAGATTTGCAAATATATAATTTACTCAAGTCATCGACACATATTACAAAGTCATCTTTCTTTTGTTTTTCTAGTGGAAAAGCACAAGGCAACTTTTATGACACGGCATTGCTTAGTTTTTCTACGACAATAAAATTTTCAAGTAAGAAAATGATATTCCTACTATCCTATTAATAATTATTCCGTCAACTGACACCTCAAGTCTATTTCCAAGTCTTTCCAATTCTATAAAGTAATTGCACTGAATTTACAATTAATTCACAACTCCGTATTCATAAAAATAAAATACTCCCTCTGTCCACTCAGGGGCGTAGCCAGAATAATATATTAAACGGGGCAAAAATATATAGAGTAATTTTATGAGTTTTAATAAGGGGGCATTTAATGAAAAACTTATATATATTTGGAAAATTTTAGCAAAATATAGAAGGGTGAGTGGGAGTGAGAAGGGGAAATTGCCCCACCTTGGCAAAGGCTAGATCCGACCCTGTGTCCACTAATACAAGGCTAATTTGGCCGGACACGAGTTTTAAGAAATGTAGTAAAAAATGAATAGAAAGGGTTAGTGGAAGGTGAATCCTACTTTTATAATATATTAGTTTTACACTTAAATATGAGTGAAATAAAGTTAGTGGAATGCGAGGTCGATTAACAAAAATAAATAGGACATTTATTGGTGGACAAACAAAAATGGCAAAACGAGACACTATTGGTGGATGGAGTACAAATTTCTACTATAAACTTTTGACAAACAATATGTATTGGTGATATATGTAGAAAAAATCATTTTTATTTCTACTATAAACTTTTGACAAACAATATGTATTGGTGAAGGTCTTTCCAATCTCGTTCATCTAACTTTAAGGGAAAATTCACTCTTTGGTAACATCCCCCGCTCTCTTTCTGCTCTCCCGTCATTGTTGGAACTTGATCTTAGTTCCAACCAATTTAATGGCACTTTTCAACTCGACAACTTACAAAGCCTTCCATATATTGCTTGTGTAGTGTTCGTATAGACGAGTTAAATGCATGGTATACCAATTACCGACACATCTGATGAATTAGGTGATAAATGCCTTCTGCAGGAAAACATTAGAAGCTGAGACCTACTCAATGTCTCTATTATTGTTCGCGGCCAGGTATAATCTCACCAAATGCATATGCAAAATCACACAGTATAAGGGTGAAATATAATGCAAAAAAACTAAAAACATAATCATCTAATCACAAAATCTCGCCAACTGCATATGCTCTACATCCAACCAAATATTTCAATATATAATAGGTTAATGTTCCTGAACACATAAGGGCCACTGATTCTCTTTTTGTCATGTTATGAGTTCAATATTAAAATTTCAAGTAGTTTGAGATTAAGGCAGGAGTGTATTACCTATCTTAGCTTTACAGTGTTCAAAGTTCAAACTGACTAGGATCTAATATTTTTTAAGGTGATCAAGGTTTTCCACTGTAAGCCACTCTATATATTAAAGACTGAGTGCAGGCAGAGATTCATCAATGCGATCTGTGTTTCTCTTCCCATGTGTAGCATTCCTTTCACCAATTGGTCATAACCGGATGGAGCAACAAACCTTTCTGACACATATGTTGGCATGGGATCCTCTCTTTGGCCATAAGCTGCCCGTTCTGGAATAGAACTGGATCCAGTTAGACCAGGGCCCACCCTGCCCAATCTCACAGAAGGTATTCTCCATCAGAGCTTTATCCAAAATCTGCAAGATGACCCCAGACAGTGTAACAAATTATCGACATTGACTTGCTGAACTTGCTGGAACAGTTTCTCAAATTTTTGAGATGTGAGTTTGTTCAATATGCCCTTCAACTGCATCTGTTCCTCTTCTGAATCATCAGTAACCAAAAATGTGGGGGCTAGGGTGGGGGCTTCTCTTATTTATAGTGCTCAACAAGATCTTTAGGTAAATAGAATAGAATATTTGGTAAGATTTATTCTCCACAATTAAATAAAACAATATTATGGAGTAGGGGAGAAGAAATACCAAAAATAAGCTCTAAGGCACAAATCATGGGATTTTCGAAAATTTGGCTCCTTAATTAGCCAAGATTTTATTTTGGTATATTTTACGGAGTAGAATAAAATATCACGGAGCAAAATAAGAATAAAAATCCTACCCCATTGGCATAGTAATAGGCATGTAATATGTGCCTTAAATAAGGCATAGATTTTTGAATATTAACTAAAATAGGATATGACAAGATCTCTTGAGGTATGGAAAGATTTGATAGAATATTTTAATTCTAGGTATGGAAGGAAATCAAATAAGGGATCCATAAAAACAAAATAAATTCTTCCTTCCCAAGAATAGGTGATTTTTCAAAAATCACCTTAGAAATAATAGGGTGTGATTTTCTCATCAAGAAATAAGGAAATAATTAGGTTTTGGATTTAATTTGGATAAATATCCCAAGAATTAAATTAAATCCGGAAAAATAGAATTCCTTCTCCAAAAATCCAAGGGTTCGAAAATCTCAATATTTAGATGGCTAGCATTTATGGAAATTTTTCTCTAATATTCTCACTCACCCTTAAACAAATAAATTTCACCTCATAATTTAATAAATCACATGCCACATCACCTAATTAACAAGTTTGACTTTTCAAACTCCCCGGTCAAGGAAACTCATGCAATAAATTCATTTAGCAAATAATTCACATCTCCCACGTCATCAATAATAAATTTTAGGGCTCTAAAATTAGGGTTCGGAAATTCGGGATGTTACATAGACGGTTCTTAATAAATGTCTCATTTCACTTTTATTACTTTTAGTAAATAGACCCAAATTTCACCTACTCATCACACTCACATTTTATTATAAAACTAAGTAGGATTAACACTCCACTAACTAGTATATTATCCATTTTCCTTAACAAAATCAAATAATTTCCTAAAATCTGTACCGGTCAAATATGGAACATTTAATAGGGATCGAAGAAAGTACTCCGGAGCCACTATAGTTGAAACAAGAAACCTAAGAGTAGAAGTAAGGGTTGCCATATTGAGTTGCAACTACTGATTTCAAATAAAGAAGAGCAACCCAATAAGCAAGTGCACTAAATTTGCAAGTAGTTTAAGATATTTGCTTCCCTCCGCACCATGTTATTTGAGGAAGTGACTCAAGTAACATGAGAAAGTCCGAAATAGAATACGACTGAGACCGATTGAGTATAAGTTATGATTCTAAGCTTTAATTTAAATCACTCCATATTCATGAAAATTAAAAATTTGTATAAATATTTAGGCTAACACTATATAGAAAATATTGTTGTAGTATATAATCGTCTTTTGTGGAAATTACAATTATGAAATATAGTTGTGTCATGAAGTTTTAAAAGATTTAATAGTGTTTGTGGAAATTCCTGGTCTCCTGGATTAGGACATATGGACCTCAAGTCAACTCAGTACTGTAAGTTGTAATCCACTTCTGTAATTGTGGAAAAGATATCCAAACTGTCTATTTAAATCCAAATTCACATATCTTCATTTGTATACACAAAAAAAAAAGGAATTATCAATATCCTCTTTCACAATGCTTTCAAACTTGTTATGGTTCATTTGTTTCCTAATTTCTTCCTTTATTTTCACTACTCATTCTTATAACAACAAATGCCTTCGCCATCAAGAAACCTTGTTGCTTCAACTCAAGCATGAGTTGATCTTCTTTCCCTCTAGTTCGACAAAGTTGGTGCGACGGAATGTAAGTGATGAGTGCTGCAAGTGGCCCGGTGTGGAATGTGATGCTTCTGGCTATGTCGTTAGTTTGCTGCTCGATAGTGAGTCCATTGGTGGAATTGAGGATTCATCGAGTCTCTTCAGATTTAAATATCTGCAGAAGCTTAACCTCGTCTACAATGATTTCGCTGATGCCATTCCAAAAGGTATTGGCAAGTTGACTTGTTTGAAACATTTGAATTTGTCATATGCTGGTTTTGGTTGGCAGGTCCCTTTTGAAATTTCGACCTTGACGAGATTGGCTAGTCTCGATATCTCCAGTCCGTTGGGCACGACTCTTAGCCTTGAGCACCCAAATTTGGAGATGCTTGTCCATAATCTAACAGAGCTTAGAGAGCTCAATCTTGATGGAATCAATATCACTTTTTCACATGAAAAGCGAAAATGGAGCCACAATGAATCACCACATTTACCCAACCTCACCTCTTTTATATAGCATGGCTGAATGTAGTCTTCATGCTCCTTTGCCTAAATCCTTTTGGCAACTTCATTCCCTTTCTATTCTTTGACTAGATCGAAACAATCTTTCAGCAGTAGCACTTGATGACTTGTTCACCAATTTTCCAAGTCTGATCACCTTGACTCTTCGTCACTGCAGTTTGAAGGGTTCTATACCATCCACCTTTGGTAATCTAACCGAGCTGATTCATGTCGATTTGTCACTAAACTCCTTGACGGGCTCACTTCCTTCTACATTGTTTGAAGGTCTTTCCAATCTCGTTTATATAAATTTGTGGAAAAATTCATTCTCTGGTAACATCCCCCGCTCTCCTTTTGTCCTCCCATCACTGTTAGAACTTGATCTTAGTTATAACCAATTTAATGGCACTTTTCAACTCGACAACTTTCAAAGCCTTCCCAATCTCACATTGCGGTCTATCCGGCAATAGCTTGTCAGTAGATATTGGAAATGTCAATTCGAGTTCATATGGAGGTCTCGAATTGAAAGTGTTGTACCTAAATTCATGTACCTAAATTCAAAGCCTTCCCAATCTCACATTGCTACACATCTCGAAGGGATCAATTCTACAGTTTAAGTGGATCAATTCCAATATCAATTAACAATAATGCATTAGAAGGGAAGATCCCAAAGTCCATCGAAAGTTGTATGCGGTTGGCGTACTGAATGTTGGGAACAACATGATCAACGACACTTTTCCATGCATGCTAACATCGGGGTTATTTGCTCTTGTTTTGCACTCCAACAGATTCCATGGGGATTTAAGATGTCATGGAAATTGGCCATATCTGAAAATTCTAGATGTATCATCGAATCATTTTAGTGGAAGTCTTGAATCAATCAACTTCTCTAGTTGGACGGCTATGGTGTTTCCGAGTGGTGAAGATTTCGAAGGCATATTAGGCCACAAGCTTGACGTGACATTAATCATGAAAGGGCGAATGATGGAGTTTCACAAGATTTGATCAGACTTTAGTACCATTGATTTGTCTTCCAATAGTTTCTACGGAAATATACCAAATGCAATTGGTGATTTTCCCTTACTTCATCAACTCAACCTTTCCCACAATGCCCTCAATGGAAGCATCCCAAAATCATTTGGTAGGTTGAGTAATCTCGAATCACTCGACCTCTCTGTAAACCAACTAGCAGGGCCAATCCCAAAGGAGCTTGTAGGGCTCACATTCCTTTCAGTCTTGAATCTCTCCTACAATAAGTTTGTTGGAGCAATCCCAAAAGGCCACCAAATTCAAACATTCATGGCTGACTCATTTGAAGGAAATTTGGGGTTATGCGGTTTTCCTGTCAGCATAAATTGCAGTAATAATACTAATGTACCACCAGCAGGACATGATGAAACAATGGAAGAGAAGAAGGAGATAGAGTGGGAATACGTGTGTGCTGCAGTGGGATATGTTGTGGGGGTAGGAAGCATCGTGTGGCTACTTTTATTCTGTCGAAGCTCCAGAGAGAAATACTTTGGCAAAATAGAAGAGGTTGTTGAAGACATGTTCATTGCCAGAGACATGAGAAGAAGACGTGCAAGAAGAGCAGCAGCAGCAAGGAATCGAGTCAGGAGGCAATAATGTTGGAAATATTATCCGTGTTTTATGTAAGAGTGAAATAAAAGGGGTTTAGCTTAGCTTATATGGTTTCCTATGTGTTTAATTGTGTGCATGTTTTTATATATCTTTAAGTTTGTGGGTTGTAATGAAGAAGAATGGAATGACACTTCCAATCATTCCTACGTATTGCATATATCTTTTCGTCTTTCTGCTATTAGGCTATGGACAAGTAAGAAAGCTTAGTGAGACGTTATCTATTTTAAATGAATATTTGGTTTGTATATCTAACCTTTTTTTTCATACGGATAAATGATGCACTCTTTTTTAAACCTTTGACACATGTGGGCCTGGCCCAACACCGGAATTTCAAATGGGACTAGCAGCCCAATCCAAAATAAGGCTATTCCAGCCCATTTGACCACCGCATAATTTATCAAGTTAGGAGGGATCAGGTCAGTTTCATGGGCTAAACGGGGAATTCGAGTCAATCCATTGACCTAAATCTTGTCTAACTAAAATTTATGGTTTTGCCCGGCCCTAAATCAAGCCAACTCATCAAGATATGTCATGGATCCAAATGCAATGATACGGGCTCCTTACAGCCCGAACCTGTCACAGCACAGCCCGAACAGCAGCAGCATCTATAGGAGGAGGAGACATCGGAGGAACAGCTGCACGAAGAAGGAGCATGGGCAGCAGCACCAGCTGCAAGAAGTGATCGGCCGCGATGGCAAACGAGACGGCCCGATCGCTTTGGGGATTACGTGGTTGCACAATAGAGTGGAGATATAAACTCATATAACTACCATGTTTATCTTTTTTTCATGAAATATCATTTTACAAAATGATAGGTATTTGAAAAGGTATTATACATTTCTCCATTTTGAAGAGATATCTTTACCTCCCTATCAATAGAGAGATAAAATCATATAACTACCATATTTGCCTTCTTTTTATGAAAAACCATTCTCCAAGGGAAAAGTATTTGAAAAGTATTATATTTTGTGTTTTTTAATGCATTTTATCTTTTAAAACTAATTTACCTTTCTATATACCTTTTTTCGTTTGGTATATGTTACTCCCTCCACCCCGGGAGATGACACATTTCTTGGCTGGCACGAGATTTTAGGAATTATTGGTTAAAGTGTTTAATTGGAGAGAGAAAATGTTGGTGTAAGTATTAAAATAGAGAGAAAGAAAGATGAATATTTTAATATGAGTGAGAAAAAGTGGTTGGGTGTATTAATTGGAGAAAGAAGGTTTCTGAAAAAGGAAATGTGTCATTTAGTTAGGACAAACTAAAAAGAAAAACGTGTCATCTTAAACGGGACGGAGGAATACTTTTTAGAATGGTATATTTCACTTTTTGAGAAGGTAAATACATGATATACATTTTCTATAAACCTTCTCTCCTTGGAGATGCTCTTAGTCTATCATTAATCCATCTAGGATTGAATTATGCAATTGAATCATATGAACCAGACACACTACATATTTAATCTGATATACAATCTTGCAAACCGAACATCCCCTTAGTCGTTGTAAATCAGGTTGGACGCTTAAAATTTAAATTAAATGAAACTTTTTTTGAAGAAGAAGATCGACAATTGTTCACACATCTACCCCATAATAATCAAACCCCCGACCTATAAGTTAGAGGGAAGCGTCTTACCAATTAAGCTGTGTTTCGTTATCAATGAAATACTAAGTCACCACCATAATGATTGCATAAAATAGTGGAAGACCTCAAGTCAATTGCTAAGTCTTTGTTACAGACGTGCTCCGTAACGAGGCCGGTTAACTAACTTCTCGGAGGGATAAGGTGATCGAACCTTCGACGTTCTCGAAAGATGGACCACGAATTGCTGATTTTCGGACGTTCTCCGACGAACAACAACTAGGGACGAAAGATAATATTCTTTGCTCAAGACAAGTTTAGGAAAAGTATTTGATTGATAATTGATTGGCTCCAATTGATAACAAGATGACCTATTTATAAGTTAGAATTCTAACCTAACTTATTGAGCAAGAAAATAAATATATATGGGAATGATACGGTGAATCAAAATTAACTAAATAGAATAATATTCTATGGATATTCCCTAATACTAATATGTAAAGGATGATCGTATCAACTCCCCCACGGTTGAAATCCACCTTGACCTCAAGGTGGGAACCACGAAGACACTAAGAGAGTTGAAAGCCGACTTTGGCGAGGCATCTCCTCCTGGATCAAACACACACCGAACAGTTGAGCGTCTCCCTTCATCACCTCCGTAAAAAATCAATATAGGCAGACTGATGTGTTCATCCAAATTCAATGCTAAAATGGAAAGCTCTGCCACACATCCCTGAATGTGCAAACACAACTTGTTATTTCGCGGAGGAATCAACCTTGCATCGGCGTTGAGCGATGGTAATCGAGGATTCATATTTGGAACATCACTGACACTCAAATCCACATAGACACAAGCAAGTCCCTGCGAACCGGTGTGAGCATCTCCTGTCTTATCCAATTCTTCCGCTTGTAACTTAAGCACATCCTCGAACAACCTTCGCTTCTCTTCCAGTTCCACTTGACTGTCCTGCTTTTTCATATCAAATCCAGCCTTATTGTCATCAACAAGGTTTTGAATCTCCATGCTCTCTCTCTTGCTCGGCTTTTTAGTCAACACAATGAAATCGTTTTCTTTCGTCGCTAAACCAGATCGAAGGGCTTCGACTGTATTCTCTTTCTCGAGCAGCTGCAAAAAAGTTTTATTGACCTCTTCTTCTCTTTTGGCCATATAGTCATTCCACAAACTAGTAAATACGATCAACTTCTCCTCCCTCTTCTCTTCACAATTATGCGAATCAATTTCCCACTCATTTTTCCTTGAGCTTGAGACACCCGCTTGCAGTTGATGAGGAGAGGCGCATAATGGAGCTTTCACGGACAACGATAGCAAGGGCTGGCAAGGACTCAATGCGGCGTAGGGCGGAAGCTCAATAGTCGATGTTGTACTTGGCTGTTTTAGCGGACGATCTGACTGCAGCGGTGGCTTCTGGTCGAGCACGAGCTGCGGTCGTGTGGGGGTACGGGAGCTTGGGAACGTGGGTCGCAGGTTCTGGTTTTGGGGCTGCTGGCACAGCAGGTCTGGTGGAGTCGGTTGTGGCGGAGGTTCTGGCAGTGGGGAAGTGCGAATATCTTCAATACGGCGACCGGACGTTTGGGAGGGTGGACCCCAGCAAGTCTGCCTTTTCGCATCCAGAAATTGCTGCTGATGCGATTCTGGAGAAAACCAACCCGAGTTCGGGCTTTGGCGTGCGCAATGCGGCTGTCGGAGTGGCCGTTCCTGCTCCACAAACTGATCCCTAGAGGGGAAGGCATTGCGCGGCGGCTGATAGGCATTCTGTCGGGTGGAATACCGGCGAGCAGGTAGCGGCTCATATGCGGCCCGACCGAACTGTTGCCGATAGCCCGGAGGGTCCCAGCAAGGCAGCGAATAGTACCGCAGATCTTGAGCCGGCTGTGGCTGTGGCTCCGGCAGCGGACGAGGGCAAAGCTTTCTGCGGGAATCGGAGCACGCATAGGGCTGCTGTGTATATGTTGCTTTTGACGTATGCAAGTTTGTCACACGTTGTTCGATTTTGTCGCAACGTGATTCCAACCTGGAGATAGCGGCATCAAATTGATCGAACAGATGTTCATAACGCCCCAACCCGGTGTAGTTGCATGACATGATGACTTTGAACGGCGGCGGTGAAACTCGGGCAGGTGCTATGACTGAATTTTTTTTTTTCGTTTGAACGGCGGCGGTGAAGAAGATGGATGATTCAGCGGCTGAATTTTTTTGATATTGGTGTATAATTTGGGTAATATGAATGAAGAAGATGGATGATTTGGCAGACCTTAATTTTTTTTTTTTTTTTGATATTGGTGAATAATTTGGGGGATATAGAAGAACCAAGATGGAGGATGAGTACGGGATGAAAGCTTGATATTGGTGAATAATTTGGGGGATATGGAAGAACGAAGATGGAGGATGAGTACGGGATGAAAGCACCAGTTGTTACAGACGTGCTCCGTAACGAGGCCGGTTAACTAACTTCTCGGAGGGATAAGGTGATCGAACCTTCGACGTTCTCGAAAGATGGACCACGAATTGCTGATTTTCGGACGTTCTCCGACGAACAACAACTAGGGACGAAAGATAATATTCTTTGCTCAAGACAAGTTTAGGAAAAGTATTTGATTGATAATTGATTGGCTCCAATTGATAACAAGATGACCTATTTATAAGTTAGAATTCTAACCTAACTTATTGAGCAAGAAAATAAATATATATGGGAATGATACGGTGAATCAAAATTAACTAAATAGAATAATATTCTATGGATATTCCCTAATACTAATATGTAAAGGATGATCGTATCAGTCTTCCAATTCTATAAAGCAGAGTGCACTAAATTTACAAATAGTCCACGATATTTGCTAAATATAACATACAGTCCCTATATTCTATATTGGAGTATATCAATAAAATGACACCGTTTTCTGTTATTAGAATTAAATTACTGAAGTTTGTTGAAAATTATACTCCCTCCGCCTCTAAAAGTTTGTCTCATTATTCCATTTTCGTCTATCCCACAAAATTTGTTTCATTTCACTTCTTGTCCATTTTGATCGTGGATCCTATATTTCACTAACTTATTCCTACTCATATTTTATTATAAAACTAATACTAATATATAAAAATAGGACCCACATTCCACTGATTTTTTCAACTCATTCATTATATTTCTTGAAATCCGTATCGGGTAAAAGTGGGTCAATAATTGGAGGCGAAGGGAGTAATTCTGAAATATCGTTCTCATTAACAACTAATCTTTTTATGGCCAATTAAAAGTTGCGATCGTGTTTGTGGAAATTAATGACAGTCTTTCTTTATTCAAGTGGTGGTCTTAAAAAGTTATCTGATAGGAATTAGCCTATCAGAGGAATTATTTGAGTGAATTTGTAGAGAGAAAAAGAGAACAATCCTAGTTGAGGTTCTAGGGGGCGTTTTCACGCCAGAAGAGAGAACGAGATTAATATTTTAATTCTTCATTCTGCTTGATAATAATAAAAGACTCCACACATATTTATAATATGTGTGGTACAAAAAGATCTTCTATAAACTAGGAAAGCAAATCAAATCCTAACCACTATGGAAAGTAAATAAAATCATAATAACTAAATAATACTAAAACATAAATAAACTAAATAAATATACGGAGAGAATATCAGCTCCCTTCCGGAATAAAATAGAATATCAGGTTCCTATCAACTCCCCCACCGTTGAAAACCACCTTGCCCTCAAGGTGGAAGTCGGAAAAATAATCTTCCATCTCATTGTCTTTGTTTAGATCTTCAAATAAAATTGCATCGCTTGTAACCTCAACGAATGATGGAGAAACCGTCTTCGGGCATGAGATCTCTTCAGCGATTTCAGTGACATAACCAATGATGACAACATTGATTTTTGGGTAAGATTGTGGAGGACATTTGGTTTCCACCAAAGTCATTGCCTCATCCAACGCTTGAGGCGATTCGTCGCCATCTTTTTCCGTCTCGTCGATGACGGGATCAGACTTGACATTTGTTGTTGACACATCGTCATTTTTTGCAATAGTCTCAACGACAGAATCAGATGTGGCCTCCTTTTTTTGCTAAATATGCAACTGCCTCTGAAATTTTGTTGAGAAGTTTATTTGTCTCGGCGAAGTAAATGGCATCCTCATCAAAGTTATGATAAACAACATCCAGAAATTCTTGCCATGAGCAATTAGGATTCGAGCGTCGATACTCGTGGAGCCATACAGATGCTGGATGGTCAAAAAATAACCTTACAAAAAACAAACGATCAGTATCAGAAAACAAATGATAGTCAAAATACTCCTGAACATCCAAAATCCATCTCACGGGGTTAACACCAGAAAACCGAGGAGGAGTCTGGAGGAAGTTTGACAGCAGGACGGGCATGGTGGTAGAAATCAATAGGAGGATGAGAACCTAATGAAAGCACCAATTTGATAGGAATTAGCCTATCGGAGGAATTATTTGAGTGAATTTGTAGAGAGAAAAAGAGAACAACCCTAGTTGAGGTTCTAGGGGGCGTTTTCACGCCAGAAGAGAGAACGAGATTAATATTTTAATTCTTCATTCTGCTTGATAATAATAAAAGGCTCCACACATATTTATAATATGTGTGGTACAAAAAGATCTTCTATAAACTAGGAAAGCAAATCAAATCCTAACCACTATGTTTGTTGGAGTGATCCCAAAAGGTCGTCAAATTCAAACATTCTCAGCTGATTCATTTGAAGGAAATTTGGGGCTATGCGGTGTCCCTCTCGACATAAACTGCAGTAATACTAATGTACCACCACCGGGATATGATGAAAATGGGGAAGAGGAGAAGGATATAAAGTGGGAATATGTGTGTGCTGCGGTTGGATATGTTGTGGGAGTTGGAAGCATCGTGTGGCTGCTTTTGTTCTGTCGAAGCTTCAGATAGAAATACTTTGGGAAAATAGAAGAGGTTGTTGAAGACATGATCTGATAGTAGAGAAATTATATGAAAAGAGATTAGAGAGGGTGGAAACTAGCGTGACTTTGAGAGATTTGAGAGAACTGACGGTTTCTCCAAGAGGGAGAACCGGAGGAGAGAACGAGATTAATAATTTAATTCTTCATTCTGCTTGATAATAATAAAAGACTCCACACATATTTATAATATGTGTGGTACAAAAAGATCTCTATAAACTAGGAAAACAAATCAAAAGCAAATCAAATCCTAACCACTATGGAAAGTAAATAAAATCATAATAACTAAATAATACTAAAACATAAATAAACTAAATAAATATACAGAGAGAATATCAGCTCCCTTCCGGAATAAAATAGAATATCAGGTCCCTATCATTATCCAAGCAAACTATTTAAACCAGCATTCACCTATCATCATTTGTACACCAAAAAAGAAAAAGAAGAAGAAAAAAAGAATAATCAATCTCTTCTTTCACAATGCTTTCACACTTGTTGTTGTTCATTTGTTTGCTAATTTCATCCTTCATTTTCACGGCCCAATCTAATAATAACAAATGCCTTCGTCATCAGGAAACCTTGTTGCTTCAACTCAAGCAAGAGTTGATCTTTGATTCTGATTTTTCAACAAAACTTGTGCGATGGAATGAAAGTGATGAGTGTTGCAAGTGTCACGGTGTGGAATGTGATGCTTCTGGCTACGTCGTTAGTTTGCAGCTCGATGGTGAGGCTATTTCTGGTGGAATTGGTAACTCGTCAAGTCTCTTCGGATTTGTAGAAGCTTAACCTTGCCTACAATGTCTTCAGGCAGAAGACTATTCCAAAAGGAATTGGCAATGACACATTTGAATTTGTCATATGCTAGTTTTGTTGGGCCGGTTCCTTCAGAAATTTCATTTTTAACCAAATTGGCTAGTCTCGATATCTCTGACGACTACTTTCGTAATACTCTTAGCCTCGAACACCCAAATTTGGAGATGCTTGTCCAAAATCTAACCGAGCTTAGAGAACTCTATCTTGATGGTGTCAATATGACTTCCTTCCATGAAAGGGAAAGTTGGGGCAATATTATATCATCACATTTACCCAACCTCACCACTTTGAGCTTGGTTCATTGTAGTCTTCATGGCCCTTTGCCTTAATCCTTTTGGCAACTTCATTTCCTTTCTATTCTTCGACTAGATCAGAACAATCTTTCAGCAGTAGCACTTTGATGACTTGTTCACCAATTTTCCAAGTCTGACCACCTTGACTCTTGAAGGCTGTGAACCTATGGTCACAGGCATACCCGGGCAGGTATAACTCGCTGACTCCCGCTATGCCTTGGCCTTCTACCCGGCCGGGTGCTCCATTGGTGCCGGAGCTCTACACGGTCGGGTATTGCACGAGAAACGCCATTTTTTGACTATTTTTCTTGTTTTTTTTTTCTACACAACTCAACTAACGCATCAAACTCCAAAAATAACAATTAATTGGCTGGAAAACGACAATTCAAGCAATAAACTTGACATTAAGCACATCAACAGAGCAATTATACCAATGAAAATATGAGTCAGTCAATAACACTTCCAACCATTCCTATGTATTGCATATTTCTTTTGTCCTTTTGCTATTAGGCTATGGACAAGTAAGAAAGCTTAGTGAGACAAAGATTCTATCAGCAGCTGCAACGGTACACATTATCCATTTTAAATGAATATTTGGGATGAACAAAAGGATAAATGATGGATTGTATACTTAACCTTTTTTGTGCCTTTTTTTGAGTCTGGAGAAGATGGACTTTTTTCTTCATACAGATAATAATGCTTTCTTATTTACACCTTGGGCATGGCCCAACTCCAAAATTTCGAATGGGACTAACAGCCCAATCCAAAATAAGACTAACCCAGCTCATTTGACCACCATATAATTTAATAATTTATCATGGAAAAAAATATGAGAGATGCACATGTACTATACTTCATTCTGATATTCTAAAACAATTGAAAAATGAATAAATGTAAAATACAAGCAATACATATATATAAACATTGTAAGGATAATAAATTATAAGCACAAAAAAATGGAAAATTTTCAAATAGTATAAAAAATGAAAAACAGACAGGTAGTTTAAACAGTTTAAAATATGTTTAAACTTTAAAGTAAGATTATTAGTCTTTCAAGTCAACTCTTGAAGTTTTTGATAAATAGTTATCTTTGAAAACATCAAAACCCCATGAAATGACCACATAACTTTTCAAATTAAGAGAGATTGGTCCGAATGGGTGAATATGGGCCAATCGACTGGTCCTTAATCTTGTCAAAGATATTGCCCTACCCGATCCAAAAATCGAGCCCATTCATCTCAAATAATAATGGCCCAGCTTTTCCTTAATCAAGATATGATATATTGATATTGGCTCAAATAATGAATCTTGAATTTATTTAAGTGGGAAGAATTGGCGTTTGGTGAAAGTCGAGTGATTGAGGAGTGATTAGATATTTTCTTCTATTGAGGAGACAATTGAGAAAATAAGTAAGGTGAGAATTAATCCTCTCTTTGCGCAGAGTTATCAATTTATTTTCTAACTGGGAACGGTTGAAATTGGAAACCTTGACATCTTTATTAAATAAATGCAACATGGAAAAAAAAACTTACACATAAATAATTAAAGTATGATCTCAAGTCATCGTCATTTAGTATAATTAAAGCATGAACCATCTCAATTCTTATACTCATTCTGTCCCCTTAAATATGAAACGTTTGTCTTTTTGCACTTATTTTATTAAAATTATAATAAATAATTAAAGAGATAAAAAGATAAAGTAGGAGAAAGAATAATATAGATTAGAGTCTCCTTTACATTATTATGTTTTTTAATTTATTTATTTTCTACTTTAACTATTTCTTATTATTTTTTCAAAATACATGTGAAAGAGCAAACATATATTTCATAATTTAATGGGATAGGAGAAATATTATTTTGATCTTATTTCACAATTGAACTGTATGGGAAACAATGCTACAAATATAATTAAAGTATGAAATACTTTAAGTCATCATCGCATGTAATAAATGAATAAAATATATCTAGTTATGGTCGTATATCACAAGTCTGTCTAATTTTCTTTGCTTTTGTAGAAAAAAACTAAATGACATCGTTTAAGACATTGCAAAACTTTTCTCCAACTAAGACTACTAATGTTTGAAGATCCATTATCTAATATGACTGACCTAGAAGACCTCAGGTCAATTTCTAAGTCTTTCCACTTTCATAAAGCAAAGCAATGTAGGGGTACATCGTGCGGAAGCATGATAAATTCAACCAATAATTTTGAGAAAGTAATAAAGAGTAAAATGATACCAATGTTTTTAGGTGGAAAACTCTCTCTAAGTAGTACCGATACTCTACTAATTTTTTCCATCAATTTTTCTTTACAATATCAAATAATTTCTTAAAACTCGCGCCGATCAAATATGAGACATTTAATAGGGACCGAAGAAAGTAACAGCCACTATAGTTGAAACTGAGAAACCCGGGAGTAGAAATAGGGGTAGCTATATTGAGTTGCAATTGCTGACTTC
This sequence comes from Salvia hispanica, assembly GCF_023119035.1. Taxonomy (NCBI): domain Eukaryota; kingdom Viridiplantae; phylum Streptophyta; class Magnoliopsida; order Lamiales; family Lamiaceae; genus Salvia; species Salvia hispanica. Next base: position 20,979,239 of record NC_062965.1, read on the forward strand.
AAATAATGTAGAGCGCCACTATAGTTGAAACTGAGAAACCCGGGAGTAGAAATAGGGTAGCTATATTGAGTTGCAATTGCTGACTTCAAATAATGTAGAGCAACAGATATTTTCTAAATGGAGTTTATATACTCCCTTTCCTCTGCACCATGTTATTTGAGGTAGTGACTAACATGAGAAAGTCTGAAATAGAATACGATTGAGACCGATTGAGTATAAGTTACGATTCTAAGCTTTAATTTAAATCACTCAATATTCATGAAAATTAAAAAATTTCTATAAAATATTTAGGCTAACAATATATAATTGTAATACTAAATATATAGAAAAAATTGTTGTAATGTATATAACCGTGTTTGTGGAAATTACAATTATGAAATATAGTAATCGTGTTTGTGGAAATTCCTGGATTAGGACATATGAACCTCAAGTCAACTCAGTATTGTAAGTTGTAACCCACTTGTCTCTTCTGTAATTGTGGAATTTACATCTGGTTGTCTTTATTTATTAGTGTTGCAAGTTCTGATCTTAAAAACATATCCACATTGTTTGTATAAATCCTAATGCACATATCTTCATTTGTATACACACACAAATCAATATCCTCTTTCACAATGCTTTCAAATTTCTTTCTGCTCATTTTTATACTAATTTCGTCCTCCATTTTCACTACTCATTCATATAATAACAAATGCCTTCATCACCAGGAAATCATGTTGCTTCAACTCAAGGCTGAGCTGGTCTTCGATTCTTCTCGTTCGACAAAATTGGTGCGATGGAATGAAAGTCGCGAGTGTTGCTTGTGGCATGGTGTGGAATGTGATGCTTCTGGCTATGTCGTTAGCTTGCAGCTCGATGAGGAGGCCATTTCTGGTGAGATTTGGGATTCGTCGAGTCTCTTCAGATTTAAATATCTGCAGAAGCTTAACCTTGCCCACAATGACTTCAGTGATGCATTTGGGATTCCAAAAGGTATTGGCAATCTGACTTGTTTGACACATTTGAATTTGTCATATGCTGGTTTTGGTGGGCAGGTTCCTTCTGAAATTTCATCCTTGACGAGATTGGTTAGCCTTGATATGTCCAGCGACTTTCACAGCGGTCATAGCCTTGTGCTCCCAACTTTGAAGACTCAAATTAAAAGTGTTGGACCTAAATTCATGTAACTTGTCCAGTTTTCCTGATTTCTTCAAACATTTGGATCTAGAAGGATTGGATCTCTCAAAAAATAGTATTGCAGGGGGGATACCTAGTTGGATTTGGGGAACACAACTTGAGTATTTGGACTTGTCGTTCAATCTTTTGACGAATCTGCAAAAGCCTTACCATATACCTGCTTCTCTTCAGTCTCTAAGCTTGGAATCTAACCAGCTTAAGGGCGAGTTGCAGATGTCCATTCCACTTCAATCTGAACTCTTGTTATTGTTTCTTGCTAATAATAGTTTTAGTGGATCAATTCCAATCTCCTTGTGCAATGCTACAAATCTCATGTCTCTTGACATGTCTAGAAATAAATTAAGTGGCAGCATTCCCTCTTGCCTACTTGAAAACATTATTGTCCTTGATCTGAGTCAAAACAACATCAGCGGTAACATTCCAGATACTTTTGGAATGGTTTATCTGGATCTTAACAATAATGCTTTAGAAGGGAAGATCCCAAAGTCCATCGAAAGTTGTATGCAGTTGGAGTACTTGAATGTAGGGAACAACATGATCAACGACACTTTTCCATGCATGCTAACATCGGGGTTATTTGCTCTTGTTTTGCACTCCAACAGATTCCATGGGGATTTAAAATGTCACGGAAATTGGCCGAAACTTAAAATTCTAGATGTATCATCGAATCATTTTAGTGGAAGTCTTGAATCAATCAACTTCTCTAGTTGGACGGCTATGGTGCAATCGAGTGATAGAGATTTCGAAGTCGATTATGGCCTCAAGTTTGACGTGGCATTAATCATTAAAGGGAAAATGATGGAGTTTCACAAGATTTGGTCCGACTTTAGTACCATTGATTTGTCTTCCAATAGTTTCTACGGAAATATACCAAATGCAATTGGTGATTTTCCCTTACTTCATCAACTCAACCTTTCCCACAATGCCCTCAATGGAAGCATCCCAAAATCATTTGGTCAACTGAAGAATCTCGAATCGCTCGACCTCTCTGTAAACCAACTAGCAGGGCCGATCCCAGATGCACTTGGAGAGCTCACATTCCTTTCAGTCTTGAATCTCTCCTACAATAAGTTTGTTGGAGCAATCCCAAAAGGGCGCCAAATTCAAACATTCTCAGCTGACTCATTTGAAGGAAATTCAGGGCTATGCGGTTTCCCTCTCCACATAAACTGCAGTAATACTAATGTATCGCCGCCAGCGGGATATGATGAAAATGGGGAAGAGGAGAAGGAGATAGAGTGGGAATATGTGTGTGCTGCAGTTGGATATGTTGTGGGAGTAGGAAGCATCGTGTGGCTGCTTTTATTCTGTCGAAGCTTCAGAGAGAAATATTTCGGCAAAATAGAAGAGGTTGTAGAAGACATGTTCATTGCCAGAGACATGAGAAGAAGACGTGCAAGGAGAGCAGCAGCAGCAAGGAACCGAGTCAGGAGGCAGTAGTGTTGGAAATGTTATCTGTGTTTATGTAAGAGAGTGAAATAAAATGGGGTTCCTATGTGTTTAACTATGCCCATGTTTTTTCTTAAAGTTTGTGGGTTGTTCAATGCAATGAATTTTGGCGTGCATGATTGTATTTTGCAAAACTTCATTCATTATGGTTTCTTTCATAATGAGTTGGCACTCTAAATTTTGATTATAAATATACCTATTTGTAGTTGTAGCACAAATTACATCAGCAGCTGCAGCGGAAGACTTTATCCAGAAAAGGATAAATGATGGTTTGTATATTTATAGAAATTTTTATGCCTTTTTCTGAGTCGTTGGAAGAAGGACTTTTATTTCTCAAGAAGATAAATAAAGTTCCCTTATTAAACCTTTGACTATTTTTGGGTCTAGGCCCAACAAAAGTATAATCCAGCCCAGTCCAAAATAAGGCATACCCAGCCCATTAGACCACCACATAATTTATCAAGTTCGTCGGATGGATCGGGTCAGGTTGATGGGCCAAATGTGGGAATTCGGGTCAATCCACATGATATGTGATTGGATCCAAATGCTTAATGTTGCTGAGTGTCTACTATTTTTAGTTAAGTGGCAAGAATTGGCATTGTTAATTTCTATCCTAATGGCCTTATTTAAACAAAGGAAAAACATATGAGAGAGAGAGAAGTTGTTCATTTTGTTGAGGAAAGTTGTTCATCGAAATGCTTGATTGAGTTATGAGATGATTTGAGAAAAATAAGCAGTCAGGAAACTAAAAATCATAATACAAGCTCACTATCGTAAATCAAAAAAGGACCAATTGATAGGCCCTGGTGATCTCTTTCTAGACACCACCGTTTTTTTATTTCATCCCAAATTATTCAAATCCTCATTGTTTAGCATTGTCACCGACACGATGAGGGGGAAAACAGAAGATTCAATGTATGCCACTACCTCTTGAATGATTGAATCATAGTAGTATAATGGTAATAGTAACATAAAATTGAAAGATTGTTTTGTCTCATTAACAACTAATTAATCTATCATAATCAATTCAAGGTTCTAATGCCAGAATTATAGGTGTTTTTCCCAATAATTCTTTGATTGGGGCAGAGAATGACTTCAAGTCAATTTCGTGAACTTAGGGTTAAAACCATATATGAATTGCGTCCTATTATTTTCTTCAAATCCAAATCATATGAAAGAAATCCCATGTCAATTTTTCATGAGTTATCATTACCCTACTATAAAGAAGATCAAGAAAATAGACTACAAAGCATGCAAAATTCTTAATGGCTTTAGTAATGTGGGGTACCACTTGAACTCAACCCAGGGAATACTCTAAAATTAAGACTAATTAAGATTGTTAAACCCCTCCCCACGTTAAAAAATAAGAAGAAAAAATAGGATTGCCTATTTAAACCCTCACGCACATATCTTCATTTGCACCCAAAATAATTATCGTTTATCAATATCCTCTTTCACAATGCTTTCAAACTTGTTGTGGTACATTTGTATACTAATTTCATCCTTCATTTCCACTACTCATTCTTATAATAACAAATGCTTTCGTCATCAGGAGATCTTGTTGCTTCAACTCAAGGATGAGTTGATCTTTGATTCTTCTCTTTCAACAAAGCTGGTGCGATGGAATGAAAGTGGCGAGTGCTGCAAGTGGCACGGTGTAGAATGTGATGCTTCTGGCCACATTGTTAGTTTGCAGCTCGATGATGAGGCCATCTCTGGTGGAATTGGGGATTCGTCGAGTCTCTTCAGATTTGAATATCTGCAGAAGCTCAACCTCGCCTTTAATAATCTATACTTGAACTACACTCCCATTCCAAAAGGAATTGGCAATCTGACATATTTGACACACTTGAATTTGTCATATGCTGGTTTTGGTGGGCAGGTTCCTTTTGAAATTTCATCGTTGACAAGATTGGCTAGTCTCGATATCTCCACCCGGCGTGGTACTCTAAGTCTCGAGCACCCAAATTTGGAGATGCTTGTCCAAAATCTAACAAGGCTTGAAGAGATTCATGTCGATTTGTCATTTAACTACTTGACCGGCTCACTTCCTTCTACATTGTTTGAAGGACTTTCCAATCTTGTTCGCCTAGATTTGAGTTATAATTCATTCTCTGGCAACATTCCCCACTCTCTGTCGGGTCTCCCTTCGTTGTTGGAACTTGATCTTAGGAAAAACCAATTTAATGGTACTTTTCAACTAGACAACTTTCGAAGCCTTCCCAATCTCATATTGCTTGGTCTATCTGATAACAGCTTGTCGGTAGATGTTGGCAACATCAGTTCAAGTTCACATGGATGTTTCCGGTTAAAAGTGTTATACCTAGCTTCGTGTAACTTGTCCAACTTTCCCGATTTCATCAAACATTTGAATTTGGAAGAACTGAATCTATCAAACAATAGTATTGCAGGGGAGATACCTAGTTGGAGCTGGGGAACACAACTTAGCTATTTGGACCTTTCCTTTAATCTTCTGACAGATATGCAAAAGCCTTACCACATGCCAGCCTCTCTTGGGATCCTATACTTGCAATCTAACCAGCTTGGGGGTGAGTTGCAGTTGTCCATTCCACTTGAATCTGAACTCTTGTCCTTGTCTCTTGCTAATAACAGTTTAAGTGGATTAATTCCAACCTCCCTCTGCAATGCCACACATCTTAACACTCTTGACTTGTCTGGAAATAAATTAAGTGGTAGCATGCCCCGTTGCCCACTTGATAATATTTGGTTTCTCGATCTGAGTCAAAACAACATCAGTGGCGAAATTCCAGATATTTTTCCTATGAAATGTGTGCTACAATATCTTGATCTTAACAACAATAATCTTGAAGGGAAGATCCCAAAGTCCCTCGAAAGTTGCCATTCGTTGAACTACATGAATGTTGGAAACAACATGATGAACAACACTTTCCCATGCATAGTATCATCGATATTGGGTGTTCTTGTTTTGCACTCCAATAGATTCCATGGGGAAGTAAGATGTCACGCTAGTTGGCCAAATCTCCAAATTCTGGATATATCATCGAATCAGTTTACTGGTGGTCTTGACTCATTCAACTTCTCAAGTTGGACGGCTATGGCGCTACCGAGTGATGGAAAATTGGGCCGCATTAATTACAACATGCGGAGGTCTAGCCTAACATTAACCATGAAAGGGCAAATGGTAGATGTTTATAACATTTGGTCAAGTTTTGGTACCATTGATTTGTCTTCCAATAATTTTCATGGAAAGATACCAAATGCAATTGGAGATCTCAACTCACTTTATCAACTCAACTTCTCCCACAATGCCCTCGATGGAAGCATCCCAAAATCATTTGGTCAGTTGAGTAATCTCGAATCACTCGACCTCTCTGTAAACCAACTAGTTGGGCCAATCCCAGAGGAGCTCGGAGGGCTCACATTCCTTGCACACTTGAATCTCTCCTACAATATGTTTGTTGGAGCGATCCCAAAAGGTCGTCAAATTCAAACATTCTCAGCTGATTCATTTGAAGGAAATTTGGGGCTATGCGGTTTCCCTCTCGACATAAATTGCAGTAATACTAATTTACCACCACCGGGATTTGATGAAAATGTGGAAGAGGAGATGGAGATAGAGTGGGAATATGTGTGTGCTGCAGTTGGATATGTTGTGGGAGTAGGAAGCATCGTGTGGCTGCTTTTATTCTGTCGAAGCTTCAGAGAGAAATATTTCGGCAAAATAGAAGAGGTTGTTGAAGGCATGTTCATCGCCAGAGACATGAGAAGAAGACGTGCAAGAAGAGAAGCAGCAGTGAGGAATCGAGCCGGGAGACATTAGTGTTGGAAATGTTATCATGTTTTATGTAAGGGGGTTAGCTTAGCTTGTGTGCTTCCCTATGTGTTCAATTGTGTGCATGTTTTTATCTTAAAGTTTGTGGGTTGTAATGTTGAAGAATGGAATGACACTTTCAATCATTCCTATGTATTGAATAATTCTTTTTCTTTTTAATCTTTTTTTATCACATTTCTCGTTCTATTAAGTAAGAAAGCTTAGTGACAGAATAGTTGAGCAAGATGTGTAGAACAGGGCTTACCCAGCCCAATCCAAAACAGGGCTTACTCCGTTCCTAGATAGGGGCATCAGGCTGGTTTCAATCCACGTGTCCTAAATCTTGGCGAACTTAATTAAATATATGGCTTGGTTTGGCACAGGTTTTAATTTTAATGTAGAATCGGTAAAGGAAGAGAGAAGGAAAAAAGTAAGAGAGAGGAAGAAAAAATTAGTGAAAAGTAGTGTTAGTGGAATGATGTGTAGAGTTATTATTTATTGAAAACATTCCATAAATGAATGTGCTTTATTTTTTGTGGACGACCAAAAATAGTAAATGCGTTCTATTTTTTTTTGGACGAATGGACTATATAATTAAAATATGAAATTACTCAAGTCATCGACACATTAGAAAGTCATCTTTCTTTTGTTTTTATAGTGGAAAAGCACAAGGCAACTTTTATGACACGGCATTGCTTAGTCTTTCTACGACAATATAATTTTGAAGCAAGAAAATGATATTCCTATGATCCTATTAACAATTATTCCGTCAACTGACACCTCAAGTCTACTTCCAAGTCTTTCCAATTCTATAAAGTAGTTGTACTGAATTTACAATTAATTCACAACTCCTTATTCATAAAAAAAAAATATTCCCCCTGTCCACTATTAGTGGACGGAGTACAAATTTCTACTAGTATAAATCTTGACTAACAATATGCATTGGTGACAAGGGTGCATTAAAATGCCAATTTTTCATAAATTGTTAACTTGATAACTTATCAACGTGATGTATTAAAAATGTCAACGCATATTTTGTGTTGATATTTTAATAAACTGTGTTGATATTTAAATACCAATGTCAGTATAATGTATTAAAATATCAACTTAAGTTTATGTTGACATTTCAGTATCATCATGTTGACATTTTTAATATATTGCATTGATGAGTTAACAAGTTAGCAACAGATCACGCCCAAAAGTGATAGTATGTAGAAAAAATCATTTTTATTCTAAACTATAGGTGTTTTTTTCCCAATTATTCTTGATTGGGACTTAGAACGACCTCATGTCAATTCATTGTAGCATCGATGTAAGTCACATGTACATTTCTATCATTTTCTTCAAATCCTAACCATATAGCCCCTACTTGTGGAATTTACAATAAATGGAGTGTATCATTAATCTTTAGACTGTAAGTGAATGATTGAGTTACTTGTGGAATTTTATGCGTTTGATACAGTATGCTTACTTTGCACGATACAAAATAGTTTTACATTAACTGAGATGGTCTATTTAAAACCACATTCACTTATCTTAGTTTGTACACAAAAAAAAAAGGAATTCTCAATAGCTTCTTTCACAATGCTTTCATACTTCTTGTTACTCATTTATATACTAACTTCGTCCTTCATTTTCACTACTCATTCTTATAATAACAAATGTCTTCGTCACCAGGAAATCTTGTTGCTCCAACTAAAGAATGAGTTGATCTTCTATTCTTCCCGTTCAACAAAACTGGCGCGATGGAATGAAAGTGATGAGTGCTGCAAGTGGCCCGGTGTGGAATGTGATGCTTCTGGCTACGTCGTTAGTTTGCAGCTTGATGGTGAGGGCATTTACGGAATTGGGGATTCGTCGAGTCTTTTCTGATTTAAATATCTGCAGAAGCTTAATCTCGCCAATAATGACTTCAACTACATTGATTGCATTCCAAAAGGTATTGGCAATCTGACCTATTTGACACACTTGAATTTGTCAAATGCTGGTTTTGTTGGGCAGGTTCCTTCTGAAATTTTGTCCTTGGCGAGATTGGCTAGTCTCGATATCTCCAACGAGTTTGCCCATACTCTTAGTCTCGAGCTCCCAAATTTGGAGATGCTTGTCCAAAGTCTAGCAGAGCTTAGAGAGCTCTATCTTGATCGTGTCAATATCACTTCCTTTCATGAAAGGAAAAATTGGAGCCACATTGTATCATCATATTTACCAAACGTCACCTCTTAGAGCATGGTTGATTGTAATCTACTTGGCCCTTTGGCGAAGTCGTTTACGCAACTTCATTCCCTTTCTATTCTTCGACTACATCATAACAACCTTTCAGCGGTTGCACTTCATGACTTGTTCACCAATTTTCCAAGTCTGACCACCTTGAATCTTCGCAGCTGCAGTTTGAAGGGCTCTATCCCGTCCACCTTTGCTAACCTAACCAAGTTGAGTTATGTCGAGTTGTCGTATAATTTCTTGACAGGCTCACTTCCTTCTACATTGTTTGAAGGTCTTTCCAATCTTATTCATCTGAATTTGGGGTTCAATTCATTCTTTGGTAGCATTCCCCGCTCTCTTTTTGCTCTCCCTTCATTATTGGAACTTGATCTTAGTTACACCAATTCAATGGCACTTTTCATCTCAGCAACTTTCGAAACCTTCCCAATCTCACGTTGCTTGATCTCTCCGGCAATAGCTTGTCAGTAGATGTTGGAAGCTTCAGAGAGAAATATTTCGACAAAATAGAAGAAGTTGTAGAAGACATGTTCATTGCCAGAGACATGAGAAGAAGACGTGCAAGGAGAGCAGCAGCAGCAAGGAACCGAGTCAGGAGGCAGTAGTGTTGGAAATGTTATCTGTGTTTTATGTAAGAGAGTGAAAAAAATGGGGTTCCTATGTGTTTAACTATGCCCATGTTTTTTTCTTAAAGTTTGTGGGTTGTTCAATGCAATGAATTTTGGCGTGCATGTTTGTATTTTGCAAAACTTCATTCATTATGGTTTCTTTCATAATGAGTTGGCACTATAAATTTTGATTATAAATATACCTATTTGTAGTTGTAGCACAAATTACATCAGCAGCTGCAGCGGAAAACTATCCAGAAAAGGATAAATGATGGTTTGTATATTTATAGAAATTTTTTTGCCTTTTTCTGAGTCGGGGAAGATGGACTTTTATTTCTCAAGAAGATAAATAATGCTCTCTTATTAAACCATTGACATTTTTGGGTTTAGGCCCAACAAAAAGCATAATCCAGCCCAGTCCAAAATAAGGCGTACCCAGTCCACTAATGGATCGGGTCAGGTTGATGGGCCAAATGCGGGAATTCGGGTCAATCCACATGATATGTGATTGGATCCAAATGCTTAATGTTGCTGAGTGTCTACTATTTTTAGTTAAGTGGCAAGAATTGGCATTTTGTTAATTACGATCCTAATGGCCTTATTTAAACAAAGGAAAAACATAGGAGAGAGAGAGAGAATTATGGTCGAGTAGGCTAATGAGTAGATGTTTTCATTTTGTTGAGGAAAGTTATGAGATGATTTGAGAAAAATAAGCAGTCAGGAAACTAAAAATGCTTGATTGAGTTATGGGATGTGTTGGATATTTGGATGGACTCTTATTTGGGCTGTGTTATTGTTAAGCCCGAATGTTTTTTATTGGGCTGAGCCCAATGACTTACCTTCTATCACCAGATGCTGCCACGTGCCCTTCCTCTTGGATCTTGCTTGACAGCCGTTGGATGTAGGGTTGTTGGTGATTAGTGAGAGATGGCTGGGCGCCGGTTTCATTATCTCATCTTTCATCTCTCTCTCTCTCTTCGATTCTTCAGAGCATCTCTCTCTACTCTCTCTTCTTCTCCGATGATCTTCCGACCATCTCTTGGTGATCTTCCATGGTTTGTTGAGTGGTAGATCTGTTGTGAGTGCTGGTGTAAGGCAATCTCTTCGATTGCTTGGTGCTGGAGAAGATCTAGGGTTTGTGAGAACTTGAAGGCCGTGTATGGAGATTTGTTCGGTGGAACTTGATCTGGTGTGAGGGGTTTCTCTGGTGGAGGTATTGGTGGTCAGAGGGTTAACTCTATCCAATCCATTGGTGCTCCCTTGGGTCTAGTTCTGGTAGAATAGATTTGTGTTGTTGTGGCGGGTTCTGAGCCAAGATACTTTGATCTCTGATCTTACTCTTTGTATCTTACTCTTTGTTCGTAGTTAGTTTCTTGTGTTTTAGATCCGAGAGGATCTTCCTTGTTGTTACTAACTGTTTGATTAAGTGTGCAGATTATGGAGCTAGCAAGGTTGATAGCTTAGATCGGTTCAAGATCTTGTAATAGCTAGGGTTACTTGTTCTTGTTCTTAATCTGTAATTCTTTGGCTCGTGATTGTAACATCAGCCGCGTGGGTGAGAGTTTGACTCTTGTACAAGAACAAAGAGGTCTCGGTAATTAGTTAATCTAGACTAATCTGATCCCTACAAGATGATTTGAGACAAATAAGCAGTTAGGAAACTGAAAATCATAATACAAGCTCACTATCATAAATAAAAAAAGGGACCAATTGATAGGCCCTGGTGATCTCTTTCTAGACACCACCAATTCCTCATTGTTTAGCATTGTCACCGACACGATGAGGGGTAAAACAGAAGATTCAATATATGTCACTACCTCTTCAATCATAATTTCATTACTCCTCATCTAAATCAACAGAGGTCAAAGAAAAAACTACTACATAATCTCATAGACACCAACAGTTGCCCTTCAATATCTCTATGACTTCAATTTTCCAATCAACCAAAATAACAGGAAACAACAACTAGCATCACTTCATCTTCCAATACGCAAATTGCAGTTTTTACTGAATTTAACTCAATATTATTGTTGTCATTTATCTTATCTCCAAATTGACACAACAATAAAAACGTTTACAGTTCTCTGTACTTTCTTGTCTTCCTCTATATTTTTGCTTCCATATTTCTTTACATGGTATCACAGCCTGGTTGCCTATCAGGTGTTTGATTTTATACCTCAAAGAAGATGAATGGTGGAAGTAGTGCCTCTGTAGATAAGCTTGTTGGTGACAATTACAGTTATTGGAAGTTATGTATGGAAGCTTACCTACAAGGACAGGATTTGTGGGATCTTATATCCGGTGAAGATGTACTTCCGGAAGATACACCACAAAATGGAGAAGCAAGGAGAAAGTGGAAGATCAAGTGTGGCAAAGCTTTATTTGCTTTGCGGACGTCGATCAGTAAGGATTATATAGAGCATGTTCGTAATGTGAAATCACCCAAAGAAGTGTGAGAGACACTTAACAGATTGTTCACTCAAAAGAACACGATGCGGCTCCAATTTCTGGAGAACGAACTTGCTGGGACGATTCAAAATAAGCTAACGATTTCAGAGTATTTTCTGAAAGTCAAAAGCTTGTGTTCTGAAATTTCAGAATTGGATGCAGAAGGTGCTGTCAAAGAAGCTCGATTGCGCCGCTACCTAATTCGAGGATTACGTGAAGAGTTTATGCCTTTTATCTCTTCAATACAAGGGTGGGTAAATCAAGATCATAGAATTGGAAAATTTGCTATCAAACCAAGAAGCATTGGTAAAGCAAATAATTGGTGGTAACAGCCAATCTTCGTCTTGTGTTGAAGAGGTTCTTTATGCAAAAGACAAAGGAAAGAACAAGTTTACAGCTAAATCCCCATCAGCTGGGGGTAACTTTTCCAAAGGTGAAGGGCATTCGAAGAAATCTGCTCCAGAATGTTATAGATGTGGAAAGCTTGAACACATTAAGCGCAATTGTCGTGTGAAAGTGAAGTGTGAACGGTGTGGGAAAACTAACCATATTCAACGCAATTGTCGCACAAATTTTGCTAAAGAAGGAGTGAATGTGGCTTATGAACATGATGAGCATGAACAACCAAAGTGGGATCAATGCTTATCCATTGAAGATATATGTCAAGATAAGGTGCCAAAACCAGTTGCAGATGCTGATACGAGGGCTAATGTCACTATAGACTACAACTATGAATGGATCATTGATTCGGGATGCTTTCACCATGCAACTAGAAATGATTCTCTACTCTCGTCTATTCGTCCACACAATCAAAAGAAGGTTATTGTGACTGCAGATAATTCACTACACCCTGTAGTAAATGAAGGGCAATTTTGCGTCAAGAAGGATGTCTCTCTTTACGATGTTTATCACGTTCCAGGCTTGAAGAAGAATCTAGCATCAGTTTCTCAAATTGCGGATTCTGGGAGGTATGTTCTTTTTGGTCCACATGATGTGAAAATTATTTCCAACATTAAACATCTTGATGCTGATGTTCTTTTTACGGGAAAGAGAAAAGATTCGCTTTATGTATTGTCTGCAAATGAAGCATATATTGAGAAAACAAGTCAATATGCTAATGCTACACTTCGGCATGCTCGATTAGGCCATGTTGGATTTCAGTTATTGCAGAAAATTTCTGAAAAGAAGCTTCTTGAAGGTGTCCCTCAGTTCAAGAAGATTTATCCAGATGTTGTTTGTTCTGGTTGTCAATATGGAAAATTACATCGTCTCCCCTTCTCAAATTCAAAGAATAAAGCTACTGCCGTGCTGCAGCTAATTCACTCGGATCTGATGGGGCCCACAAAAACACCAAGTTATTGTCGCTATCGTTATACGATGATTATTGTGGATGATTTTTCTCGATTCTCATGGGTCTTCTTCTTAGAACAGAAAAGTGAGGCATTCTCCAAGTTTGTTCAATTCAAGGAGCAAGTGGAGAAAGAATTTGGGCAGAAAATTAAGAGTCTGCGCACTGATAATGGGGTGAATTCATGTCTGATCAGTTTCTTAATTATTGCGATGGTATTCGATGTCAGATGACTTGTCCCGAAACTCCACAACAAAACGGAGTTGCTGAGCATAAATTGGCACATCTTACATCCATTTGCTTATCATGGATACATGCAAAGAACCTTCCAAGAGAGTTATGGGCAGCGGCAATTCAGTCCGCGAGTTATGTTGTGTATCGGTTACCTTCGTGGCCAGGTACGGAACCATGCCCCTATGAGCTATTATACCATCATAAGCCAAATGTGAGTTTGTTTCGAGTCTTTGGTTCGATTTGTTATATCCATGTCTCAAAGTCTAACAGGACTAAGCTTGATCCGAAGGCAAAAAGATGTATTTTTGTTGGCTATGCCACTCACAGGAAAGGATGGAGGTGTATGGATCCAGAAACAAAGAAAGTTGTTGTAACATCTCGATTTCCCGAACCCTAATTTTAGAGCCCTAGAATTTATTTTGATGACGTAGAGACGTGAAATATTTATGAATGCATTTATTGCATGAGATGCTATGGCCGAGTTTGCGTTGGAAGTTTGAAAAGTCAAACTTGTTTATTATATGATGTGGCATGTGATCTATTAATTTATGAGATGAATTATTTGTTTATGGGTGAGTGAGAATATTAGAGAAAATTTCCATAAATACTAGCCACCCAATTCTTGAGAATTTGGACCCCCTTGATTTTTGGAGAAGGAATTCTATTTTTCCGGATTTAATTTAATTCTTGGGATATTTATCCAAATTAAATCTAAAACCCATTTATTCCTTATTTTTATGGAGGAAAAATCGAGCCCCTTTATTTCTTGGTGATTTTCGAAAATCACCTATTGTGAGAAGGAAAGAATTATTTTATTTTAGTTAACCCCTTATTTGATTTCCTTCCATACCTAGAATTTAAATATTCTACCAAATCTTTTCATACCTAAAGAGATCTTGTCTTATCTTATTTTAGTTAAATATTCAAAATCCATGCCTTATTTAAAAAGGCATAGGGGACGCCTTTTTCAATCCCAAGTTGGGAGAATTCTTATTTTTATTTTGCTCCGTAATATTTTATTCTGCTCCGTAAAATATCCAAAACGAAATCTTGGCTAATTAAGAGCCTAATTTTCGAAACCTAGAGGATTTTGCCCTATGATCTATTTTTGTTAATTCTTCATCCCTACTTCACAATATTTATTTATTTAATTGTGGAGAATAGAATCTTACCAAATATTCTAAAGATCTTTTTGAGCTCTATAAATAAGAGAAACCCCTAAACCTAGCCCCCATAATTTTCGCCCCTCACCATACTACACGCCCCCTCCCCCTTTTCCTTCTCTCTCAATTTTCTTCTACTTTACTCCATTAATCCTCCATCCTTTGAGAAGAAATAGAGTTTGAGCCTCAAGATTTTTGAAGAACCAAGTCTTTACTCTGTTTGTACCGTTCGTTTTTCTTGAAAAGGTATTCTTATATTGATTTTCTTCTTTCTACTCGATTCCTCTTCTTTCTAACCGATTAATCGGTATTCTTGAACCCTCACGCATCTTGTTTGAGTGAAAGTGGGATAAAAAGGGATATGGGAACATGTATGCATGTAGTATGTGTGTGTGGCGTGTGCGTGGTGTGTATGTGCGTGTGTGTGTGTTGTGTTGTGTGGTGTGTGCTTGATGGATAAATACTCTTTGCAACTTATGTTGATGTTAGATTTAGAGTTGAGATACGAATGAAAGTCATACGATGAACATAATCTTTGTTTGGTAATTATAAGATAAATCGATGGAAAAAGGGAAAGTGTAGAGACATGCATGAATTAGGAAGTTTGTGTTGAATCTGATTTGTGATATGTGCCTATGTGATTAAAAAGGTGAAACCTCAGTTGCGAAACCGGATAACAAAGGAAAGAACATACTTGAAACCTAAGCAGTCAAGGTGAGCTTTACTCTTAAACTCTTTTATGTGCAAATATATGAATGTGGAGGAATAAGGGTGGTTTAACTGTTATGCCATGCCTATGTCTGTTTTATTTTGATATTGTGCGCCTGATGCCTAGTTTGTGAGTTCGCTCCATTGGGCTATAGGGCTATGGATATGTTTATACGAATTCGGGTCTGAGTATGGGCCGCAAACCCTACCAGGCTGTGTACACGAGGGGAACGGGAGCCGTCTTTGCTAGTCGGCCGGTCTCGTGGGCGAAAAGTGTGGCCACACTTTCGTCGCACCATGGAATGATTGTGATTGTTGAATTGTTGAGGAAAATGGGGAGTTATTTTGACTGGCCAGTCTATTGGAAAATATATTTTTGTGATACTCGTGATATTCTCTTATAACTACTTAAAACTCGAGTTCACTTGGTAAGGGTGGCATAACTTATAAAATGTTTTGGCAACGAGCTCACTGAGTATTTCAAAATACTCAGCTCTGCATGTGTTTTCCTTATGTGCAGGTTGAACGATGACGAGCGGTGGCGGGTGTTGAGCATGATAATTAATTAAGATGGTTGTTTTGAACTTCAAGCGTAGTTGTGTCTTCATACATAGCTATTCTTTCTCTTGGTCGCTTTCCGCTGAGTTTTTGATACACTTATGTTTATTTGGAATATCTTGCACTCTCCTTTCGGTTTGGAGGCCTTAGATTATCTTGTGGTTTTTATCTTGGAAACTATGTCTTACTCTTGAGATTCTTGAACGTCATTTATTATACCTTCCTTTTTCTTATTCATTTCTTTAGGTGAAGTTGTTGTTTTAAATACTCTGATAGTTCTTTCAAATATTTTGGTCAACACTCTTTAAATGTAACCCTAGCCGTTCATTTCTTCGAGTCCGTTTGGTAGCAGTTGCCGCATTCATTGTACCCTAGGAAAGCGGGTTGTTACAGTTGTTGTCTCTCGTGATGTTGTGTTTGATGAAATTTCATCTGATCACATTGGTGCAAATGATAAAAATATCATGGCTGATCTTCTGCCCGTTTGTGGCGATACTGAATCAAATGATAAGAGGAGCATCACTACTTCAGGAGAGAATGTTCAACAATCTGAGACGATAGAGGCTGGAGGTCGAAGATCTGATAGACAGAGAAGACCACCTACTCATTTAGCTAACTATGAAGTTGAGGTAAATCTTTCATTAGTGATTTATGCCTTTCTAATGGGATAATATTGCGATGATGAACCAAAATCTTATAATGATGCTAAAGACGATCCTAAATGGGTAGCTGCAATGGAAGATGAATATTTGGCTCTAATTAGGAACTGCACATGGGAACTTGTTAAGAGGCCAAAAGATATCCAACCTATTACTTGCAAATGGGTATTCAAATTGAAGAAAAAGGCTGATGGCACAATTGATCGCTATAAAGCTCGTCTCGTTGCTCGTGATTTTTCTCAAGAATATGGTCAGGATTATGATCACACTTTCAGCCCCGTTGCTAAAATGGCAACAATTCGAACCATTATTTCCCTAGCTGCTTGTAAAGGATGGAGACTTTGGCAACTAGATGTGAAGAATGCATTTCTCTATGGAGACTTGGATCGAGATATTTTTTATGGAGCAGCCTGCTGGATTCATTTCGAAAGAGTTTCCTGACTATGTGTGTCGTCTTAAGAAGTCCTTGTACGGCCTCAAGCAAGCTTCGCGTGCTTGGTATGGTAAAATTGCTCAATATCTTGAATTTTGTGGTTATAAGTCTTCTGAAACTGATTTCAGTTTATTTATCAAGAAAACATCTTCTTCTTGTATAATGGTTCTTCTCTACGTGGATGATATGATTATTACGGGTAATGATGATACTGAAATTACTCGTCTTCAAGAGGCTTTGTCTGTTCGTTTTGATATGAAAAGCTTGAGAGAAGTAAGCTGTTTTCTTGGCCTAGAAGTGACAAAGTCAGATGGATTTTTTGTTTCGCAGCAAGGATATGCTTCAAATTTATTGGATCGTTTTCGTATGCGAGATTCAAAGCCAATGACTACTCCTATGGAATCATACTTGAAGTTAGCTAAAGATGAAGGGAAGTTGCTGGAAGATGCAACACTTTTTCGTCAGTTGGTAGTTTATTCTACTTATCTATCACAAGGCCTGACATTTCTTTCTCCGTCGGAGTAATTTCTCAGTTTATGGGAGAGCCGCGAGAGCCTCATCTGATTGCAGTAAAGCGAATTCTTCGCTACATCAAGAATACTCTGAATTTTGGACTGCATTATAAACAAGGAACTACATTCTTATTGAGTGGTTTTGTAGATGCAGATTGGGCTGGTGATATAAATGATAGACGCTCAACAACAGGGTATTGTTTCGATACAGGATCAGTAGCAACCTCGTGGTGCAGCAAGAAGCAAAACACGGTTGCCCTATCAAGTTGCGAGGCTGAATATGTGGCAGCATCTATGGCTGTTCAAGAGTATGTTTGGCTCAAGAGGCTTGTCCAATAAATTTTCTATGACTTGAAGTATCCGGTTCTGATTCGTTGTGATAACGAAAGTGCTATTAAGCTTGCTGAAAATCCAGTGTTCCATGCTCGAACAAAACACATTGAAGTGCATCATCATTTTGTTCGGGAAAAGGTTTTGAATCAAGAGATCGATTTGCAGAAGATAAGAAGTGAAGATCAAGTTGCTGACATTTTTACGAAGGCACTTGGCCGAGCTAAACTTGAAGAATTCCGAGCTGCTCTTGGCGTTGTTGATAGTAAGTTTTCACTAAGGGGGAGTGTTGAAAATAGTGAAACTTACGAGTGAGTTGAAGTAGTCCAAGTTCTGTTCCATTTATTTAGGATTTACGTTTCAGTGTTTTAGTTAGTGGTGTTTTCTATTTGGCTGATTTAGTTATTAGTTAGTTAGAATTTTATGGGTTTCATTTTCTCTATTTATACTTTGTAGTTGTTGTCATTTATATTATCTCCAAATTAACAGAGCAATAAAAACGTTTACACTTCTCTGTACTCTCTTGTCTTCCTCTATATTTTTGCTTCCATATTTCTTTACACGCATTCAGCTGTGCAACTTGCTGTTAGCTCTTCTAATATTCAATCCCTAGCTACAACAACTCTTCCTCAAACACAACAATCGAGTTTTCCCCAACAAAAGTGAATAAGTAGAAATCGAAACTAATTTGAAGAAACGATGAAGTGAATGAATGCGGAAATACCTGCAGAGATCGTCGAGAAGTTCCTGAGGAGGGAGGATGTTCTTTGTAGGACCACTCGAAGATCGATTGAGCCCGCCTGACATTTTTCTTTCTCTCCTCAAACACTCACCACTGTGTGTATTCAATGAGAGAGGCGTCATACGGTTTATACAAGTTGCACAAAACGGTGTCGTTTAACAATTTCTTGTTTTCTTTAATCTTTTTTCTCTATTTTGTTTGGTTTTTAACTTTTTTTTAATGTAAATATTCAATTTTATCCATCGTGTATTTTGACGAAAATATAGATATTCTAAAGGGTAATTGAAAAGAATAATATTTTAATTTAAGTTAAATGTATCGTAAAAGCTTTCATTTCCAATTTGCCATTATATGGTATTTCAATATCTCCTACCAAATGTAATTATCGAGATACTTTTAATCCAAAATTGAAATGTAGTACATGTTAATTTTCATTTAACAATGGTGCGACAAAATCGAATATCTATCCTAATTTTTTATTTACTTTGGGGAGTTTTTTTCTTCTGGAAAATGATTATAAATAATGATTCGTATTGTTATATTTTTTTTTAACTTTTTAAAATTGTGGATGATGGGCTTTAATAAAAAAGATCACACCTTCTGATTGTGATGACTTGAGCCCTTCAAAACATTTAACCGACTAAATTATGCTTCATTGACGAGTTTAGGATCAGGATCTAGGAGTCGAATTTTACAATTTATTTAATGTCATATAATAGGCCAATGTGTGGCCCATCTAGAGAATTTGGACTGTGACTAACAAAGCATAACCCAATCACATAATTTATCATGTTAGGAGAGATCCGGCCGAATTGGTGAATATGGGCCAATGGACTTGTCCTTAATCTTGTCACACGGTGTGACTCACACCTAAAGGTTATGGCCCGGCCCGATCAAGAATCGTGCCAGACCATCAGAAAATGCATCGCTTATATGACATTGGGCCCAACTACAGAATCCTGAATTTTTGGATTGGGCCGAGAAGCTTGAGCTAATATTGATATTGGACTCGTGGCAGTTCGATTGGATCAGATTGGATTGGAGTGCCATCACTTTGTAGTTCGATGGTGAGTCCATTTATTTATAGTGCATGTAATTCATGTCAACTAAGTTCGTTTCATTTTGTCAAATTTAACTAATATAGTATACATTTGCCACTCGTGAGTTCGCTAAGTCTCTAGATCATCTCTTTGAAGCGTTTCATCGAACACCTTTTGGAGCAATGAGCTCGCTAATTAAATGCTTTCTGAGCTCTCAATGATTCATCATGACTCGTGAGTTTCTACTATTTTTTGACAAATTGCCATATATGAATTTCTTTAAAGGTGGGTTCAATACACTTGTTCTCCAACCAAAACATGAAAAAAAATACAAATACACTATCTCAGTTCAATCTAAGATTTTGTTTTGGGGGGTTTGCAAAGTTCTCCTCCAACTAATTAGACTTGAAAGTCTTTCCAATTCTATAAAGTGATTGCACTGTATTACAAAGTTGTTCAAGGTATTAGCTAAAAATAGCATATACATCACCTCTATCATTGTGGAATTTACATATGGATTGCCATTTATTAGTGCTCAAAGTGGTGGGTCTTAAAAAGGTATCCAACTAAACTGCAATTGTCTATTTAAATCCATATTCACATATCTTCACATTATCTTCTATTTAAATCCAGAAGCTTAACCTTGCCGACAATCATTTGTAGAAAAAATAAAGATTTATCAATTTCTTCTTTCACAATGCTTTCAAACTTGTTGTGGTTCACTTGTTTCCTAATTTCGTCCTTCATTTTCACTACTCATTCTTATAATACCAAATGTCTTCGCCATCAGGAAATCTTGTTGCTTCAACTCAAGGATGAGTTGATCTTCGATTCTTCTCTTTCGACAAAGCTGATGCGATGGAATGAAACAACTCGCACGGTGTGGAATGTGATGCTTGTGTGACAGATTGAATCCAAAGGGTTAACTTACTTGTAACTTAGGATAAACATAGGGGTTGATTTGATCATTTGGTTTGTTGTTCCAAACATATACTCATGGAATTTTATTTCCATCTCAATTCTATCTCAAGCTCACTTTATCAAGTTAGACGCTGTTAAAACTTTAATGTAAGCATATTAGTCTTTCAAGTCAACTCTGAAGTCTTTGTTGCATAGTCATCTTTGAAAATGTCAAACTTGTCACCTTAAATAGCACTGGCCCAAACTCACTTCAATCAACACGCTATAATTTATGTACAACTGCATAGACTTTGAAGTTTTAGTGAAGTCGTATATGTTGTTAGTCTATCTTTAAGTGAAATGGTTACATGTCGCAATTGTTTCAAAGTCTTAGTCGTTGTAGATAAGGGTGGACGCTTAAATTTATTTTTATATGGACTATACATTCTCAATTTTGAGTTTGGTATTTTGAGTCATAATTTTCTTGGATTTCATTATGAAGATAGGTATGCACATCGATAAATATAAAATACCGAATTTTTAAAGCTATTATACAAATAAATTTTTAAACTTGGCAGGTCTTAACTCTCTCATTGGATCTTTATAGAGATCATTCGTCACCTCCTCATAGAAGAGACTATATAATGTGGATTTAGGATTTAGGACCTACACTCAATATAAATAAAATACTGAAAAATTCGACGATATTATATGAATAAAAAATATACTTTTACATAGGGTCTTAAGCCCTCTCCTAAGTCTTTCCAAGTATACCACTACGATTTTCTATTTAAAGCCACATGCACCTAATCTTCACTTGTACACAGAAGAATTATCAATATCCTCTTTCACCATGCTTTCAAACTTCTTGTTGCTCATTTGTATACTAACTTCGTCCTCCATTTTACTACCCATTCTTATAATAACAAATGCCTTCGTCATCAGGAAATCTTGTTGCTTCAACTCAAGCATGAGTTGATCTTCTATTAATTCCTCTAGTTCAACAAAACTGGTGCGATGGAATGAAAGTGATGCGTGCTGCAAGTGGCCCAGTGTGGAATGTGATGCTTCTGGCTATGTCCTTAGTTTGCAGCTCGATGATGAGGGTATTTCTGGTGGAATCGGGGATTCGTTGAGTCTCTTCAGATTAAAAAATCTCCAGAAGCTTAACCTTGCCCACAATTACTTCAGTGATGCCATTCCAAAAGGTATTGGAAATCTGACTTGTTTGACTCATTTGAATTTGTCACATTCTGGTTTTTTTTGGGCAGGTTCCTTCTGAAATTTTGACCTTAACGAGATTGGCTAGTCTCGATATCTCCAACGGGTTTGGCTATCCTCATAGCCTTGAGCACCCAACTTTGGAGATGCTTCTCCAAAATCTAACAGAGCTTAGAGAGCTCAATTTTGAAGGTGTCAATATCACTTCTTCAGATGAAAGGCGAAAATGGAGCCACATTGAATCATCACATTTACCCAACCTCACCTCTTTGAGCTTGGTTAATTGTGGTCTTTCTGGCCCTTTGCCTAAATCATTTTGGCAACTTCGTTCCCTTTCCATTATTCGACTAGATCAGAACAATGAAAGGAAAAATATGACTTGTTCATCAATTTTCCAAGTCTGACCACCTTGACTCTCAGTCTCTGCAAATTGAAGGGCCCAATTCCATCTACCTTTGCTAACCTAACCAAGCTGATTCATGTTGATCTGTCAGGTAACTTCTTGACAGGCTTACTTCCCTCTACATTGTTTGCTAACCTAACAGAGCTGATTCATGTTGATTTGTAAGATAACTCCTTGACAGGCTCACTTTCACATACTATATTTGAAGGTCTTTCCAATCTTGTTCATCTAAATTTTCATGGAAATTCATTCTATGGTAACATCCCCTTATCTCGTTTTGGTCTCCCATCATTGTTGGAACTTGATCTTAGTGACAACCATTTTAATGGCACTTTTCAACTCGACAACTTCCGAAGCCTTCCCAATCTCACATTGCTTCGTCTCTCCCACAATAGCTTGTTAATAGATGCTGGCAACGTCAATTCGAGCTCATATGGAGGTCTTCAATTAAAAGAGGCATACCTAAATTCATGTAACTTGTCCAGTTTTCCTGATTTCATCAAACATTCGGATCTAGAAACATTAGATATCGTAAACAATCAGATTGTGGGGGAAATACCTAGTTGGATTTGGGGAACACAACTTGTGAATTTGGACCTCTCCTTTAATTAAGTGGATCAATTCCAATCTCCATCTGTAATTCCACACGACTATATAATCTTGACTTGTCTACAAATAAATTAAATGGATCAATTCCAATCTGCCTCTGCAATGCTACAAATCTTGATTCTCTTTACTTGTTTGAAAATAAATTAAAGGGATCAATTCCAACCTGCAATGCCACAAATATCAGTTCTCTTAACTTGTCTGGAAATAAATTAAAGGGATCAATTCCAACCTCCCTCTGCAACACCACAAATTTCGGTTCCCTTCAATTGTCTGATTTAAATTAAGTGGCAGCATACCTGCTTGCGTACTTATAAACTTTAAGTGGATCGATCTGAGTCGTAACAACATCAGTGGCAGCATACCCCTTGTCCCACTCGGAGGAATTGAAGAGCTTGATGTGAGTCAAAACAACATCGATCAGCGGTAGCATTCCAGATACTCTTCCTATGGATTGTGAGCTACAACATTTGGATCATAACAATAATGCTTTAAAAGGTAAGATCCCAAAGTCCATTGAAAATTGCAAGGGGTTGGAGTACATGAATGTTGGCAACAACATGATGAACGGCACATTCCCATGCGTGCTATCATCGACCTTGCGTGTTCTTGTTTTGCACTCCAATAGATTTCATGGGGATTTAAGATGTCACACCACTTGGCCATTTCTCCAAATTCTTGATATATCTTCCAATCATTTTAGTGGAAGCTTGGAATCAGTCAACTTCTCTAATTGGACGGCTATGATGCTACCGAGTGAAGAAAAATTTACACGAGGCACATATTACTCCTCTCTCGGCGCGACATTGATCATGAAAGGGCAAATAGTGGAGCTTCTCCAAATTTGGTCAGATTTTAGTACCATTGATTTGTCTTCCAATAGTTTCTACGGAAAGATACCAAATGCAATTGGTGATCTAACCTCACTTCATCATCTAAACTTCTCCCACAATGCCCTCAATGGAAGCATCCAAAATCATTTGGTCAATTAAAGAATCTCAAATCACTCGACCTCTCTGTGAACCAACTAGCAGGGCAGATCCCATAGGAGCTTGGAGAACTCACATTCCTTGAAGTATTGAATCTCTCCTACAATAAGTTTGTTGGAGTGATCCCAAAAGGGCGGCAAATTCAAACATTCCCAGCTGACTCATTTGAAGGAAATTCAGGGCTATGCAGTTTTCCTCTCAGCATAAACTGCAGTAATACTAATATACCACCACCGGGATATGATGAAAATGGGGAAGAGAAGAAGGAGATAGAGTTTAGGAAGCATTGTGTGGCTGCTTTTATTCTGTCGAAGCTTCAGAGAGAAATACTTTGGCAAAATAGAAGAGGTTATTGAAGACATGTGCATTGCCAGACACATGAGAAGAAGGCGCGCAAGAAGAGCAGCAACAGCAAGGAATCGAGTCAGGAGGCACTAGTGATGGAAATGTTATCTGTGTTTTATGTAAGAGAGTGAAATAAAAGGGGTTTAGCTTAGCATGTGTTTAATTGTGTGCATGTTTTTTCTTAAAGTTTGTGGGTTTTACAATGTTATGAATTTTGGAATGTACTGATTATTTCTGTTTAATTATGTGCATGTTTGTATTTTGAAATACTTCATTCAATTATGGTATCCTCCATAATGAGTTGGCACTATAAATTTTGATTATCAATATACTTATTTGTAGCACCAATTACATCAGCAGCTGCAGCGGAAGACTTTATCCAGAAGACTTTATAAATTTTACTACCTTCGTCCCCCAAATTTTGACACAGTTTACTATTTCGGTTCGTCCCTGAAAATTTGACACACTTAACTTTTTACCATTTTTGGTAGTGGACCTCATATTCTACTAACTCATTCCTACTCACATTTTATTATAAAACTAATACTTTAAAAGTATGACCCACATCCCACCAACTTTTTCAACTCACTTTCCATTATATTTCTTAAAACTCGTGCTGGGTCAAAGTGTGTCAAAATTTGGGAGACGGAGGTAGTATTTCTCAAGAAGATAAAAAATGCTTTCAAACCTTTGACAATTGTGGGTCTAGGCCCAACAAAAGCATGATCCAGCCCAGTCCAAAATAAGACATACCTAGCCCATTAGACGGTCACATAATTTATTAAGTTCAGAGGGATCGGGTAAGGTTCATGGCCCAAATGGAGGGATAGAGGTCAATCCTCTTGTCTAAATATTGTCGACCTTAAATTTATGGCTAGGCCAAAAATCAAGTATAAAGTTGCCCTAATTCTATCTAATTTAGATGTTGTTTTGACTAGGGCAAAACAACATTTCATATACATGGCTAGGCCAAAATAACTATACAATAATTGATCTTATATCACAAATTAATTATTATATACGAAAAAAATGGAAATAATGTAATTGAGTATGAAATACGTGATAGTCGTATGCCACAAGGAATCTATTAAGATATTTCTCAAAAGCAGGACAAGAAAAGATTCCATAAAGAAAAGTATCATATTGTCTTTATATAATAATTTGTCCATCAACTTAACAAAGATCCAAAATGACTGACCCAGAATACATCAAATCAATTGCTAAGTCTTTCCATCTCTAAATATTAATTGCACTGAAGTAATTCACGATATTTGCTAAATAACTATATAAGTTCAGTGCAATATTTTATAGTACGATTTTCACTACAATAAAGAAGTTTTAATTTGAACTACTTCTTATTCATAAAATATAATAATTTTATATACTTTTAGGGTAACAATATACTCCCTCCGTTCCCTCATAGTTGAGTCATTTTTCCATTTCGGGAAGTTTCCTCATAGTTGATTCATTTCCATATATAGTAACTTTTTTCTCTTTCTTACTTTACTCGCTCTTACTTTATTCTCTCTAATTTATTCACTTTTTACTTTATTCTCTTTACTTTTTTCTCTTTCTTACTTTTTTATCTATTTATTTAACATACTCAATATTCCTTTCTTAAATTTCGTGCCAAAAAGTTTCGCCTCAACTATGTGGGAACGGAGGGAGTAGTACATATTGGTGATTATAGAAAATTTTGTTTTCATTTATATAACTGTGTTTGTGAAAATTATAATACAGAAAGATAATTTTGTCTCAATAACAACTATTCTATCATGACCAATTCAAAGTTCTAATGCCATATTCAAGACGTTAGATTGCTTGGCTGAAATTGTAAGTGTTTTTTTTTTTTTGTATATATAATTAGTAATTATTTTTTTGTTCAAAGCTAGTTAGTGAAGCTTTGATATTAAAGCCACATATCACTTCTATCATTTTCTTCAAATCAATATCAGTTAGGCCTACTTGTGAAATATACAAAATATAGATTATTTGTTTATTTATGTAGAATATCATTCATCTTTAGAATAGAACTGATTAAGCTACGAAAAGAACTTATTATTTCTTTCAAATAGTAGTCTTAAAAGATGTCTATTTAAACCCTCACGCACATACCTTCATTAGCACACAAAATAATTATCATTTATCAATATCCTCTTTCACAATACTTTCAAACTTGTTGTTACTGTTCATTTGTATACTCATTTCGTCCTTCATTTTAACAACTCATTCTTACAACAACAAATGTCTTCGCCATCATGAAATCTTGTTGCTTCAACTCAAGCATGAGTTGATCTTCGATTCCTCTATTTCAACAAAGCTGGCGCGATGGAATGAAAGTGGCGAGTGCTGCAAGTGGCACGGTGTGGAATGTGATGCTTCTGGCCACGTCGTTAGTCTGCAGATCGATGGAGAGGCCATTTTTGGTGGAATTGGGGAGTCGTCGAGTCTCTTCAGAATTAAATATCTGCAGAAGCTCAACCTCACCTTCAATTATCTAGACTTGAACTACCCTCACTTTCTCATTCCCATTCCAAAAAGTATTGGAAATCTGACTTATTTTACACATTTGAATTTGTCACATGCTGGTTTTGGTGGGCAGGTTCCTTTTGAAATTTTGACCTTAACGAGACTGGCTAGTCTCGATATCTCCACCGCTGCTCCAATTCCTGAGAAGCCAAATATGGAGATACCGAGGATGCCTAGTCTCAAGAATCCCCACCGTTGCTCTAAGTCTCGAGAGGTCAAATTTGGAGATGCTTTTCCAAAATCTTACAGAGCTTAGAGAGCTCTATCTTGATTGGGTCATTATCACTTCCATTCATGAAAGGAAGAACTGGAGCCGCATTAAATCATCATATTTACCCAACCTCACCTCTTTGAGCTTGGTTGGTTGTGGTCTTCATGGCCCTTTGCCTAAATCATTTTTGCAACTTCATTCCCTTTCTATTCTTTATCTAGATGCAAATGATCTTTCAGCAGTATCACTCCTTGACTTGTTCACCAATTTTCCGAGTCTGACCACCTTGACTCTTTCTAGCTGCGGTTTGAAGGGTTCAATTCCATCCACCTTTGCTAACCTAACCAAGCTGACTCATGTCGATTTGTCATATAACTTATTTAAGAGCTCTATCCCATCAACCATTGCTAACCTAACAAAGCTGATTTATGTTGATTTGTCATATAACTTTTTGAAGGATCATATCCCATCAACCTTTGCTAACCTAACAAAGCTGATTCATGTCGATTTGTCAACCAACTTATTGACAGGCTCACTTTCTCCTGTGATATTTGAAGGCCTTTGCAATCTTGTTCATCTTCATTTGGGGTTTAATTTTTTTCGGGCTATGTTCCCCGCTCTCTGTTTGGTCTCCCTTCATTGGTGGGACTTCAACTTGGATCCAATCAATTTAATGGTACTTTTCAACTTGACAACTTGAGAAGCCTTCCCAATCTCACATTCCTTGATCTATCTACCTTCTCAGTAGATATTGGCAACGTCAATTCAAGTTCATATGGAGGTCTCCGATTAAAAGTGTTACTCCTATCTTCTTGTAACTTGTCTCATTTTCCTGATTTCATCAAAGATTTGGATCTACAAGTGTTGGGTCTCACATCCAATAGTCTTGCGGGGGAGATACCCAGTTGGATTTGGGGAACACATATTTTGTTTTTGGATCTCTCCTTCAATCATTTGACAAATTTTCAAAAGCCTTACCATATTCCTCCTTCTCTTGGCACCCTATACTTGGACTCTAACCAGTTTAGGGGCGAGTTGAATCTGCACATTCCACTTGAATCTAGACTCACGTCATTGATTCTTGATAAAATAGTTTAAGTGGATCAATTCCAACCTCCCTCTGCAATGCTACACACCTTAGTTATCTTGACGTGTTTAGAAATAAATTGAGTGGTTCCATACCCCCTTGCCTATTTGAAAACATTAGGTTTCTCGATCTGCGTCAAAACAACATCAGCGGCCCCATTCCAGATAGTTTTCCTTTGCATTGTGGTCTACAATTTTTTGATCTTAACAACAATTCTTTGGAAGGGAAGATCCCAAAGTCCATTGAACATTGCAAGGGGTTGATGTACATGAATGTTGGCAACAACATGATCAACGACACGTTCCCATGCATGCTATCGTCGACCTTGAATGTTCTTGTTTTGCACTCCAATAGATTCCATGGGGATTTAAGATGTCACAGCATTGGGCCAGGTCTCAGAATTCTGGATAGATCTTCAAATCATTTTAGTGGAAGTCTGGAATCAATCAACTTCTCCAGTTGGATGGCTAAGGTAGTACCAAATGCTGAAAGATTTTCACAGAGCACTTATCCTCGATTCTCGAGCTCTGGAGTCACAATAATCATGAAAGGGAAAATGGTAGAGCTCTACGAGGTTTGGTATGATTTTATTACCATTGATTTGTCTTCCAACAGTTTCTGTGGGAAGATACCAAATGCAATTGGTGATCTTACCACACTTCATCTTCTCAACTTGTCCCACAATGCTCTCAATGGAAGCATTCCAGAATCATTTGGTCAGTTGAGTAATCTCGAATCACTTGACCTCTCTGTGAACCAACTAACAGGGCCAATCCCGGAGGAGCTTGGAGAACTCACATTCCTTGAAGTGTTGAATCTATCTTACAATAAGCTGGTCGGAGAGATCCCAAAAGGCCGTCAAATGCAAATGTTTACAGCTGAGTCCTTTGAAGGAAATCCAGGCCTATGTGGTTTCCCTCTCAGCACAAGTTGCAGTCATCGTGATGACAACCACAGTGGCTTATCAACACAAGAACATGATGATTTGGAAGAGAAGAGGGAGATTGAGTGGGAGTACGTATGTGCTGCAGTTGGATATGTTGCGGGATTTGGAGGCATTGTGTGGCTACTTTTATTCTGTCGAAGCTTCAGAGAGAAATACTTCAGCAAAATAGATGAGGTTGTTGAAGATGTATTGTTTTCCTGAGACATGAGAAGAAGACGGGCAGCGGCAAAGAATCAAGTAGGGAGACATTAGTGTTAGAAATGTTATCTATTTTGTGTAAGAATATCTAATTGTGTGCATGCTTTTTATCTTTTAAGTTTGTGGGTTTGTACAAATGTAATGAATTTTGGAAAGAAAGTTCATTAAATACCACACTTTTACCAAACTATAACACTAACAAAATCTCAATTATGCCAACTGATATGAGACTAGACACAGTTCATATCTGTATTTAGGCACAATCTTACACAAATTTTTGCAACATTAACTAAAATGCTCCAAAAGATGCAATTAAAACTCACACCATTCACACACATAAATGAGTTGGCATATTACCTAAAAGACTGCTTTGATTTGCTATGAATAACAATCTTCTTAGAGCATCTCCAATGGTCGGCTAGCGACCGGCTAGCCGATTCTTGGCGCTGGCCGATCGGCTAGCCGAACCATTGGAGGCGGCCAGCGGGAAATCGGCTAGCGGACTGGCGTGGGTTGGCCGATCGCTCGGCGCTGGCCGATGCGCTGGCCGATCGGCTAGCCGCCATTGTGGCGGCCCGATCGGCCAGCGCCTAATTTTAGTTTCATTTTCATTTGCACCACTTGTTTTAACGAGTTTTCTCTCTCTCTAACTTTCTGTACAAGAGCATCATCGAGCGATGGATCACAACAACGAGTCCAGTCAAGCGACGAGTGGATCTCAGACTCCCACGGTACACTGTGGGATCTGGATGGCGGCAGATGGGCCCGGGGTTTAACGTCCCTTGGGGGCAGTTGATGGGGATGATGGCCGGTGCGCCGGGGGGATGCAGGGGGGAACCTGGTGGGTATGCCGTGGGGGATGCCGGGCGGGGGTCGGGGAGCGGTGGGCCAGCCCCGGGTGGGGGTGTATGCCCCTGATGCAAGCAGCCAGATGCTACAGCAGATGATGGGAATGATGTGGCAGGGAGGGATGCAGGGGGGATGCAGCACGGTATGCATCCCGGGATGCAGGAGTCACCGGGAGGGGACACGGTATATCGTCCCTCGCTTGATTTTTTTGACGGCTGCGTCTCACACGCGACCCCGGTGGAGACGCAGTTCACTAGCGATGACCTTCTGTCATTGCATGATATGGGGATCGATCTCGGGGACCCGGATACTCCCGTTCCAGCGAGGCGGGCCGCGCCGAAGAAGAAGACGAATGGGAAGGCCAAGGAGGTCGGCGAGTCGTCGCAGCCCGTTGGTGACGACACCCCGGCCGGAGGAAGTGGACGGAGGATGAGTACGCCGGGGTGGCCAGGGGGTGGTTGGAGGTGTGCGACGATCCGCTGGTTGCGAACAACCAGAGGGTCGTCAACATGTGGGCAAAGATCAGAGCTGTCGAGGCACCGCCCGCACGGGAAGGACTTCAGCGGGGAGGAGGTCCGGAAGGGGTGGGAGTGCATCGTGGCGGCCGTTTTTGGTCGCTCGTACGCCAACGCCATCCGTCGGCTCAATAGTGGGCGTAATGAAGAGGACGCCCGGAGGATAGCCGAGAATGAGTTCCCCTTGGCGGGGAAGTATAAGGAGTTCAACTTCTAGGAGTGCTTTTTGTTGCTGAAGGACTCCGAGAAGTTCGTGGCGGGGTGCGATGCTCGGGTGGCCGAAGAAGCAGAGGCTGAACTATTCCGGCGACTACATCGGCAGCAACGGCGGATCCCACGACCTCCCCCCGGATGCGAGAAGTTTCCATCCCCTCCTTCATTTGCCGGTCACCCTCGCCCGGTTGGGCAGTAAGCGGGCACAACGGGCTGCGAGGGGCGGGTCCCCCCTATCGCCCCGCGAGGTCCAGTCCTCCGCCCTCCCACCCGCCCCACTCGAGTACACTCTCCATTCGCGTAACCATACGCGGGATAAGATGTACAAGGTCTTCCAAGATTGGAGGGTCGCCACTGACCCCGCGGAGAAGAAGTTTCTTCACTCGATGCTCGAGAGCATGCGGGTTGATTCGGAAATCGCGAGGGCACGGCTAGCGGGTTCCGACGTGGGCTTAGATACCACGGGTGGCGGCAGCGGCAGCGGCGGCGGCGGCGGCGACGGCGAGGAGGAGTAGAGAGTGGCGGGACTCGTGTGTGGAAGCCTTTTTTTTAAAAAAAAATCATGTATTTTTTTTTAAATCTTTGTATTTTTTTTAATGAGATGAATTAATTTTCCCATATATGTGTCTTAAATTTAAATACGTAATTTAATCGTAAATTTAATTCCGTAAAATGTAGTATTTTTTGAATTATTTTTTTGCGGCTGGCCTATGGCTGGCCTAAATCTGATGTGGCAGGTGTATTTTTAGTGCTGCTGACGTGGCAGGGAGGGAGAATGGCTGGCTTGTTGCTGGCCTATTTAGCATTAAAGATGCTCTTAGACTGAATCTCCCACTGACCCATCCGTGCCTGAAAATCGTTACTGAAAATCACATTGGATTTTAGGCTAAATAGGTAAATACATCACAAATATCACCATTTTTTCAGTTCTATTTTGAAGTGTCAATTGACCTCAAATTACAGAAGACTAAGCAAATCTATAACTATACAAATTTAGTACCTAAAAGCCAGGATCATTAGAAATTCGATGAGGAAATACACAATGGACGTGAGTGCTTGCATAACTCAATTAGCAAGATTAGAATCATCAAGAAAGAAATTTGATCATCAATATACTTATTTTGTAGCACCAATTAGTTCCAGTTCTATCAGCAGCTGCAACGGAAGACATTATCCAATAAATGATATTCGTATATTTAACCTTTTTTGTGCCTTTTATGAGTTGGGGGAGATAAATAATGCTTTTTTATATTTTTAACCTTTGGCAAATATGGGCTTGGCCCAACTCCAGAATTTCGAACGAGACTAACTAAAGCATAATCCAGCCCCATCCAAAATATATCCACATTATTTGCCAAGTTAGAAGGGATCGGGCCGGGTCATGAGGTAATTAGGGCCATTCCAGTTGTCCTAAATCCAGTCCGGGCCAATGCACTTGTCCAACCTCAAAGATGTGGTCCAGCCCGTTCCAAAATCAACCCGATAATTTATAGTGGAATTGGCTTTAGTAATTGGGATAATTCGGAACCTCAATTTGTTATTATAGAAAAATATTATATCAATTAAGTTACTCCCTCCGGTCCCGGCCCATTAAATGTCTTATATTTGGCCGGTGCGGATTTTATGAAATTGTTTGAATTTGTGAAGAAAAGTGGATAGAAAATATTAGTGGAATATAGGTCCTACTTATATATAATAATTTTATAATAAAATATGAGTAGGAATAAGTTAGTCGAACGTGGGATCCACTTAGAAAATGGTAAAAGTGAAATGAGATATTTATTGGGGACTGTCTAAATAGTCTAAATAAAAAAATATGAGATATTTAATAGGGAGCTTAACCTCACTTATAATTATATCTCTAAATCGTGTCCTTCGAGCATTTCGTCGAACAGTCTCGTTGATTAAATCCAAAGGCTACTTTACTTGTAACTTAGGGTAAACATAAATGGTTGTTTGATCATTTAGTTTGTTGTTCCAAACATATACTCTTGGAATTTTATTTCAATCTCAATTTTATCTCAGGCTCACTTTATCAAGTTAGTAACTGCAAATATATTATATTAGTCTTTCAAGTCAAGTCTTGAAGTCTTTGTTGCGTAGTTATCTTTGAAATATCAAACTTGGCTTCTTATCTATACTTGTCACCATAAATAGCATTGGCCCAATCTCTCTTCAATCAACAGCCTAAAATTAATGTACAACTACATAGACTTTGAAATTATAGTTAAGTATATATTGTAAGTGTCATTAAAGCACAATGGTTACATGTCACTATTGTTTCAAAGTCTTGGTCGTTGTAGACAAGGGTGGACGCCCAAATTAATTTTGGTATGGACTATATATTCTTAATTTTGAGTTTGGCATTTTGAGATAATAATTTTATTCTATTTCATTATTATGATAGGGTCTAAGAACATCTCCAACAATTTACACTAAACTCAAACTCATTTTAGTCTAAATATCACATCAAATATGATTTTACTCCAGCCATTTACATTAAATCTAAACTTAAAAGAATATTCTCTATATTATGCCTTTTTACTCACAAAATTTGAAAAACTTTTGGGTTTAAATTTAGTGTAAACCTAAAGATATGTATTTTTTTTTCCAAAAACCAAAAATGGGATTGATTTTGGAATACTATTGGAGCTAATTACCTATATTTCAGTTTTTAGTGTACCCTTTGAGATGGTCTAATGCACAACTATTCATATAAAATACTGAAAACTCTCTTCATCCTGCAATAGGAGTTATGGCACGAGTTTTAAGAAATGTAAAAAAAAGTGTGTTTAATAAGTTAGTGGAATATGAGTCTTATTTATATAGTAATATATAGGGATGTATTCAAATCCTTTTCATATCTTTTGTCATTTTTCCTTCTTAATCCTAG
>NC_062965.1:21012664-21108030 GCF_023119035.1 Salvia hispanica
CAACACACACACACTACACGCATAACACACACACACGGCACACACACACTCGGCACACACACACACACACACACACATGTTCCCATATCCCTTCTTATCCCTTTTCTCTCAATTAATATGCATGAAGGTTCAAGAACACCGATTAAACCGGTTGGAAGAAAAAGAAAAGAAGAGGTAGAAGAAGAACTACAAAATTCTCAAACGAAAATACCTTTTTAGAGAAAATCAATCGGTAGGAATAAAGTGGAGACTTGGTTCTTCAATATCCACGGATTAAACTTCGATTTCTTCTCAAAGATGAAGGATTTATGGAGTAAAGTGGAAGAAAATTGAGAGAGCACAAGGGGAGGGTTTTTTCGAAAATATGGGGGCTAGGGTTGGAGATTGGTTCTTATTTATAGAGTCCAATGAGATCTTTAGGTAATAAGAATAGAATATTTGGTGAGATCTTTTGCCTTGTAAATAAATAGAATAAAATAATAGGGTGAAGTAGGGAAGGAAAATTAACAAAAATAGGAGATGGCAATACCCCTATTTTTTGAAAATAAGGCTTTCCATAAAGCAGATTTTGTTTTGGTATTTTTCCATATAGAATAAGATATTATGGAGCAAAATAAAAATAAGGAAAATCCTCCATGGAATAAAGTAGTAGGCGATTTTTATGCCTATTTAAATAAGGCATGGATTTTTGAATATTAATTAGAATAAGGTAAGGTAAGATCTCTTGAAGTATGGAAAGATTTGGTAGAATAAATATATTCTAGGTATGGAAGGAAATCAAGTAAGGGATCAAATAAAATAAAATAAATTCCTTCCTTCCAACTATAGTGATTTTCGAAAATCACTAAGAAATAAGGAGCTCGATTTTTGTGTTCTAAATAAGGAAATAATTGGCTCTTAGAACTTAATTTAAATAAATATCCCAAGGATTAAATTAAATCCGGAAAAATAGAAATCCTCCTCACAAGGGGCTAGGGTTCGAAAATTTCAAGAATTAGGGTGACAAGTATTTATGGAAATTTTCTCTAACATCCTCACTCACCCTTAAACAATTAATTTGCCACATAATCAATAAATAAAACACATGCCACGTCATCAAATCAATAAGTTTGACTTTTCAAACTTTCAACATAGACTCATCTCCCGCACTTAAAGCATTCTCGACTTCACGTCATCAACAATAAATTCTAGGGCTCTAAGATTAGGGTTTTAAATTTCCGGGGCGTTACAGTACCTGTCTACTAAAACCAGCATCTGACAAATTCAAGTGTGTGAAATAGGTCAGATTGCCGATACCTTTTGGAATGGGAAGAGTCAAGTGGATGTCATTGTAGGAGAGGTTAAGCTTCTGCAAATATTTAAATTTGAAGAGACTCGGCGAATCCCCAATTCCACCAGAAATGGCCTCACCATCGAGTTGCAAACTAACGACGTAGCCAGACGCATCACATTCCACACCGTGCAACTTGCAGCACTCGCCACTTTCATTCCATCGCACCAGTTTTGCCGAAAGAGAAGAGTTGAAGATCAACTCATGCTTGAGCTGAAGCAATAGGATTTCCTGATGACGATAGCATTTGATATTATAAGAATGAGCAGTGAAAATGAAAGACGAAGTTAGCATACAAATGAAGAACAACAAGTTTGAAAGCATTGTGAAAGAGGATATTGATAATTCTTTTATTTGTGTAGAAATGAAGATATGTGCATGTGGGTTTAAATAGGGAAGGGTTTAAACATCTTAATTATTTCTTAGCTCAACCAGTTAAATTCTATAGATAAATGATATACTGCATAAAAAAATAAAGACAATATATATTTCTTAGCTCAACCGTTTAAGCTGCAGCTAGAAAGAGTCAAGGTGGCCAAGCTTGGAAAATTAGTGATTAAGTCATCAAGTGTTACCCCTGGAAGATAGTTCTGATCTAGTCGAAGAATAGAAAGGGAATGAAGTTTCCAAGAGGATTTAGAGAAAGGGGGATAAAGACCACAACTAACCAAGATCAAAGAGGTGAGGTTGGGTAAATGAGATGATATAATATGGCCCCAGTTTTTCCTTTCTTGCAAGGAAGTTATATCGGCACCATCAAGATAGAGCTCTCAAAGCTCTGTTAGATTTTGGAGAAGCATCTCCAAATTTGGGAGATCAAGGCTATGATCGCTGTGAAAGTCGCTGGACATATCAAGGTTAACCAATCTCGTCAAGGATGAAATTTCAGAAGGAACCAACCAATAAAAGTCAGCATTTGACAAATTCAAATGTGTCAAACAAGTCAGATTGCCAATACCTCTTGGAATGGGATGAGTGTAGTTGAAGTCATTGTAGGCAAGGTTAAGCTTCTGCAGATATTTAAATCTGAAGTGACTCGACGAATCCCCAATCCCACCAGAAATGGCCTCATCATTGAGCTGCAAACTCACGACGTAGCCAGAAGCATCACATTCCACACCATGCCACAAGCAACACTCAACACTTCCATTCCATCGCACCAGCTTTGTTGAAAGAGAAGAATTGAAGATCAGCTCATGCTTGAGTTGAAGCAACAAGATTTCCTGATGACGAAGGCATTTGTTGTTATATGAATGAGCAGTGAAAGTGCAGGACGAAGTTAGTATAAAAATGAGAAAAAAGAAGTTTGAAAGCATTGTGAAAGAGGATATTGATAATTCTTTTTGTTTTGTGTGTATACAAATGAAGATAAGTGAATATGGGTTTAAATAGACAACGCAGTTCACTTGGATATCTTTCTAAGATCAGAACTTGCAACACTAATAAATAAAGACAACCAAATGTAAATTCCACAATGACAGAAGTGGGTTACAACTTGCAATATTGAGTTGACTTGAGGTTCATATGTCCTAATCCAGGAATTTCCACAAACACGATTAAAACTTTTAAAACTTCATGATCATGACACAACTATGTTTCATAATTGTAATTTCCACAAACACGGTTATATACATTACAACAATTTTATTGTTACTTTCTCAAAATCTTTAGTTAAATTTATCACGCTTCCGCACTAGCTGCCTATCCCTACATTGCTTTATGAAATTGGAAAGACTTAGCAATTGATTTGAGGTCTTCCCTAGGTCAGTCATTTTGGAATAATGGATCTTGAAACATTAGTAGTCTTAATTGGAGAAAAATTTGCAATGTCTTAAAGGATGTCATGTGGTTTTCCATAATTTGAGATATTTTATTCATTTCATACTAATTTAATTACATTTTGGAGCATTGTTTCTCATATAGTTCAATTGTGAAATAAGATCAAATTCATACTCCTTCTATCTAATTAAATATGAAAAGTTTGCTTTTTCACATGTATTTTGAACAAATGATAATAAAGTGAAGAAAAAAAAAAGAATAATATAAAAGAGACTCTCCTTCAAACTTTGAATCTGAAATATGGTGTAAATAATGATCAACTATAAAAATTCCTTCGTACTACATACATAAGCCAGAAAAGGCCTCTCTTGATATATGAAGGCCTTTTTCCATTGTTTCCTTCTTTTACAATGTTGGGTTTTACTTACCTTATATGATAACTGTTTATTTTTCTTCGCGAACTATTTTTCCCTTGCTAGGGAGATCAACTTATTTTAAATCAATACTCCATAAACTACACTTTGTCTGACCGTTCTGCTTAAATGGCAGCACATTTAGAATGTTGTACATTAATTAATTTAGAGTGTTTATTGGAGAGAGATTGGGCCAATGCTATTTATGGTGACAAGTATAGATAAGAAGCCAAGTTTGACATTTCAAAGATAACTATGCAACAAAGGCTTCAAGACTTGACTTGAAAGACTAATATATAGCAGTTTTTCAATTTTATGAATAGAGATTACATAAATTTTATTTATGCTTAACAGGCTTTTGTTACTAATATTCAAATATTTACTACTTGAAAATTTTCCAGTTTATGTGATAATAACATGTTGTATTATCTAATTATCTTGTGTTTATAATTTATTATTACTATGTTTATATGTGTATTGCTTAGTGTGAGTTTCAAATTTCATCGTGAGTCATCCCCATAAAAAAGAAAAGTTAATAACTAGTATTGTTTGCTGAGAACTTCAACAAAGACTGGGCTACTTCTTGGGCCGGGCCGAGACATAAATTTAAGTACAACTGGATTGACCCAAATTTTCCCATTCGGCCCATTAACCTGACCTGATCCCACTTAACTTGATAAATTATGTGGTGGGCTAATGGGCTGGGTAGGCTTTTTTTTTTTTACAGAAATCATAATTTATTCTACTTATTCTGGCCCACAAAATGTATATTTGCGTTGCTGAAATTTAGCCTTATTCATCTTCATCCAACATTAGATGAAAAGGCGGCTCTTCTAATAACTACTACACTTCTCCCAGTTTCTCATTAGTGATGTTTATATTGACTCATAGTTGCACAAATTTTACAAGCTTTTGTTGAAAGCATATTTTTTGCATTTTCTTTGGAGAAATAGTTACTATATAACAGTAGTATTTATTGGGTTCAATACTATTTTCTTTCTTCATGATGAAAGTGCTACTTAGGAAATACTAATATGCATCAAAATCCTTAGCAAAATTTGCAGTGCCAACTCATACTAACATACTAACATATAGGGAACCACAAAGCTAAGCTAAATCCCTATTTATTTCACTCTCTCATATAAAACACAGTTATCATTTCCAACATTACTGCATCCTAACTCGATTACTTGCTGCTGCCGTTCTTCTCGCACGTCTTCTTCTCATGTCCCTGGCAATGAACATGCCTTCAACAACCTCTTCTATTTTGCCGAAATATTTCTCTCTGAAGCTTCGGCATAATAAAAGTAGCCACACGATGCTTCCTACTCCCACAACATATCCAACAGCAGCGGAGACATATTCCCACTCTATCTCTTTCTTCTCTTCCCTATTTTCATTATATCCCGATGGTGGCACATTAGTATTACTGCAGTTTATGTCGAGAGGGAAACCACATAGCCCCGAATTTCCTTCAAATGAGTCAGCAGGGAATGTTTGAATTTGCCGCCCTTTTGGGATCACTCCAACAAACTTATTGAAGGAGAGATTCAATTTTGAAAGGAATGTGAGCCCTCCAAGCTCCTCCGGGATCGGCCCTGCTAGTTGGTTCACCGAGAGGTCGAGTGATTCGAGATTCTGCAGTCCACCAAATGATTTTGGGATGCTTCCATTGAGGGCATTGTGTGAGAAGTTAAGATAATGAAGTGAGGTTAGATCACCAATCACATTTGGTAACTTCCCATAGAAACTATTGGAAGACAA
The DNA here is from genome assembly GCF_023119035.1 of Salvia hispanica. Lineage (NCBI taxonomy): Eukaryota > Viridiplantae > Streptophyta > Magnoliopsida > Lamiales > Lamiaceae > Salvia > Salvia hispanica. Next base: position 21,017,951 of record NC_062965.1, read on the forward strand.
ATCAATAGTACTAAAATCTGCCCAAATCCTGGAAAGCTCCACCATTTGCCCTTTCACCATTAATGTCACGTCGGTGGAGTGATAACTGCTCTCTCTCAATTTTCCATTATTGGGTATTATCATTGACGTCCAACTAGAGAAATTGATTGATTCCAGAGTTCCACTAAAATGATTGGAAGATACATCTAGAATTTGGAGTAATGGCCAAGTGGTGTGACATCTTAAATCCCCATGGAAACTATTGGAGTGCAAAATAAGAACAAACAAATCCGATGAGAGCATGCACGGGAATGTGTCGTTCATCATGTTGTTCCCAACATTCACATGGACCAGTGATTTGCAACTCTCGAGCGACTTTGGGATCTTTCCTTCTAATGTATTATTGTTAAGATCCAAATATAATAGCCGACAATCCTTAGGAAAAATATCGGGAATGCTACCGTTGATTTTGTTTTGACTCAGGTCAAGAAACCAAGGATTTTTAAGCTGGAAAGGGGGTATGCTGCCACTGATGTTGTTACGACTCAGATCGATCCGCCTAATGTTATTAAGTAGGCAAGCGGGTATACTGCCACTGAATTTATTTCCAGACAAGTCAAGAGAATTGAGTTGTGTGGCATTGCAGAGGCAGGTTGGAATTGTTCCACTGAATTTATTTATAGACAAGTCAAGATTAAACAGTTGTGTGACATTACAGATGGAGGCTGGAATTGATCCACTTAAACTGTTATTAGCAACATACAAGTCAGAGAGTTGAGATTCAAGTGGAATGGGCAGATGCAGCTCGTCCCTAAGCTGGTTAGACTGCAAGTGTAGGATGACGAGAGAAGAAGGGATATAATAAGGCTTTTGCAGATTTGTTAGAAGATTAAAGGAAAGGTCCAAAAGCCAAAGTTTTGTTCCCCAAATCCAACTAGGTATTTCCCCCACAATCTGATTGTTTGCGAGATTTAATGTTTCTAGATCCGAATGTTTGATGAAATCAGGAAAACTGGACAGGTTACATGAATTTAGGTACAACCATTTTAACTTGAGACCTCCATACGAACTCGAGTTGACGTTGCCAGCATCTACTGACAACCTATTTCCGGATAAATCAAGCAATGTGAGATTGGGAAGGCTTCGAATGTTTCCCAGTTGAAAAGTGCAATTAAATTGGTTGTAACTAAGATCAAGTTCCAACAATGACGGGAGAGCAAAAAGAGAGCGGGGGATGTTCCCAAAGAATGAATTTTACTTAAAGTTAGATGAACGAGATTGGAAAGGCCTTCAAAGAATGTAGAAGGAAGAGAGCCTACGAAGGAGTTACGTGACAAATCAACATGAATCAGCTTGTTAGGTTAGCAAATGTGGAAGGAAGTGAGCCTGTCAAGGAGTTACGTGACAAATCAACATGAATCAGATTTGTTTGTTTAGCAAACAGTGTAGAAGGAAGTGAGCCTGTCAATAAGTTATATGCCAAATTCACATGAATCAGCTTGGTTAGGTTAGCAAAGTTGGATGGTATTGAACCCTTCAAACTGCACTCACTAAGAGTCAAGGTGGTCAGACTTGGAAAATTGGTGAACAAGTCATCAACTGCTACTGCTGAAAGATTGTTCCGATCTAGTCGAAGAATAGAAAGGGAATGAAGTTGCCAAAAGGATTTAGGCAAAGGAGCATGAAGACTACATTCAACCAAGCTCAAAGTGGTGAGGTTGGGTAAACGTGATGATATAATATGGCCCTGACTTTCCCTTTTATACAAGGAAGTCATATTGATCCCATCAAGACGGAGCTCTCTAAGCTCGGTTAGATTTTGGACAAGCATCTCCAAATTTGGGTGCTCGAGGCTAAGAGTATTATGAAAGTCGTCGGTGGATATATCGAGACTAGCCAATTTGGTTAACAATGAAATTTGAGAAGGAACCTGCCCAGCAAAACCAGCATATGACAAATTCAAATGTGTCAAACAAGTCAGATTGCCAATACCTCTTGGAATGGCATCATTGAAGTAATTGTAGGCAAGGTTAAGCTTATGCAGATATTTAAATCCGAATAGACTTGGAGAGTCATCAATTCCACCGGAAATACCCTCACCATCGAGCTGCAAACTAACGACGTAGCCAGAAGCATCACATTCCACACCGGGCCACTTGCAGCACGCATCACTTTCATTCCATCGCACAAGTTTTGTTGAATAATCGGAATCAAAGATCAACTCTTGCTTGAGTTGAAGCAATACGGTTTCCTGATGACGAAGGCATTTGTTGTTATAAGAATAGGCAGTGAAAATGAAGGATGAAATTAGGAAACAAATGAACAACAAGAAGTTTGAAAGCATTGTGAAAGAATATATTGATAATTGTTTTGTGTACAAATGATGATATATGAATGTGGGTTTAAATAGGAAATTGCAGTTTACTTGGATATGTTTTTAGGACCACCTCTAGGAAGACTTATAAATGTGGTACATACGCAATAAAGACAATCCATATTTTGCTAAATGACACGGAGTTGACTTGAGGTCCACCTTTATACCTAACTTTATACTTTATAGTTTATAATTAATATCAAAATCAAAATGAAAATGAAAATGAAAAGATACTATAATGTCTTTATTACCCCTTCTTCTACTCATGGGTTTCTCGTTTCAACTATAGTGGCTATTACTTTCTTCGGTCCCTATTAAATGTCTCATATTTGATCTATGTGGGTTTTAAGAAATTATTTGATTTTGTAAAAAAAAATTGATAGAAAAAGTTAGTGGAGTATGAGTCTTACTTTTATATACTAGTTTTATAATCCCTTCATCCCATAGAAATAGGTCATATTTCCTTTTACGTCCAGTTATGCGTTTCAACTACTTTATCTTCTTCTCTCTTACTTTACCAGTTACGCGTCAAAACTCGTGTCAACCCTAAAGGACCTATTTTTATGGGACGGGGGGAGTAATAAAATGTGAATGGTTGAGTTGTGGAATGTGAGATCCATTTACTAAAAGTAGTAAAAGTGAAATGAGACATTCATTGAGAACCGTCTAAATAATGAAATACTCCCTCCTTTACTTTATAGTTGAGTCATTTTTCCATTTCGAAAAGTTCCTTCATAGTTGAGTCATTTCCATATATAGTAATCTTTTTCTCTTTCTTACTTTACTTTCTCTTACTTTATTTTCTCTACTTTTTTCCAACTCTTACTTTTTTATCTATTTATTTACATACTCAACATCCTTTTTTTAAACTCCATGCCGAAAAATTTCATTTCAAATATGAGGAAACGGAGGAAGTATGAATATTTAATGACCAGAGAGAGTAATATCAATGAGTTCACACTCAACAAGTTGTGCATGCCATACTCACAACCAAATTCACAGCTCCCCATCTCCACTTATATTTTCTCCCTCTAATCTCTACTTCTTACTTTTGGTATATTATCCTGGTAGAGAATTTGTCATAGAGCTACTACCAATATTAGTAGAAAAAGTTATTTGTATAATAGCTTTGAAAATTCGGTGTTTTACATCGTTGTGCATAAGACCCTAACTTCATAATGAAATCCAAGAAAATTATGAGTCAAAATGCCAAATCAAAATTGAGAATATATAGTACATATCAAAATAAATATAAGCGTCCACCCTTATCTACAAGGACTAAGACTTTGAAACAATTGCGACATGTAACCATTTCACTTAATGATAGACTAACAAATTCAAAGTCTATGCGGTTGTACATTAATTGTAGCGTGTTGATTGAAGAGAGTATGGGCCACTGCTATATATGGTGATACAAGTACAGATAGAAGCCAAGTTTGACATTTCAAAGATAACTATTCATCAAAGACTTCAACACTTGAAAGACTATAGTCTTACTTTAAAGATTAAACATATTTTAAACTGTTTAATTAAACTACTTGTCAGTTTTTGTTTTCATTTTTTATACTATTTGTCAATTTTTTATTTTTGTGAATAGAGATTAAATAATTTTTATTTATGCTTTACAAGTTTTTTGTTATTAATATTCAAAAATTACAATTTGAAAATTTGCCATTTTATGTGATAATAATATATTGTACTCCCACTGTCCCTGAAATTTTATCACATTTTTCGATTTCCGTCCGTCTCCACAAAATTTATCACATTTCACTTTTTACCATTTTTGGTAATGGACTCACATTTCACTAATTTATTCTCACTCACATTTTATTATAAACTAATACTTTAAAAGTTGAATCAACATCCTATCAACTTTTTCAACTCACTTTTCATTTTTCTTTTTAAAATCCGTGTCCGGTCAAACTGTGACAATATTTAAGGGACGGAGGGAGTATTATCTTGTGCTTATAATTTATTAACCTTACAATGTTTATATATGTATTGCTTGTATTTTACATTTATTCATTTTTCAATTGTTTTAGAATATCAGAATGAAGTGTAGTACATGTGCATCTCTCTCTTGTTTTTTTCCACGATAAATTATATGGTGGTCAAATGGGCTGGGTTTGCCTTATTTTGGATTGGGCTGTTAGTCCAATTCCAAATTCAGGAGTTGGGCCTTACCCACATTTGTCAAAGGTGTAAATAAGAAAGCATTATTTATCTATATGAAAAATAAAGTCCGTCTTCTCAAAAAATGGCATAAAAAAGGTTAAATATACAAACCATCATTTAAACTTTTCATCCCAAATATTCATTTAAAATGGATAATGTCTACCTTTGTGTCACTAAGCTTTCTTACTTGTCCATAGCCTAATAGCAGAAAGACAATAAGAAATATGCAATACATATGAATGATTGGAAGTGTCATTCACAACCCACAAATTTTAAGATTAAAACATGCACACAATTAAACACATTGGGAGCCACATAAGCTAAGCTAAACCCCTTTTTATTTCACTTCTTACATAAAACATAGATAACATTACCAACACTAATGCCTCCTAACTCGATTCATTGCTGCTGCTGCCCTGTGGCAATCTTTCAGCACTTGGTACTACCATAGCCGTCCAACTGGAGAAGTAGATTGATTCCAGACTTTCACTAAAATGATTTGAAGATATATCCAGAATTCTGAGACCTGGCCAAATGCTGTGACATCTTAAATCCCCATGGAATCTATTGGAGTGCAAAACAAGAACATTCAAGGTCGACGATAGCATGCATGGGAACGTGTCGTTGATCATGTTGTTGCCAACATTCATGTACATCAACCCCTTGCAATGTTCAATGGACTTTGGGATCTTCCCTTCCAAAGAATTGTTGTTAAGATCAAAAAATTGTAGACCACAATGCAAAGGAAAACTATCTGGAATGGGGCCGCTGATGTTGTTTTAACGCAGATCGAGAAACCTAATGTTTTCAAATAGGCAAGGGGGTATGGAACCACTCAATTTATTTCTAAACACGTCAAGATAACTAAGGTGTCTAGCATTGCAGAGGGAGGTTGGAATTGATCCACTTAAACTATTATTATCAAGAATCAATGACGTGAGTCTAGATTCAAGTGGAATGTGCAGATTCAACTCGCCCCTAAACTGGTTAGAGTCCAAGTATAGGGTGCCAAGAGAAGGAGGAATATGGTAAGGCTTTTGAAAATTTGTCAAATGATTGAAGGAGAGATCCAAAAACAAAAGATTTGTTCTCCAAATCCAACTAGGTATCTCCCCCGAAAGACTATTGGATGTGAGACCCAACACTTGTAGATCCAAATCTTTGATGAAATCAGGAAAATGAGAGAAGTTACAAGAAGATAGGAGTAACACTTTTAATCGGAGACCTCCATATGAACTTGAATTGACATTGCCAATATCTACTAAGAAGGTAGATAGATCAAGGAATGTGAGATTGGGAAGGCTTCTCAAGTTGTCAAGTTGAAAAGTACCATTAAATTGGTTGGATCCAAGTTGAAGTCCCACCAATGAAGGGAGACCAAACAGAGAGCGGGGAACATAGCCCGAGAAAAAATTAAACCCCAAATGAAGATGAACAAGATTGCAAAGGCCTTCAAATATCGCAGGAGAAAGTGAGCATGTCAATAAGTTGGTTGACAAATCGACATGAATCAGCTTTGTTAGGTTAGCAAAGGTTGATGGGATATGACCCTTCAAAAAGTTATATGACAAATCAACATAAATCAGCTTTGTTAGGTTAGCAATGGTTGATGGGATAGAGCTCTTAAATAAGTTATATGACAAATCGACATGAGTCAGCTTGGTTAGGTTAGCAAAGGTGGATGGAATTGAACCCTTCAAACCGCAGCTAGAAAGAGTCAAGGTGGTCAGACTCGGAAAATTGGTGAACAAGTCAAGGAGTGATACTGCTGAAAGATCATTCTGATCTAGTTGAAGAATAGAAAGGGAATGAAGTTGCCAAAAGGATTTAGGAAAAGGGTCATGAAGACCACAACCAACCAAGCTCAAAGAGGTGAGGTTGGGTAAATATGATGATTTAATGCGGCTCCAGTTCTTCCTTTCATGAATGGAAGTGATAATGACCCAATCAAGATAGAGCTCTCTAAGCTCTGTATGATTTTGGAAAAGCATCTCCAAATTTGGCTTCTCAAGACTTAGAGCAACGGTGGGGATCTTGAGACTAGGCAACGTCGGTGGTATCTCCATATTTCGCTTCTCAGGACCTTGAGCACCGGTGGAGATATCAAGAGTAGCCAGTCTCGTCAAGGATAAAATTTCAGAAGGAATCTGCCCACCAAAACCAGCATGTGACAAATTCAAATGTGTCAAATAAGTCAGATTGCCAATACTTTTTGGAATGGGAATGAGAACGTGAGGGTAGTTCAAGTCTAGATAATTGAAGGCGAGGTTAAGCTTCTGCAGATATTTAATTTTGAAGAGACTCGACGACTCCCAAATTCCACCATAAATGGCCTCTCCATCGATCTGCAGACTAACGACGTGGCCAGAAGCATCACATTCCACACCGTGCCACTTGCAGCACTCGCCACTTTCATTCCATCGCGCCAGTTTTGTTGAAAGAGAGGAATCGAAGATCAACTCATGCTTGAGTTGAAGCAACAAGATTTCCTGATGACGAAGACATTTGTTATTGTAAGAATGAGTAGTGAAAATGAAGGATGAAATTAGTATACAAATGAACAACAGTAACAAGAAGTTTGAAAGCATTGTGAAAGAGGATATTGATAAATGATAAGTAATTCTTTTCTGCGAAAATGAAGGTATGTGCGTGAGGGTTTAAATAGACATCTTTTAAGACTACTATTTGAAAGAAATAATATGTTCTTTTTGTAGCTTAATCAGTTCTATTCTAAAGATGAATGATATTCTATATAAATAAACAAATAATCTATAGTTTATATATTTCACAAGTAGGCCTAACTGATATTGATTTGAAGAAAATGATAGAAGTGATATGTGGCTTTAATATCAAAGCTTCACTAACTAGCTTTGAACAGAAAAATAATTACTAATTATTAAAAAAAAAAAAAAAAAAAAAAAAAAAAAAAAAAAAAAAAAAACATTTACAATTCAGCCAAGCAATCTTACGTCTTGAATATGGCATTAGAACTTTGAATTGGTCATAATAGAATAGTTGTTATTGAGACAAAATTATCTTTCTGTATTATAATTTTCACAAACACATATAAATGAAAACAAAATTTTCTATAATCACCAATATGTACTACTCCATCCGTTCCCACATAGTTGAGACGAAACTTTTCGGCACGTAATTTAAGAAAGGAATGTTGAGTATGTTAAATAAATAGATAAAAAAGTACTCCCTCCGTTTCTTCATAGTTGAGGCAGAACTTTTCGGCACGAAGTTTTATGAATGAATGTTGGGTTTGTTAAATAAATAGATAAAAAAGTAAGAGAGAGGAAAAGGTAGAGGAAATAAATTATAAAGTGAATAAAGTAGAGAGAATAAAGTAAGAGAAAGTAAAGTAAGAAAGAGAAAAAAGTTACCATATATGGAAATGACAACTATGAAGAAACTTCCCGAAATAGAAAAATGACTCAACTATGAAGAAATGGAGGGAGTAAGAACGAGAAAAAGGTAAAGAGAATAAAGTAAAAAGTGAATAAAGTAGAGAGAATAAATTAAGAGAGAGTAAAGTAAGAATGGAAAAAAGTTACTATATATGGAAATGACTCAACTATGAGGGAACTTCCCGAAATGGAAAAATGACTCAACTATGAGGGAACGAAGGGACTTCAAGGGAGTATATTGTTACCCTAAAAGTATAGAAAATTCTTACTATATTTTATGAATAAGAAGTAGTTCAAATTAAAACTTCTTTATTGTAGTGAAAATCGTACTATAAAATATTGCACTGAACTTATATACTACTTATTTAGCAAATATCGTGAATTACTTCAGTGCAATTAATATTTAGAGATGGAAAGACTTAGCAATTGATTTGATGTATTCTGGGTCAGTCATTTTGGATCTTTGTTAAGTTGATGGACAAATTATTATATAAAGACAATATGATACTTTTCTATATGGAATCTTTTCTTGTCCTGCTTTTGAGAAATATCTTAATAGATTCCTTGTGGCATACGACGATCACGTATTTCATACTCAATTACATTATTTCCATTTTTTTCGTTATATAATAATTAATTTGTTATATAAGATCAATTATTGTATAGTTATTTTGGCCTAGCCATGTATATGAAATGTTGTTTTGCCCTAGTCAAAACAACATCGAAATTAGATAGAATTAGGGCAACTTTATACTTGATTTTTGGCCTAGCCATAAATTTAAGTTCGACAATATTTAGACAAGAGGATTGACCTCTATCCCTCCATTTGGGCCATGAACCTTACCCGATCCCTCTGAACTTGATAAATTATGTGGTCGTCTAATGGGCTAGGTATGTCTTATTTTGAACTGGGCTAGATCATGCTTTTGTTGGGCCAGGACCCACAATTGTCAAAGGTTTGAAAGCATTTTTTATCTTCTTGAGAAATAAAATTTATAAAGTCTTCTGGATAAAGTCTTCCGCTGCAGCTGCTGATGTAATTGGTGCACAAATAAGTATACTGATAATCAAAATTTATAGTGCCAACTCATTATGGAGGGTACCATAATTGAATGAAGTATTGCAAAATACAAACATGCACACAATTAAACAGAAATAATCAGTACATTCCAAAATTCATAACATTGTAAAACCCACAAACTTTAACATGCACACAATTAAACACAGATAACATTTCCATCACTAGTGCCTCCTGACTCGATTCCTTGCTGTTGCTGCTCTTCTTGCGCGCCTTCTTCTCATGTGTCTGGCAATGCACATGTCTTCAATAACCTCTTCTATTTTGCCAAAGTATTTCTCTCTAATGCTTCGACAGAATAAAAGCAGCCACACAATGCTTCCTACTCCCACAACATATCCAACTGCAGCACATACATATTCCCACTCCATCTCCTTCTTCTCTTTCCCATTTTCATCATATCCACCATTTTCATCATATCCCGGTGGTCAGGGACGGATGTAATGTTTTACCACAAGGAGCAAATGCCACATCTCAAAAAAAAATTTATATGCTATTTTATCATTAATTTGTAGTTTTTTTTGAAATATCCTTTCATATGCCCCTTCTTAAATTCTTAAAATATATTTATGTAGATTTTTGCCCCACCTATATCCTAAATCCTAAATCCACTTTAGTCTCTTCTATGAGGATGTAACACCCCGGAATTTAGAACCCTAATTTAGAGCCTTAGAATTAATTTTGATGGCGTGGAGTCGTAAATGCATTTATTGCATGTGATGCTATGGCCAAGTCGAGCCTAGGGTTTTTTTTGTTGAAAGTTTGAAAAGTCAAACTTATTTGATTTATATGATGTGGCATGTGATTTATTTATTGTGTGGTAAATTAATTGTTTATGGGTGAGTGAGAATATTAGAGAAAATTTCCATAAATACTTATCACCCAACTCCCATGAATTTCGAACCCTAGACCCCCTTTGAAGAGAAATTCCACTTCTTCCGGAATTGATTTAATCCTTGGGATATTTATCCAAATTAAATCCAAGAGCCAATTATTTCCTTTTAAAGAGAGAGAAAAATCGAGCCCTCCATTTTTATAGTGATTTTCGAAAATCACTATGTTGGGAAGAAATAATATTTTGCTTATTTTATTTATTCCTTGTTTGATTTCCTTCCATACCTAGAATTTAATTATTCTACCAAATCTTTCCATACTTCAAGAGATCTTGCCTTACTTTATTTTAGTTAATATTCCAAAAATCCATGCCTTATTTAAAAGGCATAGAAATCGCCCCTTACCTTGTCTCATGGAGGATTTTCCTTATTTTTATTTTGCTCCATGATATTTTATTCTATATGGAAAAATACCAAAACAAAATCATGGCTATTTGGAAAGCCTTATTTTCAAAAGTTATGGGGATTTGCCCTAGGATCTATCTTTGTTAATTCTTCTTCCCTACTTCACAATATTTATTTATTTAATTGTGGAGAATGAGATGTTACCAAATATTCTATTTATTTACCAAAGATTTTATTTGGACTCTATAAATAAGAGCCAAAACCCCAACCCTAGACCCCATATTTTCGGCCCCCCTCCATCCGATACACTCTGTCAATTTTCTTCTACTTTACTCCATTAATCCTTCATCCTTTGAGAAGAAATTGAAGTTTAATCCGAGGATTTGCGAAGAACCAAGTCTCTACTTTGTTTCTACTGATTGTTTTTCTCAAAAAAGGTATTTTTGTTTAAGAGTTAAGCTTGATCTTTTTCTACTTCTTCTTTTTCTTCTTCTAACCGATTAATCGGTCTTCTTGAACCCTCATGCATCTTAATCGAGTGAAAGTGGGATAAAAGGGATGTGCGAACATGTATGTATGTGTGTGTGGTGTGTGTGTGTATGCGACGTGTGTGTGTGTAGTGTTTGTATGGTGTGTGGTTGTTGGCTAAGTAATCTTGTGTGATAAATATGATCTTGATTAATTAGTAATGATAAGATAGATCGTTGGGAAGAGGGAAAAATAATGAGACATGCATGAATAAGGGTAGTGCTAAACCTAATTTGTGATATGTGCTTATGTGACTAAAAGGTGAAAACTTGATTGCGAAGCCGGATAACGGAAAAGCGAAACTACTTGATAACTGAGTAGTCAAGGTGGGCTTTACTCTAAAAACTCTCTTTTATTTTATCAAAATATTGTTCGGTGTTATAAGGGTGGTTTAACTGTTATGCCATGCCTATGTTTGTTTAAATGTGATTGTTGGATATGCTTATACGAATTCGGGTCTGAGTATGGGCCGCAAGCCCTACCAGGCTGTGTACACGATGGGATCGTGAGCCGTCCTTGCTAGTCGGCCGGTCTCGTGGGCGAAAAGTGTGGCCACACTTTCGTCGCACCATGGAATGTTATGATTGTTGGTTTGATGAGAAAATGGGATGTTAATTTGACTGGCCAGTCTATGAAAATCTATTTTGTGATACTCGTGATATTTCTTTTATAACTGCTTAAAACTCGAGTTCACTTGGTAAGGGTGGCATAACTTATAAAATGTTTTGGCAACGAGCTCACTGAGTATTTCAAAATACTCAGCCCTGCATGTGTTTTCCTTATGTGCAAGTTGAATGATGACGAGCGGTGGTGGGTGTTGAGTAGATTAATTAATTAATATGGATGTTTTTGAACTTCAAGCATAGTTGTGTCTTCATACATAGCTATTCTTTCTCTTGGTCGTTTTCCGCTGAGTTTTTGATACACTTTAGAATTTTCTTTGGAATATTTGCATCTTGCCTTCGGTTTGAGGCCTTAGTCTTTTTCTTTGACTTTGTCTTGGATACTATGTCGTACTCTTCAGATATTTTGATCGTGTTTATGATACCTTCCCTTTTCTTTTAAAATTCTAGGTTAAGTTATCACTTTAAATACCCTGGTGTTTCTTTCTAGTCTTCTGGTCAACACTCTTTAAATGGAACCCTAGCTTTTGTTTACTCGTTTTGGAATCCATTTGGGTAGCAGTCCACCGCATTTATTGTACCCTAGGAGGGCGGGCTGTTACAGAGGAGGTGACGAATGATCTGTATAAATATCCAATGAGAGAGTTAAGACCTGCCAAGTTTAAAAAGTTATATGTATAATAGCTTTAAAAATTCGGTATTTTATATTTATCGCTGTGCATAAGACCCTATCTTCATAATGAAATCCAAGAAAATTATGACTCAAATTGCCAAACTCAAAATTGAGAATGTTTAGTCCATATAAAAATAAATTTAAGCGTCCACCCTTGTCTACAACGACTAAGACTTTGAAACAATTGCGACATGTAACCATTTCACTTAAAGATAGACTAACAATATATACCTACTTCACTAAAACTTAAAAGTCTATGCAGTTGTACATTAATTATAGCGTGTTGATTGAAGTGAGTTTGGGCCAGTGCTATTTAAGGTGACAAGTATAGATAAGAAGCCAAGTTTGACATTTCAAAGATAACTATGCAACAAAGACTTCAAGAGTAGACTTGAAAGACTAATATATAGGCTTACTTTAGTTTAACAGTTTCTAACTTGATAAAGTGAGCTTGAGAGAAAATTCAGATGAAATGAAATTCCAAGAGTATATGTTTGGAACAACAAACCAAATGATCAAATCAACCCTTATGTTTATCCTAAGTTACAAGTAAGTTAACCCTTTGGATTCAATCTGTCACACAAGCATCACATTCCACACCGTGCCAGTTGTTTCATTCCATCGCATCAGCTTTGTCGAAAGAGAAGAATCGAAGATCAACTCATCCTTGAGTTGAAGCAACAAGATTTCCTGATGGCGAAAATGAAGGACGAAATTAGGAAACAAGTGAACCACAACAAGTTTGAAAGCATTGTGAAAGAAGAAATTGATAAATCATTTTTTTTTTTTACAAATGATCGTCGGCAAGGTTAAGCTTCTGCAGATATTTAACTAATGAAGATATGTGAATATGGATTTAAATAGACAATCGCAGTTTAGTTGGATACCTTTTTAAGACCCACCACTTTGAGCACTAATAAATGGCAATCCATATGTAAATTTCACAATAATAGAGGTGATGTATATGCTATTTTTAGCTAATACCTTGAACAACTTTGTAATACAGTGCAATCACTTTATAGAATTGGAAAGATTTTCAAGTCTAATTAGTTGGAGGAAAACTTTGCAAACCCCCCAAAACAAAATCTTAGATTGAACTGAGATAGTGCATTTGTATTTTTTTTTCATGTGGCGCTTATTTAATCGGTTTTGGTTGGAGAACAAGTGTATTGAACCCGCCTTTAGAGAAATTCATATATGGAAATTTGTCAAAAAATAGTAGAAACTCACGAGTCATGATGAATCATTGATAGCTCAAAAGGCATTTAATTAGCGAGCTCATTGCTCCAAAAGGTGTTTGATGAAACGCTTCAAAGAGATGATCTAGAGACTAGAGTGGCAGCAAATGTATGCTATGTTAGTTTAATTTGACAAAATGAAACGAATTTTGTTGACATGAATCACATGCACTATAAATAAATGGACTCACCATCGAGCTATAAAGTGATGGCACTCCAATCCAATCCGATCCAATCGAACTGCCACGAGTCCAATATCAATATTAGCTCAAGCTTCTCAGCCCAATCCAAAAGTTCAGGATTCTGTAGTTGGGCCCAGTGTCATATATAGCGATGTATTTTCTGATGGTCTGGCACAATTCTTGATCGGGCCAGGCCATAACCTTTAGGTGTGAGTCACACCGTGTGACAAGATTAAGGACAAGTCCATTGGCCCATATTCACCAATTCGGTCCGATCTCTCCTAACATGATAAATTATGTGATTGGGTTATGCTTTGTTAGTCACGATCCAAATTCTCTAGATGGGCCACACATTTGCCAATTATACGATATTAAATAAATTGTAAAATTCGACTCCCAGATTCTGATCCTAAACTCGTCAATGAAGCATAATTTAGTCGGTTAAATGTTTTGTAGGGCTCAAGTCATCACGATCAGAAGGTGGATCTTTTTTTATTAAAGTCCATCATCCGCAATTTTAAAATGTTAAAAAAAATATAACAATACGAATCATTATTTATAATCATTTTCCAGAAGAAAAAAGTCCCCAAAGTAAAACAAAATTAGGATAGATATTTGATTTTGTCTCACCGTTGTTAAATGAAAATTTACATACTCTACCTTTCAATTTTGGATTAAAATTTAAAAGTATCTCGATAATTTCATTTGGTAGGAGATATTGAAATACCATAATGGCAATGAAAGCTTTTATGATACATTTAGAATAACAATATTTTCCTCAAATACGCGATAGGATAAAATTGAATATTACTAAACAAAATAGAGAAAAAAAGATAAGAAAACAAGAAACTGTTAAACGACACCGTTTTGTGCAACTTGTATAATCCGTATGACGCCTCTCTCATAGAATACACACAGTGGTGAGTGTTTGAGGAGAGAAAGAAAAATGTCAGGCGGGCTCAATCGATCCTCGAGTGGTCCTACAAAGAACATCCTCCCTCCTCAGGAACTTCTCGACGATCTCTGCAGGTTTTTCCGCATTGATTCACTTCATCGTTTCTTTCAATTAGTTTCGATTTCTACTGATTCAGTTTTGTTGGGGAAAACTCGATAGGAAGAGTTGGTGTAGCTAGGGATTGTGATACGAGATATCTCTATGAATATTCCCTCTATCCTATTATTTAGTTAGTTATTGATTTAGCATATCTTTCCCTTTATTTTCCTATATATCTTTTAGGATCTTTATTTTCTTGCTCATTAAATTAGTCTAATCTTATAAATAGGAGTATTTGTATCCTTCTCATTCATTGAAGAAATACACTTACCTTTATCTTATTTTTACGCTTTATTTCAATTCGGTATTGATCTCGGTTTGATCGACGGGCAAAGCTCCCGCGACTACCTCATCTACCTTTTATCCCCCGACGATCGCCTCCGCGACGCCGGAATCTTGTTAAGAGAAATCATCTCTTAACAATTGGTGCTTCCATTTTCGATCTCATGGCTGAAGTCAATCTTCCTTCATGGTCGGAGATATCGCAAGCATTTGAAGGCTTGCAATTGAAATTGACTTCAACAGTAGCAACGTGGGAGAATATTCTCGCTAGGTTGGCCAGAATCGAGTCCCGATTGGTTGAACATGAGTGCAGGTAGCAGCAACGCTCCCTCCGTTGCAACCCGAACCTGATCCACCCGACCGACCCCAGCTGTACGCCAACCCACAACTGCAGCAGCCCTATGGTTCCCATGATTTTGGAACCACAGACCTCGTCGCACACGGCCACACGGTGGCTGCCGTTTTCAGTGCCTCTACCTACACTATTCCGGTGACTATGGCGCCACCGCGCACTTCGCTCACCGACCAGCAGACCCACCTCAATGAGTATACCCAGCCACACACCACCTGCAACAGAGTTGATTGGTACAATCGTCCAGCTCTCGTACATGGGCAACCAAATCATAACCCTAATTTTGGAGGGTTTCCGTCACATCAGTTTCAGCAACAACAGCACAACCCTATTTGTCAGCCATCGTGCTGGGACCCGCCGAAATACCAGTCACCACAGGGATATCCACCCGACGATCAGCATCCTTCTCACCAAACCTCCTGGTGGGAGCCGCCGGGAAATTGCTTGGGTTTCGCACAGTATGGACAGCAACACTATCATCCAGTCGACTACGGAAAGCCACCCATGCGCCGCCCTACCTGCTGGGACCCACCTCTTTATGGACAGCGACCCTATACCAACATGGAGTGTTTAAATGCACCGCCGACGCAGTACACAACCTCGACTTTTGGGCAGTCTCCCTACTCGTCAGACGCACTGTCGCAAAATCCTTCCGTTGGATATCACTCGGGGTTGCCTGAATACCAGTTCACACCGTCCCCGTACCAGCCCCCGAGCTTACCTACCTGTTGGGATCCGCCAGGACTAAGCGCACCGCAAGTATACACGGCATATGATCAACCGATCCCTGCTGACTGCCCGCTGCCTTGCACCACGGATTCCGGAGGCCTCTTGCGCCCCGATCTCCATCATGATCCATCTAGCAACTCGTTACCTGTTGCAGCTGTTGTCCCGCCCCCACCAGCCATGCTCTCCTCACCGTGCAGCCACGATATTAATGGAGAGGACGAGGCTTTGTTAGACGATGAAGAGAAGATGATCATTGATTTCACAACTTGGAAAATCACGTTTGGAGTGCAATTAGGAATTGAAGAATTCAATGAGGAGACAAAGAGAACGAAACAAATAAGAAAATTGATGGTTGAAAGCACTGGGACTCGAGGTGCCAGAAGTACTGAAGATGGAGGTCAGAGTTTAGGTGATACCAGTATGAACAGACTAGAGGATGGCTCGCAGGGAGCTCCAGCTATTTTGTCCGGGAAAGTAATTTTTGGGAAGAGTGGAATCGTCCAGTTTTTAATTGCAGGATTTGGTTCTTCTGGAGCGTTCGGATCCATCGTTGAATCTCTGGCAGAGAAACAGTGGCGAAAGAGAGCTGGTGTTGCTTACTGTCTCAGGTATATACCGAGCTTCATTAACGAACATTCTCCTCAGCATGCGTTTGATCCCGGAGGCACACCTCGCAAAGTTGTTGTTATCAACGCTAAATATTGCTTCTTGATTCCCACCTTGCGTCAAAGGATTCTTCCATTTGCTGCCGGGAGATATGCAACTGCCTTAGAAAGGAATCCTAATGAGAATGGATGCTATGTCGATTATCTTACCCACAGACAGTCGTCAACACTTGACGAAAGTCCAGATAGCTTTTTGGGTGGCGATGGGCTTGATTTGAGGGAGCAAGACCAAAGGATGCTTAATCCATCGTGTTTAGATGATCAAGCGGCTATTGTAAAGGTTGTGGCAAGGTCCGAAATTAAATGGATTGCCGATGTTGCTGCAGGAGGACTCGAGAATCTTAAGGTTGGTGAAAAATACCAGGATGTTATTGATGAAGAGGGGAGATGCTCGACTAGTCGGTGTGTGTTTGATCCAGGAGGGGATAACTCGTTAACGCTTTTGTTCGCGGCGCTCTTTACTGTGTCGTGGTTTCCACCTTGAGGACAAGGTGAATTTTAACCGTGGGGGAGTTGATACGAGATATCTCTATGAATATTCCCTCTATCCTATTATTTAGTTAGTTATTGATTTAGCATATCTTTCCCTTATTTTCCTATATATCTTTTAGGATCTTTATTTTCTTGCTCATTAAGTTAGTCTAATCTTATAAATAGGAGTATTTGTATCCTTCTCATTCATTGAAGAAATACACTTACCTTTATCTTATTTTTACGCTTTATTTCAATTCGGTATTGATCTTGGTTTGATCGACGGGCAAAGCTCCCGCGACTATCTCGTCTACCTTTTATCCCCCGACGATCGCCTCCGCGACGCCGGAATCTTGTTAAGAGAAATCATCTCTTAACAGATTGAGTATTAGAAGAGCTAACAGCAAGTTGCACAGCTGAATGCGGAATTGAACATTGTGTTAAAGTCAGTAAAAACTGCAATTTGCGTATTGGAAGATGAAGTGATGCTAGTTGTGGTTAGAGATTGAGGAATGGATTTTGTGATTTTTTTTAATAGGAGTTTTGTGAGTGAGATTTTGAAGGGTTATGTTGGACTATTTGATGAATTTAGGTGTTTTTAAGTGAAACTGTGTTGTTTCCTGTTATTTTGGTTGAGTGGAAAATTGAAGTCATTGAGATATTGTAGGGAAACTGTCGGTGTCTATTATTTACTGTTGAGATTATGTAGCTGTTGATTTAGATGAGGAGTATGAAACTATGATTCAAGAGGTAGTGACATACATTGAATCTTCTGTTTTTCCCCTCATCGTGTCGGTGACAATGCTAAACAATGAGGATTTGACTAATTAATTTGGGATGAAATATAAAAATGGTGGTGTCTAGAAAGAGATCACCGAGACCTATCAATTGGTCCTTTTTTTGATCTACGATAGTGAGCTTATATTATGATTTTTAGTTTCCTGACTGCTTTTGTGGTTGTTCTGCAGTCGGTTTGTTCTGAACGTTCCCAAGGAAGACCAGCAGTCTTTTGAGAGGATTTTGTTTCTAGTGGAGTACGCGCACTGGTTTTATGAAGATAACTCTGTTGAAAAGAACCCACCACTGAAGTCATTGACTTTGAAGGAATTTACTACCGTATGTATCCTTTAAGACTTACCTCAGTGTCTAATTCACTAATTCCTGGGTTTTGCTTATTTGTTCAAATGTTGAAGAGGGTCGAAATTTGTTTTGTTGTAGTGAGTTTTTCATACTCGTTGCTACCTGGTTGTCATTTGCTCATCAGCTTTTTATATGCATTCTTTTTTTTCTATGTAGGAGTAGGTGCTAATAGTTTTGACTCCATATATGTGTGCTTATCTAAAATCTAAATAAGCATGAAGAAACTTTAAGTCTCTTTGTCTAATATACAGTGTGCAGTTATCCTTAACCAATTCCAGTGTTTAACTATTGTGATGTTCTCAAACCATATGTACCTCATATAGATGACATATTTAAGGACTTCACATCCTATAAATTGTTGTCAGAATTTATCTATTTGGCATACCTTGTTAGGATTTATATGCTTAGTCAACCTGTTTAATTAAAAAGGGAAGCCTGTATATCTCAATTGATGGGTTTTTTTCACTAATGTGTTTATAGATGCTCTATAAAATTGTCTTGAGCCTTGAAGTAGGAATAGTAGTGTATATGTTTTCTTTTAATATATATATTTTTTCTTCAGAGAACTGCTCTTGCTAAGTAATGTAATATCTCATTTGAAATTTTTTATGATGTAAACCCTGTAATTTAATGATGACATAAAATCCTCCGGGGACATATATATTAAATATGGGTGCTAAATATCTAAAGTGTTTCCCTCTCTGCATAAAGAGGTGAACTCAGATTATTAGAGCATCCACAACGGTGTCTCTTATCCGTCTCTTAATCGTCTCATCTCTTCACAATTCATGGGCCCCACTGTATTTTTCACTCCATCTCTTAACTAAGAGATAGCACCCACATCAATCCATCTCTTAACCATCTCATCTCTTAACGATTCATTCAATTTCATTTTTTATTTTTATTTTCAACAAATCCAATTAATAAAAAACACACTTCATTAAATAAAATAACATTACAATTTAAAATCCTAAAAATAAAAAAAAAATACATAATTAAAATCCTAAAAAAATAAAAACATACATAATTAAAATCCTAAAAAAAAATAAAAACACACGTAATTTAAAATAGTAGAAATTAAAAACACTTAAAAAACTACTCCGCCGGCGAATCATCCCCCGAAGCCGGTGGCGGTGCACCCAGCTGAAGACCAAGTTGCAAAGCCATCGCCTGCATTCCGAGAACATGATGTTCGTATTGGGTAGGCGTCATCTTGGAAGTGTCAGCCATCGTGGAGAGCATGTATACGGACCACAGGGAAGTGTTCGAGCCCATGCCCGCGCCCGCGCCCGCCTGGCTCGATTCGCCCCGGCTCTTCCCCTTCCCCTTCCCTCTCCCTGTAGCCGCCTTCGCCGCCGGCCGACGTCGTGAACCGGAGGAGCCACCGGCTTCAGTGGGCGTGTCCCCAGCCTCATGTGAGGCGTTGCCTGATCCGCCGCCCTCACTAGACGAGTAGCCACCCCCGTGTGCTTCGTACGTTTCGAGCTCGAGGACTGGACACCGCCAGCCCACCGATCTTCGTTTCTGACCAGCTGCCAAACATCGATATGTTTGAAATCTTTTTTGACGTCGTCTTTAAAGACGCGCATCGCCGCTCGCAGAATGTCGGCTTCACTGGCTCCGCTTTGGTAATGCTTCGCTTCACCCCTGTAGACCGCGCAAAACTTTTTGACATCTTTGTCGACCCGGTCCCAATGACCGCGGAGCATCTTCACGGTGCGGGGGCGACTCCCCCTCGGTTTTGAATCTGTGTTGTAAATCTTATACTTAATCCTTTTTTAAGATTTTGCATTATTTTTTGTCTCCAGTGCTTGCTAGTCAAAGGCTGGAAAGGAAGTAGTTGGAGCTTTCCCCGTGGAAAGAAGAACAAAGATGAGGAAGATCATAAGTGTGCCATTAGAGAAGTAAGCCTGTCTTTGTATCATATCAATTTGAATGATGGGTTCTGAATTATGATTTTAAGTTAACAATTGACATTTGCATGATCAATGATGGTATGTTTTGCTTGGGGCTCTTTCTTTCATAGTCAAATTATAATACTACTCTGATTGCCTATATTGTTGCTGTAGGGTGGCTATGCCTTAAATGCTTAGCCTTACCTTTTTGACTTAGGCATAGCAACTTTGTCTTCTGAAGATTATGGCTCCTTATTTCTTGCTGAAATGCAAGTCATATATGTGGAGATTTGTGAGTGTGTACGTGATATTTGGGAGCACACATTGTGGACTTTCTCTCCATCCATTTTGCCTATAAAAGGAGCATGGGAGAATGCCTTTGGGGCAACCACTACTACTTCAGAACAAAGCTTCAAAGCTTCTGCCTTCTTTTTTCTCTTTTGTAGCTTAGGCTTTCTAATTCCATTATCCTAAAATATTGGTGTTAGCCTTTTTTGTAATCATCCCCACATTACTAGTGAAATTTCTCCTCCGGCCGTGGACGTAGGTCGCATTGACCGAACCACGTAAATTCTTGTGTCCATTGTCCAATTTATCTTTCTGTCTTTTGTCTTTGTTATCACTATTTTGGGTTATTAGATTGAACCGGAACTCCGATTCTTAACAAACTGGTATCAGAGCCGGTTTTCCGGTTCTGAAATAATCTTTAGCCATGACGATAACAAAGACGTCAATTGAAAAGTTTGACAGAAATGTTAACTTTTCAATGTGGCGACTCAAGATGGAGGCCATCCTCATTCAGGACGGTTGTGAGCTGGCACTCCAGGGAGTGGAGGAGAAGCCATCAGAGATGACGCTGCAGGAGTTTGCAGAGTTGGACAAGCGGGCCAGATCAGGAATCATATTAAATCTCGCATATGAGGTTTTGGCGGAAGTTGCTGCAGAGACGACAGCAAAAGGAATGTGGGATTCATTGAAAGCGATTTACATGAAGAAGACCATGGAAAATCGACTTTATCTGAAACAGAAGCTATATAGCTTGAGAATGACAGAAGGTACATCTATAATCTCTCATCTAGATAGATTTGTTTCACAGTCATTATTGATTTGGAGAATGTAGATGTTAAGGTTAGTGAAGAAGACCAGGCCATACTATTATTGTGCTCCCTTCCCCCATCTTTAAAACATTTTCGGGATACTATGATTTATGGGAAAGATACCATCTCATATAGTAGTGTCAAATCTGCTTTAAAGTCAAAAGAGCAGATAGATAGGGACATCACAGGGGAATCTAGTAGTGGTCAGGCAGAGGGTTTATTTGTGCGGGGTAGATCAGAGAGTAAAGATTTTGAAAATAGATCTAAAGGAAAGTCAAAATCGAAGCATGCAAATAAAAAATGTAATTACTGCAAGAAGAGAGGGCACATCAAGGCTGACTGTTTTAAATTAAAAAATAAGGAGAAAAATAACAATAGCCAGAACAATAACACTGCCGAAGCTAGTGTAGCTGCAGATGAAAGTGATGGAACTGTCTTTATTGCCTCAGCAAATGTTGTGAGGTCTAGTGATGAGTGGATCTTAGATTCGGGCTGTTCTTACCACATTTGTCCTAACCGAGATTGTTTTTCTACTTATGAATCTTATGATGGTGGATATGATTTGATGGGAAATAACGCCCCCTGTAAGGTTGTTGGTAAAGGTGCAGTTCAAATCAAGATGTTTGACGGTATTATCCGAACACTCACTAATGTTAGACATGTTCCGGACTTGAAGAGAAATCTTGTCTCTTTAGGTACCCTTGATGCACAAGGGTGCAGGTTCTCGGCTGAAGGTGGAGTTTTAAAGATAACCAAAGGTGCTCTTGTTGTGATGAAAGCTTGCAGGTCTGGAAACTTGTATGTTTTGCAGGGATCTACTGTTACAGGTGTTGTTGCAGTCTCTTCTACTCCAAAAGCTGATACCACAAGATTGTGGCACATGCGGCTTGGGCACATGGGCGAGAAAGGCTTAACCTTGTTAAGTAAGCGAAGCCTCCTTTGTGGTCAAAGTACAGGTAAGATGGAATTTTGTGAGCACTGTGTGTTTGGGAAACAAAAGAGAGTTAGCTTCCAAACACCAGCTGTTCATAAAACAAAAGGTACTTTGGATTACATTCATTCTGATTTGTGGGGTCCTTCTCGCATACCCTCTAAAGGTGGTGCCCGATATATGTTAACTTTCATTGATGATTATTCGAGGAAAGTTTGGGTCTATTTTCTTAAACAGAAAAGTGATGTTTTCCTAACATTTAAACAGTGGAAAATATTGATTGAAAAGCAAACAGGAAAACACATCAAGCGGTTACGGACTGATAATGGCTTGGAATTTTGTGGAAGCGAGTTCAACGATTTTTGCAAGAATGAAGGAATCGCTCGACACCGCACGGTCAGGATGACACCTCAACAAAATGGTGTGGCCGAGCGCATGAATCGGACTCTTCTAGAGAGAGCTAGATGTATGATCTCTAATGCCGGGTTGACTTTAGATTTTTGGGCAGAAGCCATCGCTACTGCATGCTACATTGTCAACCGCGCTCCTTGTGCTCCTCTTGATTTCAAGACTCCAGAGGAAATTTGGTCAGGTAATCCTGCTGATTACTCTAATTTGAGAATTTTTGGGTGTCCTGCTTATATGCATGTAAACGAGGGAAAGTTAGAGCCTAGAGCTAAGAAATGTATTTTCCTTGGATATGCTTCAGGGGTGAAAGGATATAGATTATATTGTCCTGATCCCAATTCACCCAAATTTGTAATTAGTAGAGATGTAACATTTGACGAAACCTCCATGTTGTATTCTAGAAATGAGTCTTGTAATCCTTATAATTTAGAAAAGGGGGGTAGTGAACAAAGTAATGTGGAGTTAGAGATAGATACTTCAGATTCTTCTCAAAATTCTTCTACTAGAGGGACGGGTCGAGAAAATGAAATAGATCCAGCTCTCTTTGAAGATGAACGTGAGGAACAAGAATATTCCATAGCTAGAGACCGACCAAGAAGAGAGATTCGACTACCACAAAGGTACGTTGATGTAGCTTCATACGCTTTAACAGTGGCACAAGAAACAGGTGGAGATGGTGAACCTTCCACTTATCTGGAAGCGATCCAAAGTGCACACTCAGACAAATGGGTGGTAGCTATGAATGAAGAAATGGAATCTCTGCACAAAAATGGTACATGGACTCTTGTGCAGCCGCCGAAGGGTAAGAAAATAGTTGGATGCAAATGGGTCTTCAAGAAGAAGGAAGTTGCTTCAGGTGTTGAGGATGCAAGGTATAAAGCACGATTGGTTGCAAAGGGCTTCAGTCAGGTACAAGGTGTAGATTTTAATGATGTTTTCTCACCTGTTGTTAAACATAGCTCTATTCGTGTACTACTTGCATTGGTGACCATGTATGATTTAGAGCTAGAACAGCTTGACGTCAAGACGGCGTTCTTACATGGTGAATTAGATGAGAAAATCTATATGAAGCAACCCGAAGGTTTTGAAGTTGAAGGAAAGGAAGATCAGGTATGTTTGCTAAAGAAATCCTTATATGGATTAAAGCAATCTCCAAGACAATGGTATAAAAGGTTCGATTCTTTTATGTTGGGTCATGGTTTCTCCAGGAGCAAGTATGATAGTTGTGTTTACTTCCGGAAGTTGAATGATGGCTCATTCACTTATTTATTGTTATATGTTGATGACATGCTCATTGCAGCTAAGAATCTTGCAGAAATTCATCAATTGAAGGCCTTGTTAAGTGGTGAATTTGAGATGAAAGATTTGGGAGCAGCTAAAAAGATTCTTGGTATGGAGATTAGACGTGACAGAGGAGTTGGTAAGTTATTCCTGACCCAGGAGAATTACCTTAAGAAAGTTTTGGAGAGATTTGGCATGCACGATGCCAAATCAGTAAGTACTCCTCTTGCTAGCCATTTCAGGCTATCTGCTGCTCAGTCACCAACATCGAAAGAAGAAGAGAATTATATGGCACGAGTTCCCTACTCTAGGGCTGTTGGCAGTATTATGTATGCAATGGTTTGTACTCGTCCTGATATTTCACAAGCTGTTAGTGTTGTAAGCAGGTATATGGCTAACCCAGGAAAAGAACATTGGCAAGCGGTGAAGTGGATTCTCAGATACTTGAAGGGTACTCTTAACACTTGTTTAGAGTTTGGTAGAAATGATAATACATTGGTTGGTTTTGTAGATTCAGACTACGCCGGTGATCTCGATAAACGCAGGTCTCTTACAGGTTATGTATTTTGTATTGGAGGTTGTGCAATTAGCTGGAAAGCTACTTTACAACATGTGGTGGCATTGTCTACCACCGAAGCAGAATATATGGCGGTTACTGAGGCAATCAAAGAAACATTATGGTTGAGAGGTTTATTCGGTGAATTAACTCTACAACAAGGCGTTACTACCATTTTTTGTGATAGTCAAAGTGCAATTCATTTGACTAAAGATCAGATGTATCATGAGAGGACTAAGCATATTGACGTTAAGTATCACTTTATTCGTGATGTCATTGCAGATAAGAAAGTCCTTGTTCAAAAGATCAACACCAAGGACAATCCTGCTGATATGTTTACGAAGGCCCTTCCGGTGTACAAGTTCAAGCAATGCTTGGACTTGATCGGCCTTTCAGAAGTGATGAATTAGCCCGTTGGGGCTTTGCCGGAGGTGATAAAAATTCACTAGTATTTTGCATTTAAGTCAAGGTGGAGATTTGTAGGGTGGCTATGCCTTAAATGCTTAGCCTTACCTTTTTGACTTAGGCATAGCAACTTTGTCTTCTGAAGATTATGGCTCCTTATTTCTTGCTGAAATGCAAGTCATATATGTGGAGATTTGTGAGTGTGTACGTGATATTTGGGAGCACACATTGTGGACTTTCTCTCCATCCATTTTGCCTATAAAAGGAGCATGGGAGAATGCCTTTGGGGCAACCACTACTACTTCAGAACAAAGCTTCAAAGCTTCTGCCTTCTTTTTTTTCTCTTTTGTAGCTTAGGCTTTCTAATTCCATTATCCTAAAATATTGGTGTTAGCCTTTTTTGTAATCATCCCCACATTACTAGTGAAATTTCTCCTCCGGCCGTGGACGTAGGTCGCATTGACCGAACCACGTAAATTCTTGTGTCCATTGTCCAATTTATCTTTCTGTCTTTTGTCTTTGTTATCACTATTTTGGGTTATTAGATTGAACCGGAACTCCGATTCTTAACAGTTGCACATTGAAATAGGCCGAATAAGAATACATATTCCCACTTCCTTTTGTGTTCTCTTTTAGGAGTAAAGGAACAATTTCCAAGGGCAACCATCTTAGTCTGGTGCTCTGAGTTCTTACAATCTTCCTTGAAACATAAATTCATCTGCTATGATTAATTAACCTCTCGTTCCTTTCTTTGTGCATTCTTTACACTCTTGTATTAGCTCCTTCTAATTTCGTGTCATGGATTCAGGTATTAGAGGAAACAGGCTTTGATGTTTCAGAACTCCTTAATGAAGACGAGCACATTGAAATGATTTTTGGACAGCAGAGAGTGAGGCTATACATCGTTTCTGGGGTGAAAGAGGACACTTATTTTGCTCCACAAACTAAGAAAGAGATAAGTGTATGTCATTCACCTTCTGAAATATCTGAATTTAAGAAGTCCCTGAAAATACATTGTTTCTTTACTTCTTGCATCAGTCTTTACTTTTTCTGTATCACAGTCCTTTTCTAATGTAACTGTTCTGTTTGGTACATTCGAAAGAGTGGCAAGCAGAGCTTGTTATTAATATTTAAAAAATTACTATTGAAATTTTGCCAGTTTATGTGATAATAACATGTTGTATTATCTAATTACCTTGTGTTTATAATTTATTATTCTTACTATGTTTATATATGTATTGTTTAGATTTTATTAATTCGTTTATCAATTGTTTTAGAATACCACAATGAAGTATAGTAGTACATGTGCATCTCTCCTATTTTTTTTCGTTCTATTGTGCCACCACGGCACCACGTAATCCCCAAAGCGATCGGGCCGTCTCTTTTGCGGTGGCGGACGATCGCTTCTTGCAGCTGGTGCTGCTGCCCCTGCTCCTTCTTCGTGCAGCTCTTCCTCCAACGTCTCCTCCTCCTCTAGATGCTGCTGCTGTATCGGGCTGTAGGGAGCCCGTATAATTGCATTTGGATCCAATGACATATCTTGATGAGTTGGCTTGATTTTGGGCCGGGCCAAACCATAAATTTAAGTTCGACAAGATTTAGGTCAAGTGGATTGACTCGAATTCCCCATTTAGCCCATGAACCCGACATGATCCCTCCTAACCCACATTTGTCAATGGTTTAATTAAGAGAGGATCACTTATCTGTATGAAAAAAAGGTTAAATATTATACAAAGCATCATTTAACCGTTTGTTCATCCCAAATAGAGTATTCATTTAAAAAGGATAATGATTGGAAGTGTCATTCCATTCTTCATCATTTCAACCCACAAACTTTAAGATAAAAGCATGCACATACTTAAACACATAGGGAATCACACATGCTAAGCTAAACCCCTTTTATTTCACTCTCTTACATAAAAAAACACAGATAACATTTCAAGCATTATTGCCTCCTGACTCGACTCCTTGCTGCTGCTGCCCTTCTTGCACATCTTCTTCTCATGTCTCTGGCAATGAACATGCCTTCAACAACCTCTTCTATTTTGCCGAAGTATTTCTCTCTAAAGCTTCGACAGAATAAAAGCAGCCACACGATGCTTCCTACTCCCACAACATATCCAACTGCAGCACACACGTACTCCCACTCTATCTCCTTCTTCTCTTCCCCTGTTAAATCATTTCCTGGTGGTGATACATTAGTATTACTGCAGTTTATGCTGAGAGGAAAACCGCATAACCCTGAATTTCCTTCAAATGAATCAGCTGAGAATGTTTGAATTTGCCGCCCTTTTGGGATTACTCCAACAAACTTATTGTAGGAGAGATTCAAGACTATAGGAATGTGAGCCCTCCAAGCTCCTCTGGGATGCGCCCTGCTAGTTGGTTTACAGAGAGGTCGAGTGATTCAAGATTACTCAACCTACCAAATGATTTTGGGATGCTTCCATTGAGGGCGTTGTGGGAGAAGTTAATTTGATGAAGATAGTTAAGATCACCAATTGCATTTGGTATCTTTCCATAGAAACTATTGGAAGACAAATCAATGGTACTAAAGTCTGACCAAATCTTGTGAAACTCCAACATTTTCCCTTTAATGATTAATGCCACATCAAGCTTTCCGCCAAAAGTGCCTCCGAAATCTCCACCACTCGGTAGCACCATAGCCGTCCAACTAGAGAAGTCCATTGATTCAAGACTTCCACTAAAATGATTCGATGATACATCTAGAACTTTAAGACTAGGCCAATTTCCGTGACATCTTAAATCCCCGTGGAATCTGTTGGAGTGCAAAACAAGAGCAATCAACCCCGGTGATAGCATGCATGGAAAAGTGTCGTTGATCATGTTGTTCCCAACATTCATGTACTGCAACCACATGCAACTTCCAATGGACTTTGGGATCTTCCCCTCTAAAGCATTGTTGTTAAGATCCAAATAACCTAGCTCACAAACCATTGAAAAAGTATCCGGAATGTTACCGCTGATGTTGTTTTGACTCAGATCGAGGACACTAATGTTTTCAAGTGAGCGAAGGGGTATGCTGCCGCTGATGTTGTTTCGGCTCAGATCGAGGACACTAATGTTTTCAAGTAGGCAAGGGGGTATGCTGCCACTTAATTTATTTCTAGACATGTCAAGAAAATCGAGATGTGTAGCATTGCATAAGGAGATTGGAATTGATCCACTAAAAGTATTATTAGCAAGAAACAATTTCGAGAGTTCAGATTGAAGTGGAATGGACATCTGCAACTCGCCCTTAAGCTGGTTAGATGCCAAGCGTAGATAACGAAGAGAAGCAGGTATATGGTAAGGCTTTTGCAAATTCGTCAGAAGATTGAACGACAAGTCCAAATACCAAAGTCGTTTTCCCCAATCCCAACTAGGTACTTCCCCTGCAATACTATTGTTTGCGAGACCCAATTCTTCTAGATCCAAATGTTTGATGAAATCAGGAAAACTGGACAAGTTACATGAAGCTAGGCCTAGTTCTTTTAATGTGAGACCACCATATGAAATCGAATTGACGTTGCCAACATCTACTAACAAGCTATTGCCGGAGAGAGAAAGAAATGTGAGATTGGGAAGGCTTTGAAAGTTGTCGAGTTGAAAAGTGCCATTAAATTGGTTGTAACTAAGACGAAGTTCCAACAATGATGGAAGAGCAAAAAGAGATCGGGGGATGTTACCAGAGAATGAATTTCTACACATATTTATATAAACGAGATTGGAAATGTAACGCCCCACTTTTTCAAACCCTAATTTTCGGGTTATAAAATTTTTGCATTAAATACCTTTAAGTGCTATGTGGATTAAATGATGAGTTAATTAATTACATGATGTCTTTGTGACCTAATTGTGGATGGAAGTTGAGATTGAGTTGAATAGTCAACTTATTGAAAATATGACGTGGCTATTGAATAGTCAAAGATGTGGAAAAATGACGTGGACGTTGAAAGGTCAATACGTTGAGAAAATGGAGTGAAAGTGAAGAGATGATTGATTCGAATATGTGAATATTTGATGCGGAGTAATATAATTGTGAGGAATTATTTTCCTAAGGGATGAGTGAGAATTAAATAGAAGCATTATTTAAGTATGTGGGATTTTCGACCATTATTATTAATTGGAGAAGGAATCATATTTATTTGTTTGGGATAATTATCCAAATTAAATCCAAAGTCCGATTATTCCGTATTTGTTGATGGAATTTTCGAAACCTTGTCATATAAGGGGATTTTCGAAAATCCCTTATACTATGGGAGAAGAGATTATTTTTATTATATTATTTGACCTCTTATTTATTCTATTCCATGAATAAATATAAATATGCTAGAATATCTTACCATATCTTGCCATATCTAAGAAGATATTGCCATAATCCTAACTAAATTAGGATTTGAATTTGAATCACTTGGAAGAAGTCAAATATAGACGCCACTTTTTCTTTTTAAATTGGGGAGTATTTTATTTTATTCTTGCTCCGTGATATATGATTCTACTCCGTGAAATATTTGAATTTAATTATAGGCTAATAAAATAGCCTAGGAATTTCGAATTCCCCATTTCTCTCAACCAAATTAACGCCACTTCCCCTATTATCTCTCCCAAATCTTTTTATTTATTTATTTGTGGGATATTATTCTTGACTCTATAAATAAGAGAGAAGACCAAAACCCTAGATCATAAATCACGCCTCCTCCCACTATCAAAAACCGTCCCCACTCTCTCCAAATTTCTTCTACTTTTCTTCAAGAATTCTTCATCAATTGAGAAGAATCCAAGTTGAAGTTCAAGATTTTATTGAAGAATCAAGGCTATAAATTGTTTCTACCGATTATTCTTTTGGAAAAAGGTACTTAAATTTTGATCTCCTCTTCTTCTACCGATCAATCGGTATTCTTGAGTCACATGCATTTAGAACGAGTGAATGGGAATTAAATTGATGAATTTTGGGATGCACATAAGTGTGTGTGTGAAAACGTGTGTGTGTGCGTGATCGTGTGTGTGTGTGCGCACGCCTTGGGGTGCGTGCATATGTGTGGTGTTCGTGTGCATGTGTTGTGTGTGTAGAACACTCATGCGTGACAATTCTAATTAATGGTGAATTTGGAGTTGTTATTCGTGAATAAAAATGATATACTAATCGTACCTTGATTTTGGATGATGATGGTAAAGATTTATCGATGGAAAAAGGGAAATTTGGGAACATGCATGATTTTGAATCAATGTTAGAAACTGATTTGTGAAACGCCTAATTTAAAGGTGATGACTCGCAAGACTCAAGCGTGATAAACGAGGAGAAGAGAATACTTTCGAGCTAAGCCGACGAGGTGGGGCTTTCTTCTAAAATAAGGACATTGTCCTAAACTGATATTGATGAGAAAGAAATATATGTTATCATGCCTTGATTTATTTTGTCGTGCCTATCCCTCGTGGCTATGCCACTATTGTTATAATCGAATTCGGATCCTCGTAGAGCCGCAAACTCTCTACTTGGGTTAGTGTACACCAATGTTAGACCGAGTGTCGGCATTGCTGGGCTCTTGGTTTAGGTACCTCGATTGCGCCCGCATTCCTTGTCATGTAGCACGAGGATATGGTAAAAGCCGATGTGAAAAATGGTTGCATACAATCGCGATATTTGATAAAAAGGAAATAGTAATGTGGTGCCTCGGGTCTTTCTAAAGTTAAAACCCCGATGGACACTTGGAAATGGCATGATAATTACTATATTTGTGATGAAACTGCTTTTCGTAATGAGTCTAATCTGAGTATGATTATCGTACTCAAATTTCTACTCACGTTTTCCCTATGCTAGTCGAGGTTTGAGCGGTGGCGGCGAGGCGTAGGTAAAGCCAGTAGAAAATGTATCAGTCGATCTCAAGGAACATTAGATGTCGCTATTGTCTCCATACATAGCCTCTACTTCTTTTCTTGGTCGCTTCCGCTATCTTATGAAAACTTGTGATCTTTTGGTTGGATTAAACTCTTTTATTTCGTGGGAATGTATTTTGGATATGGAACAGTTGAAATTATTTTGAAACTTTGATAAGCATTTATTGCGATAGTCTTTTGTTAGTTTTCGTTGCTAAGGCATTATTTCTTCTCCTACTTAATTGTTCATTAAATGCTTTGGTTATATCCCTTTTTAAATGGAACCCTAGCATATGATCTTTGATCGTTTAAGTCCGCCTAGTTAACGATCGCGCATTTATCATACTAGATGGGCGGGTCGTTACGGAAAGACCTTGAAACAATGTAGAAGGAAGAGAGCTGTCAAGTGGTTAGAAAAACTAAATACGACATAAATCGGCTTGATCGAGGTTAGCAAAGGTGGATGGTATAGAACCCTTAAACCTCTGATCACGAAGAGTCGAAGCGATCAGACTTGGAAAATTGGTGAGCAAGTCATGGAGTCTTACCCGAAAGATTGCTCCCATCTAGTCGAAGAATAGAAAGGGAATGAAGTTGCCAAAGGATTTAGGCAAAGGGCCATCAAGAATACATGACCATGCTCAAGAGGTGAGTTGGGTAAATGTGATGATTGATGTGGCTCCGTTTTTGCCTTTCATGTGAAAGTGATATTGGCACCATCAAGATTGAGCTCTCTAAAACCACTGTTAGATTTTGGAGAAGCATCTCCAAATTTGGGTGCTCAAGGCTAAGAGGATACCCAAACTCGCTAGAGATATCGAGACTAGCCAATCTCTTAAAGGGTCAAAATTTGAAGGAACTTGCCCAGTAAAACTTCGGCGTATAATGAATTTAAATGTGTCGAGCAAATTGATTTCCCGATACCTTTTGGAATGGCATCATTGAAGAAGTAATTGTAAGCGGTTAAGCTTCGCAAATATTTAAATACGAAGAGACTCGATGAATCCCCAATTCCTGAGAAATACCCTCATCAACGAGTGCAAACTAACGACATAGCAGGAAGCATCACATTCCATGCGGGCCACTTGCGGCCACGCATCACTTTCGTTCCGCCACCAATTTTGTTGAAAGAAGATTTAAAAATCAACTCATGTGAGTTGAAGCAACAAAAAAAGGTTTCGATGTGAAGACATTTGTTATTATAAGAATGGGTAGTGAAAATGTAAGATGAAGTTAGTATACAAATGAAGAACAACAAGTTTAAGCGTGTGATAAAGGATATTGATAATTCTTTTTATTGTACAAATGAAGAAAGATACATGTAAGGTTTAAATAGGCGACCACTTGAGAAAGATTAATTAATGGGTGGATGGGTAATCATCATAAGTTTAATAAAAAGAATTCTATGTTAGCAGAGATACTGATCAATTGTTAATTCATCCTTTAATTGCTAATTACAATTAATTTATGCTTACTTATCTGTCCCATTTAAGATGACACGTTTTCCTTTTTAGTTTGTCCCAACTAAGATGACACATTTCTTTTATAGAAATTTTCTCTCTCAATTAATACATAACCACTTTTTCTCACTTCTATTAAAATATTCTCTCTTTCTTTCTCTCATTTTAATACTTAAGCCCACTTTTTCTCTCTCGATTAAATACATTAACGATAACTCCTAAAATCTCGCGCCCGACCGGGAATGGTAACTCCATCTTAATGGGCCTTGAGGGAGTGAAATTTTGAAGATTTAATGGTGCATAAATTTAATAAATGTGTAATTTAATTTGTTATTCCTTTTAATATTAAAAAGATAATAACAACTATCAATTTAGGGTTTAAGAATGCAATATCTATATCGTACATTAAATATATCAACACGAAGACATGACAATGTCAACACGATTTCATATTGACATATTATATACTAAGATGTGCGATATAAAGATGTTTTATGAAATTGCCAGATATTTACAAAAATTTAATCAGAATTTTGACATCAAAACATATAAATGTAGGATCTCGTTCGAAATGATCTTAGCCTTTGATTTGAAAATCTAATACTTATCATTTAACTATAGTTATCAATTTAAGTGATTAACTGCAATATAATACAGCTCGTATACTATACCTGACTGAAACAACCGGTTTTCTAGGGTATAATAATCTATTTGCTATCAAAGCGGACGTAAAAGCACCCGAGAATATAGTAGGGTTTCATTTAAAAATTTGACCAAGGTATTAAGCGAAGACTAACAAAGTAATAAGTCAGCGGTTTACTCAAGATAAATAAATGAAGAATAATACCATAAACATGACAAAAAATCAAGGGTTGAAATAAATCCAACAAAACCATAGTCTCAATCTTCTTCTAACTCATAAGAAATAGGTTCAAAATAACCAAGTGATACTAAAGTGTTTCAAGTGCAGTAGGAAGCGACCAAGAGAAAGTGAAGCGTATGAAGGAACTTACGACTACGCACAAGTTAAAAATATCCATCTTATTTAATTAATGCTCCAACGCCCATGTGGCTAGGTAAGCCGTTGACACTGCGCATAAGGAAAAGCGTGCGGTGAGTATTTTGAAATACTCGATGAACTTCGTTAGCAAACATTTTATAAGTTATGCCACCCTTACCATGATGAACTTCGAGTTTTTCAGTATCAAAATAAATATTATCCGAGTATCAAAAAATATTTTCCGCAGTGACGATCAACCAACTCCTTTCTCAACAATCCATCGATCCATGACCTTTTCATAGTCGCAGCCAAGTGTGGCCACACTTTAGTCCGCGAGACGACCGACTAACAGGGCGGCTCCGATCTACAGTGTACACTAGCTACTCGGACAGTCGTTTATACTTATCCATAACCCTATAGCCCAATGGGCAGACTCACAAAACTACAACATCATAACAAAGCAATCATAGACATGGCATAACGAGTTTAAAACCACCCTTATAACACCACTTAATCAATATTTGGAAATAAAAGAGTTTAGTGAATAAAGCCCACCTCATTGCTTAGATTTCAAGTGCGTTTGCAGCTTCGAGGTTTCACCTTTTAATCACATGGGCACATATCACAAATCGGTTTTCAACATCGAAGCTCTAAATCATGCATGTCTGTGTCATTTCTCCTTTTTCCCACCGATCCGGAGTTACGTTTATCATTCAAGCCAAGACATATTCATCATATACGTTTATTCACTCAACGAGTCTTAGATCTAACATCAACTTATGTCATACATGAGGGTCGTTCACGTGTCACGCCCCTGTACTGCAGCACTTCACGCATGCACATACCATTGCACACATATTTTCCATACCATTTAACCCACTTTCACTCCAATCTAGATGCATGAGGGATTCAAGAATCTGGAACAATCGGTTAGAGAGAAGAAGATTAATATGTGAGGTACCTTTTCTTGCTAAAACGAACGGTAGAAACGAAGTAGAGACTTGATCTTGAAATCTTGAGGCTCGGAAACTCTAACTCTTCTCAAAAGATGAAGAGTTATTGGAGAAAAAGTAGAAGACAATTGAGAGAGAGAGAGAAAAAGGGAGAGGGGCGTGTGATATGGGATGGAAAGGCCCCGATTTCTTTAGAGGGCTGAAGATTTAGGTTTCTCTCCTTGTTGGGGTTAAATAAAATCTTTAGGTAATTAAATAGAATATTTGGGAAGATTTGATTCTCCACAATTAAATAAAATAAATATTGTGAGAAGTAGAATGGAAAGGAAAAATAGAGCGTTAATTAAGGTAGAGAAATAGGAGATATTTTTAGAAATCTTGAAAGCTATTTAATTAGCCAAGATTTTGTTATTATGGAGTAGAATAAAATATCACGGAACAAAATAAAATAAAGAAAATATTCCATGTAGAAAGGGAAAAGTGGCGTGAATTATGGGGAGAATAAGGAGTAGGCGATTTTGCCTATAATTTATGTGTAGGATTTATTTAAATATTCACGGAGGAGAAAGATATCATGGAGCGAACAAAATAATTTTCACAATAAAATAGGGGAAGTAGGCGGTTTTTTATGCTTCTCCCAAGGAATCTATTTAAAATATTATGATAAGACAAGATTTCCTTAGATATTGTAAGATTTGCTAGGATCTTTGAATTAATGTATGGAAGGGAATAAATAGGGATCAATTAAACAAATAAAATAATTCCCTTCTCACATAAATAGGGAAATTTCAAAGAAAATCTCTGTGAGAACAAGAAATAATTGGGATGCTGGATTTAATTTGGATAAATATCCCAGAAATAAATTAAATAGGAAAAAATGAATTTCTCCTATAATATAAAGGGATCGAAAATTTCAAATAAAAAAATGTGGTTATAGTATTTATGGGGGAAATATCACAATAATGCAAGCTCATTTACGTAAACAAATAATTCACGAATAATTGCACTTTAATTAGTATTAGCTGTCTGCGCGTCATATATTGCCAGTTTGGCTGAACATTTCAATATTTAGACACAACTTGGTCATAAGAACTCATGCAATAAATTCATTCATCAATTACTTCACGTCTCCCACGTCATCAAAAGTATTAAAACATTTAAGGCAAATATTTTTATGTCTCGAAAATTAGGGTTCGAAAAAGGTGTTACGTATATGCTTTGAGAAATGATTTCATTTTTTTTTTTTATATATTTATTTTTATGCTCGGCATCTAAAATCTTGTAATTGACATCATTAATTTATAAGTAACATAAAATAATCTATTCTATATTTATTTTGTTGATTATATACTTGAAATATATAATAATACATTAGTCCTTTTTTTATGTTAGACATCTAAAATCTTGTAACTGTCCCAATCATTGAATTATTGAGGGGTGTCAAGTTTGATCCCATTATCAATGAGGCGGTCAAAAACGATGACAATTCGTAAGCACAAAACGAGTCAATGGCATTGTTTTCCATATAGTAGTTGATTTGTGAAAAAAGTTTAAAAATAAAAATAATACTTAAAATGACATAAGTTTTAATGTAAAAATAAAGTTAGAAAATAGAAAAAAAAATTACTAGTAAAAAATAAGTCTCATTATATTTGAGAGAAAGCAATTTCTAAAATGGAAATTTTCTATTTTTAGGTAACATACTTGAAAAGGAAAAGCATCTACTTTATGAAACCCTGAGAGAGTATTTATTTTATGTTTTCATCTAAAAACTTTTAATTGGTATCTTAATTTTACAAATAACAAAAACAAAATTAAATTCTGATATTTTTAGTTTTTCATAAAACTTGAAATATATTGTAGTGAGTTAATGTAACACTATTTTAGTATCGTGAAAGATAAACATATCAAGCGCATACAATTCCACAAGTAGCTCAATCAATCAATTATATTCGAAAATGAATGATACACTGAGGTGGGAAAAATATCGAAAAAATGATATATCACTCGTATCGTATTGAAAAATATCGAAAAATTATCGAATTTTCGATATATCGTAATTTTCGATACGATATGATCTTTATCGTAAGTTTTCGATCTGATACGATCTGAATTTCTTATATCAGTGATATATCGTTTTATATCGAAAATACGATATATATGAAAATTTCGATATATCGATATTTTCGATATATATGATATTTTATTTTCGATATATATCGAAATTTTGATATTAGGATATTCGATATATCGAATTTCGGATGCGATATACGAAATATCGATCGATAAGCGATATGAAATTTTATATCGAAATTCGATTGAGAACTTACGATCACGATACGATATGGAATTCTTTATATCGATATTTTATCGATACCGATCAACGTTTTGATCTGATATATCGTTCGACCCTTACTTATCTCCATTCTCCATTTTACACACAAACACACATCTATTCTCTCATCTCTCTTTCTTTCCTCTCCAATCACTTCTATAAGATCATTCCTTTATTTTTTCTTTCAAATTTAATCAATTATGGATCCATTTGAGCAAATCGTCGAATAATGGAAGAATGCTAGATAGAAGATCGCGTAGGAGGAGGAACGCCGCGCCTCCTAGGTGGCGCGGACATACATCCATCGTACGGAGGAAGCCGCAAGGTTGGAACGTGATTACTTCATCCGAACCGGTGTGGGAGATACTACTTCCGTCGCCGTTCCAGTATGCACGCCCGCTATTTTTGCATATCGCGAATACATTGGCGCACGGGGAAGAGTTCTTGGAGAAGGGTTGGCGGTAGCCCATCCTAGCCACACGACGGCTCCCGAGAAATGTCTTGCTGGCCGATCCGCCAGCTTGCTACTGGACAAACGGCGGATGCGTTCGACGAATGCACGTCGGAGACACCACTGGGCAACTTTGTTTGTTGAACTTAACGAAGCGTCGGGCGGCCTTCACCGCGGAATTTACGAAAGAAGCCAACCAGCGCAGTTGTCGGTTTTACGCTCAGGTCTTCGCGAACAAGT
The DNA here is from genome assembly GCF_023119035.1 of Salvia hispanica. Taxonomy (NCBI): domain Eukaryota; kingdom Viridiplantae; phylum Streptophyta; class Magnoliopsida; order Lamiales; family Lamiaceae; genus Salvia; species Salvia hispanica. The sequence goes on from NC_062965.1 coordinate 21,055,034, forward strand.
GCACGGATTCCCCGGGATGCTCGGGAGTGTCCGTTACACATACGCGGCAATGGAAGAATTAGCTATGGCGTGGAGAAGTCATACGCGAGCGGCCCACAAAACCTCGCCATCTATACTCGAGCGTCGCCGACTCGGCTCCATATTTGGCATGCGTATTTCGGGGTCCCCAGGCAACGACATCAACGTGCTCAACAACTCCGACCTCTTCGCTGAAGTTCTGAATGGTAAAGCGCCGGCCATCAACTTCGTCGCTAACAATCGGCAGTATAGAATGGGGTACTATCTTGCCGACGGCATCTATCCGAAGTGGCCAACCTTCGTGAAGACGTTCAACAGGCCTACGGACGAAAAGAAGTCTCTTTTTGCGCAGAAGCAAGAGTCTGCTCGCAAGGATGTGGAGAGAGCGTTCGGGGTTCTCCAAGCTCGATTTAACATTATCAAAGCCCCGGCTCGTACGTGGTTTATCGATAATATGGTCGATATTATGTATATGTGCATAATCTTGCACAACATGATTGTCGCCGACGAAGGACCTGAGGTGGGAAATTGGTTCGACCCTGAAACCCCGGGAAGCTCAACCGCAAGTAGTCCGCCTCGAACGGGAGTGCATCCGTCTTTGCAAGAGCGGTTGTCTATTCGGGCAAGGACACGTGATTCTACCGCCCACGCCCAACTCCAGGAGGATCTAATGGAGCACATTTGGGCAAAATTTGGCAACCGTTAGATGATCGTCACTAGAGAACTCCTTCTTCTGCTTCTTTGCCTCCATTTTTTTTTTTATTTGAGTTTAAGTGTGCAATTTGTAATTTCTAGTTTTTTAATTATGTCTTTTTTATATTTTTAGGTATTTAAATTGTAATTTTATTTTATTTATAATGAAGTGTGTTTTTTATTAATTGAATTTGTTGGAATTAAAAAAAAAATGAAATTGAATGAATAGTTAAGAGATGGTTAAGGGATGGAGGGTTGCAGGTGTCTGTCTCTTAGTTAAGAGATGAGCTGAAAAGTACAGTGGGGCCCATGAATAGTTAAGAGATGAGACGGTTAAGAGACGGATAAGAGGCAAGCGTTGCGGATGGCTTAAAGTACTGCATATGATAAAAAAAAAATCTATATATAATTTATTGTTACCATTACTGTTAGTCTAAAAGTTTATATATCCTAGTAAGTTGGAATTTTTTATTTCTAAGGAGTGATTTAAATTATCGTAAAAACCTTTGAAGGAAAAATTATATGGATTGTGACTTACTTGTAAATTCAGTACAATTGTAATACTATAGAATTGGAAAGACTTATATGAAGACAATTGTTTGAAATTTTTATTGTCGGAGAAACACTATGCAATGCCGTGTCTTAAAAGATACATTATTGTGTTTTTTCACTAGAAACAAAGTAAATTAGATGACATTGTAATATATGTCGATGACTTCACGTTTTAATTATAGGAGTATTTGCAATTTTTTGTGTGAGGATGTGGCATTGTTCTCCATATAGTTTGATTTGTGAAATAAGATCAAAAAGATCTGAAGGCGTTTTAATTATGTTAGCAATTTTTTTACACGGGATGATGTAGCACTTCTTTCCATATAGTTAATTTGTGAAATAGGATCAAAATTTGTGGTATTTCGTAGTACTACTTTCATTACATAGCTTAGTGATTTGATTTTGATGTATTCCATGATTTAATTATATATTTACAATATATTTGTGTGAGCTGATGTTGCATCATTTTCCACGTATTTAATTTTTGAAATAAGACCAAAATTATCTAAGACAACAAAAGTGTTCGATATTATGCTTGAAGGAGATGATTAATGATTTAGAGTGGTAATTGTAGGAGAGGTTAACCTTCGGCCGAAATTAGCCAAAGCTGCTCGGCCCGACCCAAATATTAAAGATTTAGTATTTGGATCCAATGTTATTATCTAGTGATAGTATAATTTAGTTGGCTGATAAATTGGCTTGATATTGGGCTGGATCGGCCCAATCCTTTCTAACTTGATAAATAATGTGTTGGTCTCATGGGCTATTGGATGCTTTATTATTATGCTGTTTTGTTAGCCCGATCCAAATTCTCGAGTTGGGCCAGACCCATATTTACCAATTCTTCTATCGGAAATGTGAAAAGCACAGCCGTTGCTAATAGTAACAAGTAGTAGCATAGCTGAATTATGAGTTAGTGTGAAAATCTATTTAGGATATGTTTGGTTGTCAGAGAAGGAAAAGGAAAGCAAAGTTGACATGGAAAATGTTTTTAGGAAAATGATTCCGTTATGATTTCCGACAATTTTCTTTTAGTGTTTGAAAAAAAGTCAAAAATTTTTTTCATATTAAAATTTTAAAAACTAAATAAAAAATACAACAATTTGTCAAAATATGTATATCTCCTTCTCATCAATAATGGTAATTAAAAGTGTCACTAAGTTATTTATATCTTGTCTAAAAATTGGGTGTATTCTTTTTGTCCAAAGTTGAGTCATTTTTTTAACAAAAGCCTTTCACCTTCTTTATTATCATTTTTTTTTCCCCTTATCTTTTCCCACTTTTTTATTCTTTTATTTAATATAAATTCAAATTGTCTTAAAATTTTGTCCAAATTTTATGGGGGAGGAATCTAAAATGTTTTAAAGTGTCGTTCCATTTTAACTTTTTTCCCAAAAATTTAAAACTTTTACAACCCCCTTTTTTTGTAACTTTAAGATAAAAACGACCAAAATTTAACAAACTAAAGAAACCTTTTTATTTCACTCTCTTACATAAAAACACATAGTATAACGTTCCCAACATTACTGCCTCTGACTCCATTCATTGCTGCTGCTCTCTTTTTGCCCTCTTCTTCTCATGTCTCTGGCAATGAACATGTCTTCTACAACCTCTTCTATTTTTCGAAATATTTCTCTCTGAACTTGACGAATAAAAGCAGCCAAAACTTCCTACTCCCCCAACATATCCAACTGCAGCCCCACATATTCCCACTCTATCTCCTTCTTCTCTTCCCCATTTCCATCATGTCCTGGTGGTGGCATATTAGTTTTACTGCAGTTTATGTCGAGAGGGAAACCGCATAGCCCCGAATTTCCTTCAAATGAGTCAGCTGAGAATGTTTGAATTTGCCGCCTTTTGGGATCGCTCCAACAAACTTATTATAGGAGAGATTCAATTTTGAAAGGAATGTGAGGCCTGCAAGCTCCTTCTGGAATTGGGCCTGTTAGTTTGTTCCCTGAGAGGTCGAAGTGATTCGAGATTCTTCAGTTGACCAAATGATTTTGGGATGCTTCCATTGAGGGCATTGTGAGAGAAGTTAATTTGATGAAGTGAGGTAAGATTACCAATTGCATTGGGAATCTTTCCATAGAAACTATTGGATGACAAATCAATAGTACTAAAATCTGCCCAAATGTTGTAAAACCCCACCATTTTCCCTTTTATGATTAATCTCGCCCAGAGTTATGAAACCACACCCTTAGCCCTTTGCCGCCTCTCAAATTTCCATTACTCGGTAGCATCATAGACGTCCAACTAGAGAAGTTGATTGATTCTAGACTTCCACTAAAATAATTCGATGATATATCTAGAATTTGGAGATTTGGCCAACTAATGTGACTTCTACTTGCCCATGGAATCTGTTAGAGTGCAAAACAAGAATACACAAGCTCGATAGCATGCATGGGAAAGTGTCGTTCAACATGTTGTTGCCAACATTCATGTATACCAACATCTTGCAATTTTCAATGGACTTTGGGATTTTCCACAATACTATTATTTGAGAGATCCAATACTTCTAAATCCAAATGTTTGAAGAAATCAGGAAAACTGGACAAGTTACATGAATTTAGGTACAACACTTTTAATTCGAGACCTCCATATGAACTCGAATTGACATTGCCAATATCTACTGACAAGCTATTGCCGGATAGACCAAGCAATGTGAGATTGGGAAGGCTTTGAAAGTTGTCGAGTTGAAAAGTGCCATTAAATTGGTTATAACTAAGATCAAGTTCCAACAGTGATGGGAGGACAAAAAGAGAGCGGGGGATGTTACCAGAGAATGAATTTTTCCACAAATTTATATAAACGAGATTGGAAAGACCTTCAAAGAATGTAGAAGGAAGTGAGCCCGTCAAGGAGTTTAATGACAAATCGACATGAATCAGCTCGGTTAGATTACCAAAGGTGGATGGTATAGAACCCTTCAAACTGCAGTGACGAAGAGTCAAGGTGGTCAGACTTGGAAAATTGGTGAACAAGTCATCAAGTGCTACTGCTGAAAGATTGTTTCGATCTAGTCGAAGAATAGAAAGGGAATGAAGTTGCCAAAAGGATTTAGGCAAAGGAGAATGAAGACTACATTCAGCCATGCTAAAAGAGGTGAGGTTGGGTAAATGTGGTGATTCATTGTGGCTCCATTTTCGCTTTTCATGTGAAAAAGTGATATTGATTCCATCAAGATTGAGCTCTCTAAGCTCTGTTAGATTATGGACAAGCATCTCCAAATTTGGGTGCTCAAGGCTAAGAGTCGTGCCAAACGGACTGGAGATATCGAGACTAGCCAATCTCGTCAAGGTCGAAATTTCAAAAGGGACCTGCCAACCAAAACCAGCATATGACAAATTCAAATGTTTCAAACAAGTCAGCTTGCCAATACCTTTTGGAATGGCATCAGCGAAATCATTGAATGGCGAGGTTAAGCTTCTGCAAATATTTAAATCTGAAGAGACTCGATGAATCCTCAATTCCACCATAAATGGACTCACTATCGAGGTTCAAACTAACGACATAGCCAGAAGCATCACATTCCACGCCGGGCCACTTGCAGCACTCATCACTTTCATTCCATCGCACCAACTTTGTCGAACTAGATGGAAAGAAGATCAACTCGTGCTTGAGTTGAAGCAACAAGGTTTCCTGATGGTGAAGGCATTTGTTGTTATAAGAATGAGTAGTGAAAATAAAGGAAGAAATTAGGAAACAAATGAACCATAACAAGTTTGAAAGCATTGTGAAAGAGGATATTGATAATTCCTTTTTTTGTGTGTGTATACAAATGAAGATATGTGAATTTGGATTTAAATAGACAGTTTGGATATCTTTTCCACAATTACAGAAGTGGGTTACAACTTACAATACTGAGTTGACTTGAGGTCCATATGTCCTAATCCAGGAGACCAGGAATTTCCACAAACACTATTAAATCTTTTAAAACTTCATGACACAACTATATTTCATAATTGTAATTTCCACAAAAGACGATTATATACTACAACAATATTTTCTATATAGTGTTAGCCTAAATATTTATACAAATTTTTTAATTTTCATGAATATGGAGTTATATAAATTAAAGCTTGGAATCATAACTTATACTCAATCGGTCTCGGTCGTATTCTATTTCGGACTTTCTCATGTTACTTGAGTCACTTCCTCAAATAACATGGTGCGGAGGGAAGCAAATATCTTAAACTACTTGCAAATTTAGTGCACTTGCTTATTGGGTTGCTCTTCTTTATTTGAAATCAGTAGTTGCAACTCAATATGGCAACCCTTACTTCCACTCCTAGGTTTCTTGTTTCAACTATAGTGGCTCTGGGGTACTTTCTTCGATCCCTATTAAATGTTCCATATTTGACCGGTGCAGATTTTAGGAAATTATTTGATTTTGTTAAGGAAAATGGATAATATACTAGTTAGTGGAGTGTTAATCCTACTTTTATATGAGTGTGATGAGTAAGTGAAATTTGGGTCTAGTTACTAAAAGTAATAAAAGTGAAATGAGACATTTATTAAGAACCGTCTAAATAATGAAATATGAACATTTAATGGGGACCAGAGAGAGTAATATTAATGAGTTCACACTGAAAGTCCAACAAGTTGTGCAAGCCATACTCAACCAAATTCACTGCTCTCCGTCTCCACTTATATTTTCTTTTCTCCCTCTAATCTCTATTTCTTACTTTGGTATATTATCCTTGTAGAGAATTTGTCATAGGGCTACTTGTCTTGTTAGTCCGGAGAAAATATTTTGTACTCCTATCAATATTATAGTCGAATTTTTGTCTCTCTAGCCGGTGGTTTTTTACCTCTATTTAGAGAGTTTTTCCACCTTAAGACATTGGTGTCATTTTATTGTCTTTATTACTTCCTCAAAATCTTTAGTTGAATTTATCACGCTTCCGCGGTAGCTGTCTATCCCTACATTGCTTTATGAAATTGGAAAGACTTAGCAATTGACTTGAGGTCTTCTCTGGGTCAGTCATTTTGGAATAATGGATCTTGAAACATTAGTAGTCTTAATTGGGGAAAAACTTTGCAAAATCTTAAAAGATGTCATGTGGTTTTCCACTACAAAAGTTTGAATCTGAAATATAGTGTAAATAATGATCAACTATAAAAATTCCTTCGTACTACATACATAAGCTTGAATGGCCTCTCTTGATATATGAAGTCCTTTTTTCATTGTTTCCTTCTATTACAATGCTGGGTTTTACTTACCTTATATGATAACGGTTTGTTTTCCATCGCAACTATTTTTTCCCGAGCGTTGCTAATAAGGCCAGATTGTCATTGTTCGAAATATCTGTTGCTCGATGGTTGCTAATAGGACTCGTATTGCGGGACGGAGAAAGTATTAAATTTTCAATATTTTATATGAATAGTTGTGAAATACAACAAAATTATTATCTCAGAATGCCAAACTCAATATTGAGAATATATAGTCCATATCAAAATTAATTTGGGCGTCCACCGTTGTCTACAACGACCAAGACTTTGAAACAATTGTGACATGTAACCATTGTGCTTTAATGACACTAACAATATATACTTAACTATAATTTCAAAGTCTACGCAGTTGTACATTAATTGGGCCAATGCTATTTATGGTGACAAGTATAGATAAGAAGCCAAGTTTGACAATTCAAAGATAACTATGCAACAAAGACTTCAAGACTTGACTTGAAAGACTAATATATAGCAGTTTCTAACTTGATAAAGTGAGCCTGAGATAAAATTGAGATTGAAATAAAATTCCAAGAGTATATGTTTGGAACAACAAACTAAATGATCAAATCAACCGTTTATGTTTAGCCTAAGTTACAAGTAAAGTAGCCTTTGGATTTAATCAACGAGAAATGCTCGAAGGAGACGATTTAGAGTGATAATTATAAGTGAGGTTAAGCTTTTCTAAATATTTATCGATGAAACATAACTTAATTAGTACTTCCTCCGTCCCACAAAAGATGTCACACTTCCCACAAAAGATGTCGCATTTCCTTTTATGGAAAAAGTTCTCTCACATGAATATAAAAATATATTTTCTCTCTCCATTTAACACACAACAAAACCTCCTAAAATCTAGTGTCGTCCCACAAGTGTGACATCTTTTATGGGACGGAGGGAGTATAATAATTTTCTATAATCATAAATTGAGGTTGCGAACTATCCCAGTTACTAAAGCCAATTCCACAATAAATTATTGGGTCGATATTGGGTACGGCTGGACAGGATTTAGGACAACTGGATTCGCCCTAATTACCTCATTTAACCCGTGGACCCGGCCCGATCCCTTCTAACTTGGTAGTTTATGTGGATATATTTTGAATTATGCTTTAGTTAGTCTCCTTCGAAATTTGGGCCAAGCCCATATTTGTCAAAGGTTTAATAAAAAAGCATTATTTATCTTTTTAAAAAAAATCCCATCTACCCCAACTCATAAAAGGCACGAAAAAGGTTAAATATACGAACCATCATTTATCCTTTTCTGGATAATGTCTTCCGTTGCAGCTGCTGATAGAACTGGATGTAATTGGTGCTACAAAATAGGTGTATTGATGATCAAATTTCTTTCTTGATGATTCTAATCTTGCTCATTGAGTTATTCGGCAACGATCACTGGTTTCTTACTGTGTCGCTTTTATTCACCATGAACATGAAGGCACTACATATTCAGTTATGCAAGCACTCACGTTCCATTGTGTGTTTCCACTAATGATCCTGGCTTTTAGGTACTCCCTCCGTCCCACAAAAGATGGCACACTTTCCTTTTTAGTTTATCCCACAAAAAATGTCACATTTCCCTTTTAGGAAAAAGTTTTCTCTCACATGAATATAAAAATTATATTTTCTCTCTGTATTTAACACACAAAACAAAACCTCCTAAAATCCCCTGTCATTTTCAAAGTATGCCAACTTCTCTGGGACGGAGGGAGTACTAAATTTGTCTAGTTATCGATTTTGCTTAGTCTCCTATAATTTGAGGTCAATTGACACTTCAAAATAGAATTAAGTCCAAAACATTCACTTTTTTATTTCATTTGCTATGGACTTGTTTTTCACAAAGTGAATATTTTGGACCAAATTCGTATTTTGGTCTTATGTTTAGGACCAAAATTGACTTGATAGAGAGACTCAGGAAGTTTTTTAGGGAATAAATTTTGCATTTCTTTAGTAAAACTATATATTTATAGTAAGGATAAGTTGATGGCAGCACATTTAGAATAAATACTACTACCTCCGTTCCTCAAATATTGACACACTTTGACCCGGCACGGGTTTTAAGAAATGTAATGGAAAGTGAGTTGAAAAAGTAGGTGGGATGTGGATGCTACTTTTAAAGTATTAGTTTTATACTAAAATGTGAGTAGGAATGAGTTAGTGGAATATGAGGTCTACTACCAAAAATGGTAAAAGTGAATTGTGTCAAACTTTCAGGGACGGAGACAGTACTTTGGTTTCCTAGTTTGTCAAGAAAAAGATCCTTATAAGCTCAATATGTGTTTATAAAATTTATACTCCCTTTGTTCCCAAAGTCATTGTGAAATAATGGATCGCTGCCAATATTTGAATCATTTAAGGTGGCGGTAGCTCCCCCGTGTGGAACTCTTCCAACATGGGCATCTCGGTATCATCCCGAACATCCTTGATATGAGGTCATGCTCATCGGTTCATTGCCCTGGTTCCTCGATTTTGGACGTGACATGAGTACAAAAGTGAAAGCAGCAGATGGTAAGGATATCATCCTTATTGGCAGTTGAGCCGACGATGTGCTAATTCCGGTGGAGAGATATTACCCGCGAAATGCTAGGGTTTTTGGGAGATTAGGGTTTTCACAAGGAAATAGAAACTGAAAGTCGATTGATGGTAGTTTAAATGACAAAATGATTAAAGGTTTCTTGTATTTCTTAAGGGATAAAGAATACAAGGTCCTTATAATAGACTTAGGCCCTAGGGTTGGTTCGACTCTCTTTTGCAATCCGGGAAAGAATCAACAAAAAAAACCCGGAAGGGAGCTTATAATTTCGCTCGACTCTCTACCTATTACATTCAATTGAATCAAAATAAAGAAACTATTGTCAGACATAGTACGCACCGACGTGGGTTGATGATGAACCATTATTGATCCTTTTCTAATGAAAAGAAGAAAAAAAAAAGAGATAAAAACATGCACACAACTAAACACATTTCCAACACTACTGCCTCATGGCTCGATTCCTTTCTAATGCTGCTCTTCTTGCACGTCTTATTCTCATGTCTCTGGCCATGAACATGTCTTCAACAACCTCTTCTATTTTGCCAAAGTATTTCTCTCTGAAGCTTCGACAGAACAAAAGCAGCCACACGATGCTTCCTAATTCCTATTCCCACAACATATCCAACTGCAGCACACACATATTCCCACTCTATCTCCTTCGCTTCCCCCGTTTCATCATATCCCGGTACCGGTGGTACATTAGTATTACTGCAGTTTATGCTGAGAGGAAAACCGCATAGCCCCGAATTTCCTTCAAATGAGTCAGCTGAGAATGTTTGAATTTGCCGCCCTTTTGGGATCGCTCCAACAAACATATTGTAGGAGAGATTCAATTTTGAAAGAATGTGAGCTCTCCAAGCTCCTCCGGGATTGGGCCAGCTAATTTGTTCACAGAGAGGTCGAGTGATTCGAGATTACTCAGCCTACCAAATGATTTTGGGATGCTTCCATTGAAGGCATTGTGAGAGAAGTTGAGTTGGTGAAGTGAGGTAAGATCACCAATTGCATTTGGAATCTCTCCGTAGAAACTATTGGAAGACAAATCAATGGTACTAAAGTCTGACCAAATCTTGTGAAACTCCATCATTTGCCCTTTAATGATTAATGCCACGTCAAGCTTGTTGTCATATCCGCCTTTGAAATCGCCATCACTCGAGTGCACCATAGCCGTCCAACTAGAGAATTTGATTGATTCAAGACTTCCACTAAAATGATTCGACGATACATCTAGAATTTTAAGATTTGGCCAATTTCGGTGACATCTTAAATCCCCATGGAATCTGTTGGAGTGCAAAACAAGAACAACCAAGAGAGATGTTGTTAGCATGCATGGGAAGGTGTCGTTGATCATGTTGTTCCCAACATTCAGGTACTCCAACTGCATACAACTTCCAATGGACTTTGGGATCTTCCCTTCCAAAGTATTATTGTTAAGATCCAAATAATATAGCCCACAAACCATTGAAAAAGTATCTGGAATGTTACCGCTAATGTTGTTTTGACTCAAATCGAGGAAACCAATGTTTTCAAGTGAGCAAAGGGATATGCTGCCGCTGATGTTGTTTCGACTCAGATCAAGGACACTAATGTTTTCAAGTAGGCAAGGGGGTATACTGCCACTTAATTTATTTCTAGACATGTCAAGAATTTGGAGGTGTGTAGCATTGCAGAAAGATATTGGAATTGATCCACTAAAACTATTATTAGCAAGAGACAATTGCGAGAGTTTAGAATGGAGTGGAATGGACATCTGCAACTCGCCCTTAAGCTGGTTAGATTCCAAGCTTACATATTGAAGGGAAGCGGGTATATGGTAAGGCTTTTGCAGACTCGTCAGAAGATTGAACGACAAGTCCAAATCCCAAAGTCATTTTCCCCAAACCCAACTCGGTACTTCCCCCGCAATACTATTGTTTGATAGATCCAATTCTTCTAGATCCGAATGTTTGATGAAATCAGGAAAACTGGACAAGTTACATGAATTTAGGTCCAACACTTTTAATTTGAGACCTCCATTTGAACCCGAGTTGACGTTGCCAACATCTACTAACAAGCTATTGCCGGATAGACCAAACAATGTGAGATTGGGAAGGCTTTGAAAGTTGTCGAGTTGAAAAGTGCCATTGAATTGGTTGTAACTAAGATCAAGTTCCAACAATGATGGGAGAGCAAAAAGAGATTGGGGGAGTTACCATAGAATGAATTTTCGTACAAATCGAGATGAACGAGATTGGAAAGACCTTCAAACAATGTAGAAGGAAGTGAGCCTATGAAGGCGTTAAGTGACAAATCGACATGAATCAGCTTTGTTAGGTTGGCAAACAATGTGGAAGGAAGTGAGTCTGTCAAGGAGTTACGTGACAAATCAACATGAATCAGATTTGTTAGGTTAGCAAACAATGTGGAAGGAAGTGAGCCTGTCAAGGAGTTATGTGACAAATCAACATGAATAAGCTTAGTTAGGTTAGCAAAGGTGGACGGAATTGAACCGTTTAAACCGCATCCAGAAAGAGTCAAGGTGGCCAAGCTTGGAAAATTAGTGAATAAGTCATCAAGTGTTACCCCTGAAAGATCGTTCAGATCTAATCGAAGAACAGAAAGGGAATGAAGTTGACAAAAGGATTTAGGCGAAGGGGCATAAAGAAAACAACCAACCATGCTCAAAGAGGTGAGGTTGGGTAATGAGATGATATAATATGGCCCCAGTTTTTCATTTCTTGCAAGGAAATATAGACATCATCAAGATAGAGCTCTTGAAGCTCCGTCAGATTTCCGATAAGCATTTTCAAATTTGGGAGCTCAAGGATTAAAGTGCTGAGAAAGCTGATGGAAATATCGAGACTAGCCAATCTCGTTAAGGATGAAATTTCAGAAGGAACCTGCCCAACAAAACAAGCATGTGACAAATTCAAATGTGTCAAACAAGTCATATTGCCAATACCTTTTGGAATGGCATGAGAGAAGTAATTACGGGCAAGGTTTAGCTTCTGCAGATATTTACATCTGAAGAGACTCGACGAATCACCAATTCCACCATAAATGGCCTCATCATCGAGCTGCAAACTAACGACGTAGCCAGAAGCATCACATTCCACACCGTGCCACTGGCAGCACTTGCCACTTTCTATCCATCGCACCAGCTTTGTTGAAAGAGAAGAATTGAAGATCAACTCATCCTTTAGTTGGAGCAACAAGATTTCCTGATGGCGAAGACATTTGTTATTATAAGAATGAGAAGTGAAAATGTAGGGCGAACCTAGTATGGAAATGAACAACAACATGAAGTTTGAAAGCATTGTGAAAGAGGATAATGATAATTTTTTTGCGTACTAATGAATAAAGATGCATGTGGGTTTAAATAGACGATCACTTGAAAGATTAATTAATGGGTAGATGGGTAATTATCATAAGTTTATTCTAAAAAGGAATTATATGTTAATGGAATGTGATCAATTGTTAACTCATCCTTAATTACTAACTATAGTTAATTTAAGCCTATAGGATTTTAGAGATTTAAAAGTCAATAAATTGCCATGTGTAATTTTGCTTTTTTATTTTTTAATATTGAAAAGATAATAACAACTATCAATTTAGGGTTTAAGAACACAATATCAATATAGTGCATTAAATATATCAACACGAAGACATGACAATGTCAATACAATTTCATATTGACATTGTACAAGCAATGTATTGGCATATCATGTAAGATGTATTGACATAAAGCTGCTTTACGAAATTTATGAATATATTTGAAAAATTTGTCAAATTTTGACATCTAAATTTATAAATAATTACTTTAATTAATCATGGATTAAAATCCTTATTTAGTCAAAATTTCACTAATCGTCCGTTGACCGTTTTTTACAGTACCATGAAAAAATTATCAATCCGACAATGATTTCATTTGTTTAGGACTCCATTTTAGAAAGTGAATGTTATAGACCAACTTCTTATTTCAGTCATATATATAAGATCAAAATAATACTTTACTCTTTTTTTTTAAATAAGAACAAAATTATCTAAGAAAACCCTGTGTCTGATATGCTCATTGCACTTAAAGGTGTTCGATGAAATACTTGAAGGAGATGATTTAGAGTGTCTGATATAGGAGATGATTTATTACTGAAAAATGAGTCTCATTATATTATCATTAACTTTACAAATAACAAAAACAAAATTAAATCCTGATTATTTTAGTTTTTCATAAAACTTGCAGTGATTTAATGTAACACTATTTTAGTATCGTGAAAGATAAACATACTGTATCAAACGCATACAATTCCACAATTATCTCAATCAATCAGTTATATTCTGAAAATGAATGATACACTACATGTATAAATAAATAAGGACAACCCATAATTTGTTAATTCCACAAGTAAATGATAGGACTGACATATGTTACTTTCATGATTTCATCAAAGCTGCAATGAGTGGACTTGAGGTCAATGGATGTCCCAATCAGAGAATTATTGGTGGCAAACTCCAATAATTTACAACTGTGAACTAATGAGACAACAATGTTTTCAGTATTATAATTTCCTCCAACACGGGTATAAAGTACAATATATGATAAATTATTTTTTTTCTATATACAATTTATTGTTACCATTACTGTCAGCCTAAAAGTTTATATTGAATTCCACTACCTCACTTCAATTATTACACACTCCAACAACCACTACCTCACTTCATTTATTACACACTCTACCAATTTTTGAAACTCATGCAATAACTAAATCTTACTCTTAAACTGAGACGGATGGAGTATATACTAGTAAATTGGAATTTTTTATGGCTAGGGAGTGTGTTAAGAACCTAAATTCCTAACGAACCGATAAAACGGAAAATAACAATATAAAAAGAATCTGGCGCCCGTTAGGGTCGGCGGAGAGGTGAATACGGATAAATCCGGCGCCCGTGAGGGTCGGCGGCAGAACGGGGCTGAGCGCGGGAGTATTCCCGTCGGCAGCAATTGATTTGTGATTCAAGCCAAGTTGGGCGAAATACTGATTTCATTAATTGGTTGAATGAATAACCAGATAACAATCTATCCTATTCATAATAAATACTACTACCTAACTTATCTAACAAGAAAAACAATATATAGAAAAGATATCAAATCCCTATAATATCTAAACTAAAGAAAAGTCAAATCAGGCTCGTAACAACTCCCCCACGGTTAAAATCCACCTTGTCCTCAAGGTGGAAACTTCGAAACAAAGAGAGTCGAAAGCTCTCCTCCTGGGTCAAATAAATACGCACTGTCAATGTCTTTGTATCCAAAAACTGAACCATGATCCAATTTTGGCTAAGAGTAGCACCATCATTGGGAACACCGGTAATGTCATTGGGAGGATCATCACCCAATACTATTACGGGAGTGATATTGGTTTTCTCTTCGGCTAGATTTTCGTCACTAGTGTTCTCCTCAAACCACGCGTTCAAACGGGTAAGCAATGCAGCTTGCTCCAACCTATAAACACGTAATTTCTCATTGTAATCGTTGATGGCGGCTTGTTGGACAGGTGAGAGCGATCGAACCTTGAGGGCTGGATTATTGGGGAGACCATGCTGCTGGGACGATTGAATAAACTTCGTAGGCTGTTGAGGCGGGTGCAGCGAACAATCTGAGACCGGCAGCGGGCGTGGGGGCTGATATTCCGGCATCGGAAGTGGATGATAACCATCATTGATATTCCGTGGCTGCCCATATGAATCTGGGTCTGTATATGGTGGACATGGGGGCTGGTAGTCAAGCAGCATTATGATTTCGGCATTGGGATTTCGCTGCTGCTGCCCGTAGGCGTAGCGCTGCTGCTGCTATGGGCCGTCCGGTTGGGGGCGAGCGTTGTTGTGGCGGTGGCGGCCAGCCGGGAGGCTGTTCGTGCCAGGAGGAGTGATCGTGCTGCCATGTGCGACGCGGTATGCACTGTTCCTGCTGCCATTGCTGATAAACAACGTTTCCACGCCGGCAATTGATTTCTTCCCAACGTGATTCCAACTTGTCGAATCGGGCCATGATGCAATCGAAACCCTGGGTTAGGGAGTCGAGCGGCTGCTGTTCTGTCACAGGTAACGGCTCCAGTGAGGTGTCATCACGAGGCGGAAGTCGCCGCTGACTGATGTGTTCCTTCCGTCCGATGTCGGGGTTGCGTCGCGAGGGACCAATACACACTTCCGGGGTTGGTGGAATTCCCCACGTTGATTTTCTTTGATTCCTTGACATGAGTGGTGGATGAAATAAGAAGGATTGATCGGTGAGTTTTTTGATGAAAAAGGTGTTTCTCTTTTTTTTTTTTTTTTTTTTTTTGGTTTTCGGTGGAAGAAGATGAGGGTGAGCACGGAATGAAAGCACCAGTTGTTAAGAACCTAAATTCCTAACGAACCGATAAAACGAAAAATAACAATATAAAAAGAATCTGGCGCCCGTTAGGGTCGACGGAGAGGTGAATACGGATAAATCCGGTGCCCGTGAGGGTCGGCAGCAGAACGGGGCTGAGCGCGGGAGTATTCCCGTCGGCAGCAATTGATTTGTGATTCAAGTGACAGGCTAATTATTATATGAAGACAATATGAAATCTTTTTCTTGTTTGAAATTTTTATTGTCGGAGAAAAACTATGCAATGCCGTGTCTTAAAAGATGCATTATTGTGTTTTTTCACTAGAAAAACAAAGTAAATTAGGTGACATTGTAATATATGTCGATGACTTCACATTTTAATTATAGGAGTATTTGTTAGAAATAATAAAGATTTGATTGAGAATCAATTATTCCTATCAAAGATTGATTGAATATATTGTATTGAATAGGGTGATTGATTATAGGAACGTACCATGTACATCATACTATATTCTCTATTTAAAGGGAGCAATACTCAATAATAAAATCATCCAATTCCATACAAACCGTATCTTATCTCTCTCTCTTTTTTACAATATGTTCTGTGAACCATTTAACATGGTACCAGAGCAGAAAAACTTCATCACTGTCCTTAAACCTTTCCCAACCCTAGCCAAAATCTGCAGAAAAATAATCAGCAGCCATGTCAGAAACCGAAAAAAATATGACCCCATCCCAGTCAGATGAGATTGCTCGGCAGATTGCCGAAATCATGAGCAAGAGTTTTGCCATGATGACACCACCAACACCCAAAGAAGAAAACACAAATAACCCACCAGAAAAATCTGTAGCATACAAGATCGATACACAACCTCTCCATATCGGAGGAAACAAATTGAATGGAGAGAATTACTCCATCTGGGTCGTCCTAATGGAGGCGGCGATAAGCGGCAGGGTGATGGTTTCTCACGTGACTGGAGTGCCGGGGTCGTCCTAATGGAGGCGGCGATAAGCGGCAGGGGAATGGTTTCTCACGTGACTGGAGTGCCGCCTCCCCCGCCACGAACCGATCCAACCTTTCCACAATGGCAACAAGTAGATCATTGCGTATTTACATGGCTCACACAGAATATCGAACCACGACTGATTGGTCGGGTTTCCAAGCAACCAACGGCTAAACACATCTGGGATGCATTGGCAGTGACATATGGGAGTGGAGGGGACAAACTCCAAATATAAGACCTAGAAATTCAAGCAAGCATGGTGAAACAGGGAAGTCGGTCACTAGAAGAAACATGGAGTACTCTACAAGATCTATGGTTGTCAATAGATCAAAAACGACAAAATCCCATGAAATACCCTGAAGATATGGTGATTCACGACCAATTCATCCAAGAACAAAGGTTGTTTCAATTCTTAATTGCAATTGATAGCAAATATGAATCAACCAAGAGAGAAATAGTCAAAATGGAGCCACTTCCCTCGGTTGATCAAGCTTACAACCTGGTCCGGCAAGAGGAGACGCGGTCCCAGGTTCTACAGCCAGGAACCGGAACAACCACAGATGGTATCGGCGCTGGATTCGCTGTCCGAGGGAGATCGATGCCCAGCCACGGATCTCACGGCGGTTCGCGGGGCGGCAGCAATCTCGGTGGAGGAGGCTGGAACCGACGAAATGATGATGAAGATAAATCGAAATTGGTGTGCTCATACTGCAAACGGAAGAAACACACCAAAGAATCTTGTTTTGAATTAATCGGATACCCAGAGTGGTGGAAGAGAAGCACGGCAAGCCTCCAGCACCGACATCTGCTCGCACGCCCTGGAACCGCGGCGGCGGCCATTGGAGGACAATCGGGGGACGGAGGAAACCATGCTATCACCACCGAGGGAAACCGAGAGGTTGCACAGGCTCGGAGCGGCAACAAAGGGGAAACTCACGGAGCAGTTCAGCCAACAAGCTTGACCGGAACGGCCAATTTCGCCGGCGGAACTGTGATAGCGAATTGGGCAGATGAACAAATGGGGTATAGTAAAACGGCGGCGGGTGAAGAAGGTAAGTTGGGGTTAGGGGATTATTTTAGGATAAATCCTCATACTCCTAATAAATTGCATATCTCACCCCACTCATTACAAATTAAACCCCAAGCTTCTGATAATTTGCATGTTTTACCCCACCAATTGCAAACTGACCCCTATACTTCTATTTGCTGCGGAAATGCCCAGATTTCATGTGAAAATATCAACCCCTCGAAAAACTCGGAATTGCATGCAATATGTATAGTGATCATGAGAAAAATGATAGATGGATATTTGATTGTGGTGCTATTGATACAATTACTTATGATCCATCAGACCTTGAGGGAATTCAAAAGCCTCAGAAATCTCATATTCAGACAGCCAATGGCGAGTTTACAAAAGTTGAGGGGGCTGGGACTATAAAGATATCACCGACTCTGAAATTATCAAATTGTCTTTACATTCCATCCATGTCTCATAAATTATTGTCAATTAGCCATGTCACAAAGGAGTTGAATTGTACTTTGCTAATGCAACCACACTTCTGTTTATTGCAGGATATCCGAACAGGGGAGATTATTGGGCGTGGCACTGAACGCGATGGATTGTACTACGTGGATGAGATAGCTCAAAAAGGAACTGTCATGCTAACTCACGGGTCTGCTGATCGGAAAGCTTGGCTTTGGCATCGACGTCTGGGGCATCCTTCCACGGGTTACTTAAAATTATTATTTCCTGATATTGTTCCTAAGCATGATATGTATTGCGAAACTTGTTTTTTATCTAAAGGTCATCGTAACTCTTATCCGTTAAATAATACTCAGAGTTGAATCCTTATTTTCCCTTGTGCACTCTGACGTATGGGGGCCCGCACCAATTATTGGGGGGTAAGGTTTTAGATACTGCTTAGTCTTTGTTGATGATTGTACACGCATGACTTGGGTATATTTTATGAAACAAAAATCTGAGGTTCTCACTCACTTCTCCCACTTCTATAACTTCATACAAACCCAATTTCAGCAAACAGTAAAAATTCTTCGTTCAGATAATGGGGGGAGTTCGTCAATTCTGGTATGAAACAATTCTTCCACGAAAAAGGCCTCATTCACCAAACCACCTGTGCATATACTCCTGAACAAAATGGTGTATCTGAAAGGAAAAATCGAACCCTCCTTGAAATGACCCGATCCTTACTACTAGAGTCAAAAACCCCAGAACATTTCTGGCCTGAGGCCATTGCCACTTCAGCTTACCTCTTAAACCGCTGAGCAAGTCCCTGATGTAGTAGAATCCATCGCGGAAAGTGACAATGTTCCGACAAACTCTCCAACGCGGATATCCAATGTAAGTACACACACACCTGTGGATACAATTATAATTCCTATTGACGCCGAGGTTGTAGAAGGGTCTGACAGTGAAACAGGAGATATTGGTGGGGTAGTGGAAGTGGAAGGAGTAGATCCAGATACAGGTAATACATACTTCCTCCAAGACCAAATAGAGGAGTTCCACCAAAGCGGTATACACCAGAGAAGATTAATAGGAAAGCGCGATATTTTGTGGTGAATCTAGTGAAGGGGCACCTATCAGAGATGGCTCAGGCATTTGAAGATGCTTTATATGAAGAAGAGGAAATCCCACAATCATGGGAGGAAGCAATGAGGCACAAGCACCGGAGGGAAGCTATGAAAAAGGAGATAGATGCACTGAATCGGAATCTCACTTGGGAAAAGTGTACAATACCGCGAGGGAAACGACTAGTAGGATGTCGTTGGGTGTTCACTATCAAGAGAAAACCTGATGGGTGGATAGAGAGATATAAAGCCAAGCTCGTAGCAAAAGGGTACACTCAAACGTATGGAGTGGATTACTCATAAACATTCTCCCCGGTTTCCAAGATGGATACAGTCCGCGTATTACTATCTATAGCAGCAAACAAAGATTGGCCACTACACCAATTTGATGTGACAAACGCCTTTCTTCATGGAGAATTGAGGAAGGAAGAAGAAGTCTACATGGAAGCACCTCCACGATTTGCCACAGACTTTAAAATGGGAGAAGGGTGTCGCTTGAAGAAGACTCTATATGGGCTTAAACAGTCTCCGAGAGTGTGGTTCGGAAGATTCGCAGGAGCAATGAAGGGATATGGGTATAAGCAGAGCAATTCAGATCATACATTGTTTCTGAAGAAACGAGGTGATAGAATCACCTGCCTGATTATATATGTGGATGATATGATCATTGCAGGTGACGACCTCGAGGAGATTGAAAGTCTGAAGAAGAACCTGTTTCAAGAATTCGAGATGAAGGATTTGGGAGATCTTAAATACTTTCTTGGATTCGAAGTGCTTAGATCTCCGAAGGGGATATTCCTGAGATAGAGGAAGTATATTTTAGACATTCTGGCAGAAACTGGCCTACTAGAGTGTAAACCAGCGGACACCCCCATGGCAGTCAACCATGGATTGAAGATCAATGATGGATCCAAGTTAGCTGACTGACGTCGATACCGACGACTGGTTGGAAAACTCATTTACCTCTCCCACACTAGGCCTGATATTGCTTATGCAGTCGGGATTGTAAGCCAGTTTATGCACAAGCCACAGGCAGACCATATGGAGGCAGCACTCAGGATTTGCCGGTATTTGAAAGGGACAACGGGGCATGGAGTGATGTTCTCAAAGAATGAACACCTTGAAATCCATGGCTATACAGATGCTGATTGGGCAGGAAATCCGAACGACAGGAAATCTACAGCCGGTTACTTTACCTTTGTTGGTGGGAATTTGGTGACTTGGAAGAGTAAAAAACAAAAGGTGGTAGCTCTCTCAAGTGCAGAAGCAGAGTTCTGTGGAATTAAAAGTGGTTTGACTGAAATTTTGTGGCTCAGAAGGTTAATGAAAGAAATTAACTTCTCACCAAAGAGGAGCCAACTGTACTGCGACAATAAGGCCGCTATCAGCATCTCAGAGAACCCAGTTCAACATGACAGAACTAAGCATGTGGAGGTGGATAGACACTTCATCAAAGAAAACATTGAGAATGGTACTGTCGAGTTTCCTTTTGTTATATCTGAAGACCAACTGGCTGATATACTGACCAAAGCAGTCAATGCTAGAAGTTTTGAAGAGGCATTATGCAAATTGAGTGTTGGAGATCCCACCATTCAATTTGAGGGGGGTGTTAGAAATAATAAAGATTTGATTGAGAAACAATTATTCCAATCAAAGATTGATTGAATATATTGTATTGAATAGGGTGATTGATTATAGATACATACCATGTACATCATACTATATTCTCTATTTAAAGGGAGCAATACTCAATAATAAAATCATCCAATTCCATACAAACCGTATCTTATCTCTCTCTCTTTTTTACAATATGTTTTGTGAACCATTTAACAGTATTTACATTTTTTTGTGTGAGGATGTGGCATTCTTCTCCATATAGTTGATTTGTGAAATAAGATCAAAATTATCTGAGGCGTTTTAATTATGTTAGCAATTTTTTTTACATGGGATGATGTAGCTCTTCTTTCCATATAGTTAATTTGTGAAATAAGATCAAAATTCCCTTGCTGTTAAAATTACACCTTAGATAATTTTTTTGGTATTTCGTAGTACTACTTTCATTACATAGGTTACTGATTTGATGCATTTCATGATTTAATTATACATTTTCAATTTTTTCAGTAGCATCATTTTCCACGTATTTAATTAATTTTTGAAATAAGACCAAAATTATCTAAGACAACACTGATATGCTTGTTGCACCGAAAAATGTTCGATAATATGCTTGAAGGAGATGATTTAGAGTGAAAATTGTTGGAGAGGTTGGTTAACCTTTGTTAAGGATGAAGTTCCTTAACTCGGATAATTTGCGTCGAACGTCGCGGGAGCTTTTGCCCGTCGATCAATCCGGCGTCAAATTTAGGAATAAAAGGTAGTCGCCGGAGCTTTGCCGGTCGATCAAACCAAGAATGATATGATAAATGCGTAAAAGTATAATAAAAGGATAATTGATATTTCTTGAATGAAATAGAAGAATACAATATCTCCTATTTATAATACTACTCTGACTTAGGAAACAAGAAAATAAAGATCTTAATAATATATGAAAAGATATAGGAAAGCAATAACTAACTAAATAAGAGATATGGAGATAATCCTAGGGAATATGCCGTATCAACCTTCGCCACATATTTGATGATGAAGCGAATATATTTGACAAGTTTGATATCAAAATTAGCCAAAGCTGATAAATTAGTATTTGGATCCAATGTCATTATCTAGTGATATAATTTAGTTGGCTGATAAATGGGCTTGTTATTGGGCTGGGCTGGGCTCTATTTTAGGTTCAACAAGATTTAGGACAGGTGAATTGGCCCACGGACATCGGCCCAATCCTTTATAACTTGATAAATAATGTGTTGGTCTCATGGGCTATTGGATAAGCCTTATTATTATGCTGTTTTGTTAGCCCGATCCAAATTCCCGAGTTGGGCCAGGCCCATATTTACCAATTCTTCTATAGGAAACGTAAAAAGTACAGCCGTTGCTAATAACAAGTAGCATAGCTGAATTCTGAGTTAGGAGTGATTTAGGGTAATTATTATATGTTGCAAATGACAAATAATAGTAGTACGTATTAGATTTGTAAATTGGTTGTTGCTATTTGTAATGAGACTAAGGAAAAATAAGTTGGCTTGAGGAACTGTTTAGAAACTGTTTTAAAGGAGCTAATAAGCTCAACCAAACACCCTTTGAGGCTAGTAACTTATAATTTATTCATCTTTTGCTAAACCTTTTGTGTCACTAAGTTATTTCTATAAATAGGAATGCTTAAAAGTGCCATTCCATTCTGTAACATTTCATTCCAAAATTCACAACACTGTACAACCTACAAACATTAAGATAAAAACACGCACACAACTGAACACATAGGGAACCACACACGCTAAACACACACACAACTGAACACATAGGGAACACATAGGGAACCACACACAACTGAACACATAGGGAACACGCACACGCTATACCCTTTTTATTTCACTCTCTTACATAAAGCTAAGCTGAACACATAGGGAGAACACAGATAATATTTCCAAGTTCCAACATTATTTCCTCCTGACTCGATTCCTTGTTGCTGCTGCTCTTCTTGCACGTCTTCTTCTCGTGTCTCTAGCAATGAACATGCCTTCAACAACCTCTTCTATTTTGCCAAAATATGTCTCTCTGAAGCTTCGACAGAACAAAAGTAGCCACACAATGCTTCCTACTCCCACAACATATCGCACTGCAGCACACACGTATTCTGATAGAACCTCGTTCTATCGGGATTGAGCACACCGTTTGTAACAAGAACAAAAGGAAGATAAACCTAGTTGAAGTGCTAGGGTTTCAGAACCAAGAATGAGAATAGAAGTTAATTCATATTTCTCAATGAAAATAATGCTAAACATATCACTAATTTATAGAATCTAGAATGACTAAATAACTAGAAGACACGAGAGATAATTATATTGATATACACCAAATCCTTGACTTAGAATAAGATATATCTTGTGATGATATCTTCAGATTCGGTGAGATGTGGTTCTTGGGCTTTTGACGTCTCTGCTGAGAAGGGCTCTCCTCGACATCTGGGCTGCATGGGAATGATTGGGCCTTCCATCGTGAACCCACGGAATCGAGCTGTTGGGCCTCGGCTGGAGCAGCTGTGACGTGAGTGTGAATGTTGAGGTCCCTATCATATTCCCACTCTATCTCCCTCTTCTCTTCCCCGTTTTCATTATATCCTGGTGGTGGCACATTAGTTTTACTGCAGTTTATGTCGAGAGGGAAACCGCATAGCCCCAAATTTCCTTCAAATGAGTCAGCATGGAATGTTTGAATTTGCCGCCCTTTTGGGATCACTCCAACAAACTTATTGTAGGAGAGATTCAATTTTGAAAGGAATGTGAGCCCTCCAAGCTCCTCCGGGATTGGGCCTGATAAAAGAAGATTTCTATTCATTTTCTTGTATATTTTACACACTGATTTACATGTCCTTTAATAGGTAAAACTATAGCTAAACATGGTAAGGATTCTCCTGCAATTATTCTCCAAATCACACGGTAATACCATTATCACATGATTCTTTTCTTGATTGCTACTTCACTAATTGATTTCTTTCCAACACTCCCCCTCAAGTTAAGTAATGGGGTCACCCATTCTTAACTTGCTTAGTACTTCACGGAAGCTTCTTGAATCCGCAGCCTTAGTCAGAATATCGGCCAGCTGTCTTCGCAAACGGGAGCTCTACTATTTTAGCTTCTATGTTGTCTTTGGTGAAGTGTCTATCCACCTCGACGTGTTTTGTCCTATCATGCTGAAAAGGGTTTTCAGATATGCTAATCGCCGCTTTGTTATCACAGAACAACTTGCACGATTTTTGTGAGTTTAGGCTTAGCTCTGTCATTAGCTTCTTCAGTCATAAAATCTCAGTCAAACCACTCTTGATTCCTCGAAACTCAGCTTCTGCACTAGATAAGGCAACAACCTTTTGCTTCTCACTTCGCCACGTAACAAGATTACCTCCAACAAAGGTAAAGTACCCTGCAGTTGATTTTCTGTCATTTGGATTTCCTGCCCAGTCAGCGTCTGTGAAACCGTGGATCTCCAAATGTCCATGATTCTCGAACATCACTCCATGTCCTGGCGTCCCCTTTAAGTACCTTACAATCCTAAGAGCTGCCTCCCAGTGAGCTGCTTGAGGTGCGTGCATGAACTGGCTGACCACTCCAACAGCATATGCAACATCAGGTCTGGTATGGGACAAGTAGATTAATTTCCCAACCAGAGGCTGGTATCTCGTGTGATGAGTAGACTCGGCTCCTTCGACTATTTTCAAACCGTGATTCTGTGCCATAGGAGTATCAGCTGGTTTGCAGTCTAGCAAAACCAGCTAGCATTCCAGTTTCTGCCAATAAATCAAGTACATATTTCCTTTGGCTGATAAAGATTCCCTTCTTCGAGCTACATGGAATTCTGATCCTAAGCTTGCTGCTGTTATTGTCGAGCTACAACAAAATCCACAGTGCAACAATAAATTCTCTTGGATTGGTGGTCAGTTGAGGAGGAAAGGTAGATTGGTGGTGGGTGATGATGAAGATCTGAAGCTGAAAATTATCAAGCTCTTCCATGATTCCAGCTCTGGTGGGCACTCAGGAGTTCATGCTACATATAAGAGACTCTCATCCCTGTTTTATTGGGCCAACATGGATAAACAGATCAGGAACTACATCAGGGAGTGTGATGTGTGCCAAACATTTAAGTATGATAATAATGCCTTGCCTGGATTACTTCAACCTCTGCCTATTCCTGAAGAAGCTTGGTCTCAAGTCAGTCTTGACTTCATCGAGGGATTGCCATTATCTGCTGGAAAATCAACCATACTTGTAGTGGTTGATAGACTCACAAAATATGCCCACTTTATGAGCCTATCACATCCTTACACTGCCTTGACAGTGGCTCAAACCTTTCTTGACCATGTGTTTAAGCTACATGGCCTACCTACTATATTGATAAGTGACAGAGATAAGGTATTCTTGAGTAATTTTTGGTCAGATTTCTTCAAGCTACAAGGGGTGGAACTCCATTTATCTATTGCCTATCACCCTCAATCAGATGGGCAAACTGAAGTGGTTAATCGTTGCTTGGAATCATACCTCACGTGCATGTGTGGAGACCAGCCAACCGAATGGAGCAAATGGTTAAGTCTTGCTGAGTTTTGGTATAATACCTCCTTCCACTCAGCTATTGATACCACACCTTTTGAAGCTCTGTACGGCTATCCACCTCCCATCCACATTCCTTACTTTCGAGGTGACTCCCATGTTCATGATGTAAACGAAAGATTGGTGGCTAGAGAGGCTATGTTGGAAGTCTTGAAACATCATTTGGGTCGTGCTCAAAGAAGAATGAAGAGCCAACATGACAAACACAGATCTGAAAGGAAGTTTGAACTCGGAGATTGGGTATACCTAAAGCTCCAACCTTATAGGCAAAACACACTACGTGATCGCCAATTTCAAAAGCTGAGTCCTAGATACTTCGGCCCTTTTAAAGTCATCGACAAGTTTGGAGAAGTTGCATATAAGCTACAGCTTCCTCCTAGTAGCAAGATTCACCCGGTGTTCCATGTATCTCAATTGAAGAAACGAATGGGACCTCTCACTCAACTACACGGCTCTCTACCGGCTGTAGGCAACTCCACTTTCTTGGAACCTGTTCAGATTCTGGAAAGGCGTTTAGTTAAACAAGGAAACAAACCAGCAACCCAAGTTCTAGTTCACTGGGCCAACTCATTTCCTGAAGATGCAACGTGGGAATTCCTTCATGATTTGCAGGAGAAGTACCCAACTTTTAAACCTTGAGGACAAGGTTGATGTTAGGGGGGGAGATTTGATACGTGGAAGATGAGAAGAATAAGTGAAAGAAGAATAAACGCTACGAGGAAGAGTAAATAAAGCGGTGCATGGTCGCATGCATCGCCGAGAAACAGAGGATCAAACGAGCTCAAGCGTGAAGTGGAGAATTAGTTAAACGGTTAGGAGTTAGTTACGAGTTGGTTGTAATTCGGTTAAATACAGGTGGCAGCGTGTATATAAGCTGCCTCCTCACTGTGTAAACTCATACTTTCGAATTAATGCAAAATATCTCTTCTCCCTCTTCATCTTGTAACGCACTACGCATCGGTACTCTCTCGGTCGCCGTTCCTATCTCCGGTGGCCCTGACTTCGTACCACTCCCTCGGGTATTGGCAGTCTCTCGGTTGCCGGTCGTGTCATGGAATAAGCCACCTCCTTCTCCGATTCCAACGGCGAGTCGTGCTTTCGCCTTTTGCCCTTCATCCCACCATTCCGGGAACCCGACTATAAGGAAGCAATTTTCCTTGGTGTGTCTCGTTCGTTGACAGTTGGTACACCACAGTTTGGATTTGTCAGGTTTGAGCCGTCTGCCGACAATCGCAATCTTCATTCGTTTCTTCCAAAGTGGGTAATTTTTCTTGTTGAGTCTAACTTTACTCATCTTTAACCTCGAATCGTGGAGGTTTGGTTTCTCTTCGTCGTCTGACATTCTGTGATGCAGGTTTGGTTGAAGCCTTTTGGCCGAGATTTTGGTATTTTCAGGCTAGGATGAATTCTTTTTTGAGCCCTTGCTCTGATGCCATGATAAAAGGAGGAGATTTCTATTCATTTTCTTGTATATTTTACACACTGATTTACATGTCCTTTAAAAGGTAAAACTATAGCTAAACATGGTAAGGATTCTCCTGCAATTATTCTCCAATCACACGGTAATACCATAATCACATGATTCTTTTCTTGATTGCTACTTCACTAATTGATTTCTTTCCAACAGGGCCTGCTAGTTGGTTCACCGAGAGGTCGAGTGATTCAAGATTCCTCAATTGACCGAATGATTTTGGGATGCTTCCATTGAGGACATTGTGAGAGAAGTTAAGATAATGAAGTAAGGTAAGATCACCAATTGCATTTGGTAACCATAGAAACTATTGGAAGACAAATCAATAGTACTAAACTCTGCCCAAATCTTGGAAAGCTCCACCTTTTGCCCTTTCACCATTAATGTCACGTCAGCGTCGTAATAATTTATCTCTCTCAACTTTCCATTATTGAGTATCATCATTGACATCCAACTAGAGAAATTGATTGATTCCAGACTTCCACTAAAATGATTGGAAGATACATCTAGAATTTGGAGCAATGGCCAAGTGGTGTGACATCTTTAATCCCCATGGAATCTATTGGAGTGCAAAACAAGAACAAATAAATCCGATGAGAGCATACACGGGAAAGTGTCGTTAATCATGTTGTTCCCAACATTCACGTCGACCAGTGACTTGCAACTCTCGAGCGACTTTGGGATCTTTCCTTCTAATGTATTATTGTTAAGATCCAAATATTCTAGCTGACAATCCATAGGAAAAATATCTGGAATGCTACCGTTGATGTTGTTATGACTCAGATCAAGCATCATAATCATTTCAAGGGGGAAAGGGGTATGCTGCCGCTGATGTTGTTACGACTCAGATCGATCTGCCTAATGTTATTAAGTAGGCAAGCGGGTATGCTGCCACTTAATTTATTTTCATACAACTGAAGAAAACTGAGTTGTGTGGCATTGCAGAGGCAGGCTGGAATTGATCCACTGAATTTATTTCTAGACAAGTCAAGATTAAACAGTAGTGTGGCATTACAAATGGCGGTTGGAATTGATCCACTTAAACTGTTATTAGTAAGAGACAAGTCAGAGGGTTGAGATTCAAGTGGAATGGGCAGATGCATCTCGCCCCTAAGCTGGTTAGACTCCAAAAATAGGGTGTCAAGAGAAGAAGGGATATGGAAAGGCTTTTGAAGATTTGTTAGAAGATTAATGGAGAGGTCCAAATTCACAAGTTGTGTTCCCCAAATCCAACTAGGTATCTCCCCGGCAATACTATTGTTTGAGAGATCCAATCCTTCTAGATCCACATGCTTGATGAAATATGTTAACTGGACAAGTTACATGTATTTAGGAACAACCCTTTTAATTGGAGACCACCATATGAACTCGAATTGGCGTTGCCAACATCTATTCACAACCTATTTCTGGATAGAACAAGCAATGTGAGATTGGGAAGGCTTTGTAAGTTGTTGAGTTGAAAAGTGCCATTAAATTGGTTGGAACTAAGATCAAGTTCCAACAATGACGGGAGAGCAGAAAGAGAGCGGGGGATGTTACCAAAGAGTGAATTTTCTCTTAAAGTTAGATGAACGAGATTGGAAAGACCTTCACCAATATATATTGTTTGTCAAAAGTTTATAGTAGAAATAAAAATGATTTTTTCTACATATTATCACCAATACATATTGTTTGTCAAAAGTTTATAGTAGAAATTTGTACTCCATCCACCAATAGTGTCTCATTCTGCCATTTTTGTTTGTCCACCAATAAATGTCCTATTTATTTTTGTTAATCAACCTCGCATTCCACTAACTTTATTTCACTCATATTTCAGTGTAAAACTAATATATTATAAAAGTAGGATTCACCTTCCACTAACTATTTCTATTCATTTTTTACTACATTTCTTAAAACTCGTGCCTGGCCAAATTAGCCTTGTATTAGTGGACACAGGGTCGGATCTAGCCTTTGCCAAGGTGGGGCAATTTCCCCTTCTTATTCCCACTCACCCTTCTATATTTTGCTAAAATTTTCCAAATATATATAAGTTTTTCATTAAATGCCCCCTTATTAAAACTCATAAAATTACTCTATATATTTTTGCCCCGTTTAATATAGTATTCTAGCTACGTCCCTGAGTGGATAGAGGGAGTATTTTATTTTTATGAATACGGAGTTGTGAATTAATTGTAAATTCAGTGCAATTACTTTTTAGAATTGGAAAGACTTGGATATAGACTAGAGGTGTCAGTTGACGGAATAATTATTACTACCTCCGTCCCCCAAAATTTGCTACACTTTGACCCGACACAGATTTTAAGAAATATAATGGAAAGTGAGTTGAAAAAGTTGGTAGGTGTGGGTCCTACTTTTAAAGTATTAGTTTTATAATAAAATGTGAGTAGGAATGAGTTAGTGGACTATAGGGTCCACTACCAAAATTGGTAAAAGTGAAGTGTATCAAATTTTCAAGGACGGATCGAAATAGTAATGTGTATCAAATTTTCAGGGACGGAGGTAGTAATAGGATAGTAGGAATATCATTTTCTTACTTGAAAATTTTATTGTCGTAGAAAAACTAAGCAATGCCGTGTCATAAAAGTTGCCTTGTGCTTTTCCACTAGAAAAACAAAAGAAAGATGACTTTGTAATATGTGTTGATGACTTGAGTAAATTATATATTTGCAAATCTTTTCATAGAGGGATGTTTTCCATACAGTTTGATTTGTGAAATACGAACCATTCCCTAGTTGTCCCTATTTTGAAACAGGGTAAGCCCTGTTTTGGGACCTGTTTTGGATTGGGCTGGGTAACCCCTGTTCTACACATCTTGCTAAACCATTCTGTCACTAAGCTTTCTAACAATAGCACGAGACATGGGACAAAAAAAAAAAAAAAAAAAAAAAAAAAAAAAAAGAAATATTCAATACATAGGAAAGATTGGAAGTGTCATTCCATTCTTCAGCATTATTGTAACAGCCCGGATTTCTAAGGTATAATAAATACGGCGACTGCTACCTAAACGAACTTAAATGCAACAAGAACATAGGCTAGGGTTTCATTTAAAGAGATTTGACCAAGTATTTAATGAAGCGTCAAGGCAATAAGTCAACGGCTAACTCACGAGAATCAAGATTTAATAGATATAATAGACTAAGCTCAAAAGTCAAAGGTTTAGCGTAACTCCAACAAAACACAATAATTCCCATTATTCCAAATTAAAAAAACAAGTTCAAAACACCCTAAGATAATAAGGTTTCCAAATATTCAGCGGAAGCATTCCAAGAGAAAGCGAAGCCATGTATGAAGACACGACTACACTCAAAGTTCTAAACACCCATTATTCGATTCAACCACAATTTTGCAACATAAGAAAGAGTTAAGAATAAAGCCCACCTCGATTTCCTTCGATTTCAAATACGCACTTCTTTTTGTTAACACACCGGGAACGCGAACTATCACCTTTAGTTCATATATTTCAAATAAGTCTCAATCATGGATCAAAATCATGCATGATCTCACGTTTCCCTTTTCCCATCGATTATTTTCAATATCACCAATCAAAATCAAAGTACGATTATCATATCGTTTTTATTCACACAACAATTCCAGATTTATCATCAAATCGTGTCACGCATGAGTGTTTTCCACACAAAACACACGCACACGCACCACACATGTGCATGCCTAATAATAATCCTAATTAAATTAGGATATGGTAGGATCTTCTTAGATTTAAAATGCTAGATATTTGAATTTATTTATGGGGAGAATAAAAAATATCAAAAAAATATAATAATAAAATCCATTCTCCCATAAAACTGGGATTTTGAAAATCCCCCCAGAGAAAATATAAGGGCTGAAAATTTCATCAATTAAAAAGGAATAATCAGATTTTGGGTTTAATTTTTGGGTAATTATTAACAAAAATTAAATCCAAAAAATAGGGTTTCTTTTAATAAATGAGGGGGGAAAATTCCCTTTAAATAATGCTCCTATTAAATTCTCACTCTCCCTTGGAAAATAATCCACCAAAAATTTTTTCACCCCCCATCAAAATATTCACAAATTAATTTCACCACCATTTACATTTTCCAACGACTTTTCCATTCCACGACCCCGCATATTTTCCACAATATTTACTATTCAATAGCCACGTCACATATTCAACAAGTTTGACTATCCCTTCAAACTAATTCCGCAATTAGGTCCAAAAAAACCAATAAATCATTTAATTCCACATATATCATAGCATTAAAGCATTTAATGCAAAAATTTTAACGTCACGAAAGTTAGGATTCGAAAAAGCGGAGCGTTACAATTACAACCCACAAACTTTAAGATAAAAACATGGATAGCCCCAAAATTTCCCTTTAAATGAATAGAGAATGTTTAATTTGACGACCTTTTTTTGGGGCGCTTTTCCCAAAAAACATTTAGGGAGATTAAATGTCAAGGGAATTGAGCCCCCCCGCTCCCCCGGGGTTTTCTCAACTAAAGGTTTTTGGAGAGGTCTAGTGATTAGTTACCAGGGGCAAATGATTTTGGGATGCTTCCTTGAAAAAAGGGCAAAAGAGTGATAAAGTAAGTTGAGATCTCCAATTGCATTTGGTATCTTTCCATGAAAATTATTAGAAGACAAATCAATGGTACCAAAACTTGACCAAATGTTATAAACATCTACCATCTGCCCTTTGATGGTTAATGTTAAGCTAGACCTCCGCATGTTGCAATTGTTAGGAAAAGTGGTGAAAATTATCAAAGAGTATCAAAAATAAATTGATACTTGCGCAGCGGAAACAGGATAATTCTTTTCCCTCTTGCTGGATTAAATAATGGGACCAAACCAAGAAAATAAATTTAGTGCAGAATAAAACGTGAGACTAGAAATTTACGTGGAAAACCCAAATCGGGAAAAACCATGAGACCGAAGTCTAAATCTTCCACTATGTATATAGTAGGCTTACAAATTCTCCCTACACTCTATAGGGGAAATGACATACTTGGATTTTACATTGTTTTAGAGGGTGGTTTTGTATGAATTTGAGCATATTTCATCTATTATTAGGCGTGTTTATATCTACTTCTCTATTATGTTGGTATGTTGATCATTTTGTTAAGAATGTGTAGAAAAAGGTACAAAATATGTGGATGTGCAGCAGCCTTGGTTTGAGACAATATTTACTGGAGATTTTGAAGTCAAATCAGCTCCTAATGCATACCAATATCTTCGTCTTCGAAAGAGCTTCCCGGGATCTCGCACGCCCAACAAAAGTTCGGGGGTTATCGTTTCGAACCCCGGGGGTTGTCAAAATTCTCACGCGGCCAAAAATTTTTAAATTTATAATCCCCCCGGCCGGGGTGGCTTTAATTATGCCTCGGAGCCCCCAAAGAGAGTACCAAAAGAAGTCCTAGTGGATTAATTCCCCCCGGGCCGGATCCGCTTTTTGGGCTTTTTTAGAGTTAAAACCAATTTTTTTGAAGAAAAATAAGAAGGGGAATTAGGTCAATTCTAATCATTCCTCGACAAGAGACAAAACACACGCTCTTTTTGTGAAGAACTCTTGGAAGAAGATTGAAGATTTCTAAACCCCCCGCCAATTGCGATTCGATCATGATTTCCACTGTTTTTCATTGTTTCTATTTGTTTTCTACCATAAACAAGAGTAGCTAAACATCTTTTATGTAAAATTTCCCGGGGTGAAGATGCTTTGATTTATAGTTTTAATCCAATTGACTGCTTATCTTTGCTCTTGCAATTGTTTGAATTATTCTTGTGTTTTTCCTAACAATTGTTTGATCACCAATTGGGAGTGTGGGGGTTTTTGGGAATAATCGGGAGATTTTTTTAAACCCTTTTGAAAGAAGAATTATTCACCCCTTTAATTCAAAAAAACCCGGGGAGGGGTTGAGGTTTTGAGGGGGATCTTTAATCTAATCGAACTATTAAAAAGGTTCTAAGAATTAGAAGGGG
The DNA here is from genome assembly GCF_023119035.1 of Salvia hispanica. Taxonomy (NCBI): domain Eukaryota; kingdom Viridiplantae; phylum Streptophyta; class Magnoliopsida; order Lamiales; family Lamiaceae; genus Salvia; species Salvia hispanica. Next base: position 21,087,634 of record NC_062965.1, read on the forward strand.
ACTTCAATTATTACACCTAATCAAAGGGATTTTCACCTCGGGGGGGGGGTTTAATCTATATTTGTGTTTGATTCAAAAACCTCGAGATTTTTAAATGGAAAATGGGTTTAAAGGGGCTATGAGTTGAGCATGGGACCCTTTAATTCTCGGAATTTTTACTTTTTTACAACTTGTTATTTATTCTCGTTTAAGTGTTTATTTTAATTCAATTTATATGCTTTTCTGAAATTTGTTAGAAAAAACCCAAAACTTTTGATCCCTAGATAGTAGTTAAAATTTGTTTGTGGTATTTAAAAGGTTTACACTTAATTGTTTTGGGGATACATATACTTTTTCCCGGCTACACAATAACCCTTCAAAAGGGTATTATTTGGGTAAAATAAATTTGAGTCAATTTTTTGGGCCCCAAAATTTTTGGAAAAATTTTTTTGTGTTATATAGCTTGATATCGTGATAATAATCAAGACATTACTTTTTTAATTATTGTTTTTTTTTTTTTTTCCCCGTTAATTTTTTCGAGTTCTCAAAATTTGTGTTTTTTGTTCTTTGGTACACACTTCAAAAGGTTGCCTTAAACCTTTCAAATTATGAGATCGAAGCATCAACCCGGAAGAGGAACGCATATAGGAGACTCATAAAGAAGATTCAAGCTTCTTCACCAAACCGGAGGAGCATCTTCGATCGGGGGGACCTCAACCTATTCGATCACCAGTTCGGGATCATATTCACATCCCGATTCCCCTTTTCCCCGATGGAGCAGGGAAGGGGGAACAACAATGGAGGCAACAATGGTCCACCACCCCCTCCTCCCACTTGCCGAGCTTCTAAAAAAACCGGGGGAATTGCCCAAAGTTAATCGGGAACCACCGTGCCGGCAAACCCAAATGTATACCACGGAGTGGAAAACCCCAAACCCGGCCTTCAACAATATTGTGCCAACAACTTTAAAGGAAAACCGGGATCGATCCAGATAAAGAAAAAAAAGTTTTTGTGGTCAAACCCCGATGACCCAAAAGCATATTACCAATTTCTTCGAAACCCAAAAACGCAAAAATGAATGGATTTTGATGATGATCGATCCATACCGTTTTCCTTCGGGGAAGACGAAAAGAAAGGTTTGGCTCGAGAGTTTGACCCCGTCCATTAGAACATGGGACCGTATGGTCAAAAATTTCCCTCGGAAAAGTTCTATCCCCCTAGTGAGGTTATTAAGAGGCAACACGAGATCAGCCTTCCGTAAATGTTTCCCTTGGGAGACTATGGGAGTTTTTGAGCTGAGAGCAAAAGCCTCCCCAAGAGGTGTCCCAATCATGGTTTGTCCCCAACAAAAGGGTCATTATATTTTTTCAAGGAATGTATACCGAAGCACAACGAGGGGTTAAATCTTAGCGGGAGGTAATCTTCTCAAGAAAGGAGAGGGGGAAAACCCGATGGGGGGTTTTGGGAAAAAATTTGCACCCAAAAGGATGAAGGACGGAGCAACAAAGGAGAAGGGGGGCATGTGGTGGCTTCTACCACGGATCATGATCTGAGCACCTTATCCGAAAGCTTGGATCCCTTTAAACCAAAGAAATTTCCCGATGGCAGAGGAAACCCGGGCCTCAAGAGCCCCAAGGAAGTATGGAGGAGGGGAAAGGGCCAAAAGGGGCAAATGTATTACAAAACTCACGCACGAATTTTTAATGGTGGAGGATAAACCAAGAGGGGAAAAAGGGGGCATCCGAATCTATCTTAGGGGAAAACCCCAATAAGGGCCCCGAACCCCCCCTCCGGGTTCACACCCCCGATGGGATGATGAAGGGCCCCCCAAGAAGATAACCCGGACGACATACTCAAGTCCTTCATGCTACAATCTAATAATCATGGAGCGAAAAATCAAAGGAGGGAAAAGATCAAAGGGGATGTCCAGGGAATGACCACTCATTTGAAGAACATTGATATTCGCATAAAGGCTTTTTGTGAGGGGGAGCACTCTTACGAACCGAAAATTCCCTTCTCCCCTATCATCAATCCTGGGTTGCAAAGCTATACATCCGGAAGGAAACAAACTATGAGGAACCTTTAATGCCATCCGAGAATGAGGGTAGAGTAGCAAAAGAGATAAGGGGAAAAGGAGGGAAATTTGGGCAAGAAGATGAAAAGGTAAATTTCACCAAAACCCCGGGATAACACCGGGATACCTTCACCCCCACCACATACACCACACTCCACCAAGTGAGGATCCCTTTTTCCCAACGTGTTCAAGAAGAAGACAAAATGCCTTTGGGGGCCCCGAGGTTCTTAGACATCTTTGGGGGAACAAAAGAATATCCCAATTTTTGGGGGGCACTTTAAAAAGAATGCCCTACATATGCAAAGTTCCAAAAAATGTGCTCTCCAAGCAGCAAGGTTAAGGGGCCCACAGAGGTGACATATCCCAAAAACCCCGGCCAAATTCAAAAAAACCACCCGCTTTTAAAAATCCTGGGGGTTTCAACATCTCTCATTGGAAATGTTTGAAAAAGGGAAAAATTTTTGGGTCCTGGGGTTAAATTTGATGCCATTATCGTTTGAAAAGAAGAAGATCGGGACTTTGCCACTACAATCACACCCCGGATGGGATAAAAGTCAACATATCCTAAAAAAGGGAAATTTTTGAGGACGTTCGCGGGAAAGGGGACACCCCCCCTTTAATTTTCCGTCGATTTTCAGTTGGGTATGGAAGAAGACGGGGAAAGTACCGCTTTTCCCCGGGGGGCCCCTTCCCTTTCAACCGGGAAAAAATTTTATAAAATATTAAGCAGGGGGAGCCCACCTTTTATATAAAAAAACGACTCTTTATCTATCTACAATGCTAAGGGAAAACGGGGGAAGAGGAACCGGTTACGAAGAAGGGGGGCAAACACGTAGGAAAAAAGTCCAAAAGGCACAAGAAATTGAGTCCACATTTGGGGGTTTCTCTTTTTCCGCAAAAGGGGTGCTTTTGGTTTTATTTGGGGGATCAATTTCTAAAGAAAAGACCCCATCAAATCCTAAAGTGAAGGAGAAGAAAAACAAATGGTGAAATTTTCTGTGGGGACCAAAATTTCGATGGGGCCCCCAAGAATGTTTGGGAAAAAATCAACAGATCCTAAGGGGCCCCCAAAATTGGAAAAACCAACACCACCATTTAGGCGTGACATGATGCACTCATGGGGGATTGTGAGCCCAAAGACATAACCAAAGGCACCGTAGGGGAGGGAACCCCCAGTATGTAACTTTTAATTTTATTTGTTTTTTTGTTTGTTTTTTTGTGTTTTTCGGGGTTTCTTGATACCCTTAAATTTTTATTCTCCCCCCTTTTCAAACTTATTCTTTCTATTTCCCAAAAAGTTTGGGGGATGATATTGGGGGATAGGGGTACTAACGAGGTACTTGTCTTTCCGCTTTTGATTGGGGTTTGTTGTCTTTTTTTGCCCTTTTTGGGATGTTTTAGGATAATTTTTTTTGTTTGGGGGTGATTGATTGAAAATTTTGGGCTTGAATTGAAAACAAAAAAAAATTTGGGTTTTGGGGTAAAGACTAATGTTAATGATAAAAACATCATCCATCTTTTAAGCTATCATGGTCTTTGACTTAAGAGTTTGAGTAATGGCATTTAAAAACAATTGCTTGTTTGCCTTTATTCATGCTATTACCCGAAAGGAGATTTTTAGCCAAAACTTCTATTTTGTGTTTTTTTTCATATGCTTTTGTTGTTTTAAAATTGCTCCCTAATCATATTAATCTACATAGTGAATGTGAATTTAAAAAAAATGACGTTAGGCATTCTTTTTTTTTCCCCCTTCCCCAAGTGTATATATTTTTTTTAATCCCTAGTTACCCTTCTTTCCTAAAAAATGTCCAAATGTCAAATAATTGTTAAGTCACCATCAAGAGTGATAAAACCCCCAAACTTTAAAAACATATGGGGCGTTTTTAAAAAAAAAAAAAATAATAATAATGGAGGTATAAGCTAGACAAGTCCAGAGGGGAAAAAAAAAACAATAAATTTGTGGAGGTATGTTTTGACAAGTTAGAAGAGTTATTGGTTTTGGGGGTTTTTTTAAAAAAGGGGGTCGGGTTGGGGGAAAAAGTTCGACAAAGTCTTACTTATCCGAGATTTGTATTGGGAAATGGTCTTTTGTTTGGGGTTGTAGTATAGGGTACCCCTTTTTTTATACTTTTTTACCACTTAAGCCTTTAAAATTTTCCCTACCGTCCAAAAACGTTACAACCTTAATTTAAATCCTTTTTGATTTTAAATTCACTTTTTACATTCTAGTAGAGAAGATTTTTTTTTTTTTAGCAAATTTTTGGTAAACACTACTTGTATTTTGATTTGAGAGTATTATTTTCTATACATACACTTTTGAGAGGAAAAAACACATATACAATATCTTGGAGGGGGGAATTTTTTCCAAGGTGATATACGAAATTATAGTAAAAATGTACTGACGGTTTTACTTGATAGGATTTGTATTTTGGGTATGCTCTTTTATTCCATACCCTTTGAAACAATGATGATGTCTAAACCCCTTTTAAAACCCCAAATCTACTTTTAGTTCTTTTTTTTCATTGCTTTTAGGACAAAAATTATGTAAGTTTGGGGGGGTTGACATACTTGGATTTTCAAAGGTTTTAAAGGGGGGTTTTTTATGAATTTGAGCATATTTTGCCCATTATTAGGCGTGTTTATATCTACTTCTCTATTATGTTTGGGATGTTGACCATTTTGTTAAGAATTTTGTAAAAAAAAAGGGACAAAAATTTGGGTGTGCAGCAGCCTTGGTTTGAGACAATATTTACTAGAGATTTTGAAGTCCAATCAGCACATAATGCATACCAACCCCCTTTTGCCCTTTGAAAGAGCTTCACGTGGGTATCTCGCACGCCCCAATTGGATTTGGTTTGAAGAAGTTTTGGCTGTTATACGAACACTGCGCTGTCCAGAAAAAACTCTCGCGGCTGGGTTAATTATTTCCTTTTAATCCACCCGGTCGGGGGGGCGTAAAATTTTGCCCGGAGATTTAGAGAGTACCAAAGGTCCCACCTGGGCCGGGGGAATTTCCAGGGGTTAATTTCCCTCCCCCGGGGCCAAGATGGGGTTTTTTTGAGCCCAAACGCAATTTTTAAGAAAAAAAAAAAAGGGAAAATTTGGGCAATTTATTCTTCCCCGAAACAAAAACACACGCTCTTTTTTTTGGAAGAATCCCAAAAAGATTGAAGATTCAAGCCTTAATTCCTCCGCCAATTGCGATTCGCATCAAGGGTTTCTACCGTTTTTCCTTGTTTCTATTTGTTTTCTACCATGAACATGAGTGGTAAACATCTTTTATGTAGAATTCTTCTTAAAAATGATTGATTTTTAGTTTTAAACCAATTGATTTTTGCTTTTTTTTTTGCTCTGCAAAATTTTTTAATTATTCTTGTGTTTTTTCCTAACAATTGCTTGATCACCAATTGGGGTGTGGTTTCTTAGAAAAATAAAATGAAATATTTAACCTTTTAAAAAAAATTATTCACACCTTTTAAATTTAATAAAACTCGGGGAGTTGAGGTTCTGAGTGGTATCTTTAATCTAATCGAACTATTAGGGGGTTAGGTCCAAGAATTAGAAGGACTTTTAATTATTACACCTAATCTAATTATTTCACCCGGGGGGGTTTTTAAACTATATTTGTGATCGATTCAACAATTTTGGGGGACTTTAAATGGTAAATCGGTTTCAACGGGTTTAGAGTTGAGCATCGGATCCTTGAATTTCAGATATTTCTCTATCATTTTTACAACTTGCTTCTTTATTCTCTTGTTTAAGTGTTTATTTTAATCTCCGAATTTATATGCTTTTCATGTTGTTAGAAAAAACCCAAAACTCTTGATCGCCTTGATAGTAGTTGAAATTTGTTCGTGACTTTAGGTTTACACTTAATTGTCTCTGGGATACGATATACTCTTGCTTGCTATTTGCTACAATAACCCTATACACTTGCAGTATTATTTGGGTAAAATAAAATTGAGTCGAAACACAAATCTCAAGTTGAATAACTTGGAATACACACAAGAGGAGTGAGCTACAATTTCAAAAGAGAGAGGAATTTTTCCTCACTTTTTCTCTCTCAAAATGCACTCACCGAAACTCGTTGCTCCCTCTCTCACTAGTTGCTATAATCTAACTCTTACACGCTCTTCATCGCATTAATGAGCTCATTTATAGGAGAACTTGAGCTGCAAATTTCTACCCTATAGCCACCTCTACCACCGCCCAAAGCCGCAACATTTGATTTTTTGAGGAGTTGTCCAGCCTTTGCCGATGAAGTTAGAAACTCATACGTAATGCATTTATCCATTAATGCGCACCTACAATTGTTGAGATTCTTAGTCAACTTTGGTGGCTTCTATAGTGGTGGACTATAAAACGCCACCAAGAGTTCTCGTCTTTCATGTAGCACAAATCAGGGCACCAAATCAAGAGGTCAACTCTTTCTTGAGTGAGAGAAGCTTTGAAGTGACCGTGTTGTTTTCCGGCCAAACAATCAACACAGTTTCAAACATTCTTTTACCTCATGGATGAGGCTTCTTCTAGCCAAGATCGCTGTGCCTTTCGGCCTCGAGTCCAAGCCTTTTATGCCATATCTCAATGGAGGAATTTTTGACGAATGCATTCACCTCTCCATTGACAACGTTGCATGCATCAAGTAGCGAATTTTTCTTTCTCTACCTTTTGCTGCAATGAGGGAGCCTTTATCGCCTTCCATTTTCCTTCGCCGAAATGGTTGATGTAACCATCGTCAGTCGAGCTCGCGTGGAAATAATGTTGAGTCTCGATATCGTGAACATGTCGAACATCTCTCGAACGAGCTTGCATCCCGTGTCGGTGAGCAGATGAATGTCTCCTATACCAAGAACTTCCACGCCGTGATTGGCCATTCGACTTTTCCAAAGGTGCCACTGGTGTAGGATGTAAGCATATCACGCGATGGGTTAATGTGATATGATGCACCCGAATCAGATCCAATCGTTTGTTGGCATGACGAACTCACACGCATCATCGCAAACTATGACGACATCGCCATCGTGCAACCGCTGCTGTGTCCTTCTCAACATTTTCATTATTTCCCGTTGATCTCTTTTCTTCTTTCTCAGCTCCTCTCGTAGTGGTTTGGACCACCGCAATATTGGCATTTGAAGTCCTTTTGTGTTAGACTTCCCGGATTTCTCTCTCGTGTTTTGAGAGTTTCTATTTTTACTTCTCCTCGATCACTATTTTCAGCAACCATCGCTTTTGTCTCGAAGAATGATCTTGCTCCCTCTCCGGATTCTTCATTAAGAAGACAATCTTTGACCATCTCGCAAGGTCGTGCTCCCCGGAGCCGAGTCTGATGACGCCACAAGAGTGTCCCAACTATCCGGGCAACGAACGAGTAGCAATAAAGCTATCACTTCATCATCAAGAGAAATCTTCATGTTGATGGATTGGTTAATAAGACCTCGATATGCATTGAGGTGCTCCGTCATGTTGGCACTCTCCACATATCGCAATCGAACGATTTTTCTGATGATGGATGCTTTGTTCAAGGCATTTTTCCTCTCGAACATAGCTTCCATTTTCTTCCGAGAACATCAGCCTTTTCCTCATTGGCTAAATGATGGAAGATACTGTGGTTCGATGAAGCGCCGATGTAACACAGCTTTTTCTCAGGCATGATGATCCACTCATCATCACTCATATCCTTTCGGTTTGGCATCATCTCCATGTAAGGGCAAATAGAGATCCTTACGTAGAGAAGATCCAACATGCTTGAGCTTCCAAACCGAGTACTGCTCCGCTCAATTTGAACATGCCACTAAGCAAGACGATTCCTCCATTTTTAATCCGCCTCAACCACGATGGTCCGATACCACTTGTTGGGAAAAGTGGTGATAATTATCAAAGAGTATCAAAAACAAATTGATACTTGTGCAGCGGAACCAGGATAATTCTTTTCCCTCTTGCGGATTAAATAATGGGACTAAACCAAGAAAATAAATTTGGTGCGAATAAAACGTGAGACTAGAATTTTACGTGGAAAACCCAAATCGGGAAAACCACTGAGACTAAAGTCTAAATCTTCCACTATTTATATAGTAGGCTTACAAATTCTCCTACACTCTATGGGGAAACACAAACCTCAAGTTGAATAACTTGGAATACACACAAGAGGAGTAAGCTACAATTTCAAAGGAGATAGGAATTTTTCCTCACTTTTTCTTCTCTCAAAATGCACTCACCGAAACTCTCTCTTGCTCCCTCTCTCACTAGTTACTATAATCTGCAACTCTTGCACTGCTCTTTCATCGACGGAATGAGCTCTATTTATAGGAGAACTTGAGCTGCAAATTTCTACTCATATAGCCACCTCTACCACCGCCCTATAGCCGCAACTTTTGAGTTTTTGAGGGAGTTGCAGCAGCTTTGCTGCATGAAGTTAGAAAACTCATACGTAATGCATTTATGCATTAATGCCCACCTACAATTATTGACATTCTTAATCAACTTTGGTGGCTTCCACATGTGGTGGACTATCTCAACAGTAATTAATGGGCCCATTTTTCCATCACTTGGTAGCACCATAGCCGTCCAACTTGAGAAGTTGATTGAGTCAAGACCACCAGTAAACTGATTCGATGATATATCTAGAATTTGGGGATTTGGCCGACTAGCGCACATCTACTTCCCCCTGGACTGCAAGTCCATGATAGAAAGAGAAGCAGGGATATGGAAAGGTTTTTGCAGATTTGTTAGAAGATTAAAGGAGAGGTCCAAATACTCAAGTTGGGCCCGTATATTGTTTGAGATCCAATTTTCTAGATCCAAATGTTTGATGAAATCAGGTAAACTGGATTACATGAATTCAGAGTTCCCAAATTTAATCGGAGCCCCCTATGTACCAGATTAATGTTGTCAGTATAAACTGACAAGCTATTCCAGGATAGAGAAAGCAATGTGAGATTGGGAAGGTTTTGAAAGTTGCGAGTTGAAAATTTCCTTTAAAAATGGTTGTCAAGATCAAGTTCCAACAATAAAGGGGAGAGAAAAGAGTTTGGGGGAACATTACCAAAGAACAATTTATTCAAATCAAGATGAACAAGATGGGAAAATTTCAAACAATGTAGAAGGAAGTGAGCCTGTCAAGAATTTAAAAAAACAAATCACACGAATCAGCTTTTTAGGTTGCAATGCTCGATGGAATAAAACCCCTTCATTTTGCATCTAGAAAGAGTCAAGGTGGTCAGATTTGGGAAATTTGGGAACCAAGTCATGGAGTGATCCCCCTGAAAAACATTAAATCTAGTTGAAGAACGAAAGGGAATGAAGCTGCCGAAAGGATTTGGGGAAAAGGGCCACACAGTTTACAATTAGACATGCTCGGGGTGGGGTTTTAAACGTGATGATATAATATGCCCCCTTTTTCCCTTTCATGCAAGGAAGAAATATAGACATAATCAAGATAGAGCCTAAGCCTGTTATTTTTGGAAAGCACCCCAAATTTTGCTCAAGTCTTAGAGTATCCCCGGGGAGAATCGAGAATAACCAATCTCTTCAAGAATGATATTTCAAAGGGACCCGTCCACCAAAACCAGATTCTGACAAATTTTGGGTGTCAAAAGGTCGATTGCCGATACCTTTTTGGGGTGGGAAGAGTAAGGAGATGTTTGTAGGGGAGGTTCTTTAGATATTTAAATTTGAAGAGACTACGAATTCCCAATTCCACCAGAAATGGCCTCACCATCAAGCTGCAAACTAACAACGAGCTAGAAGCATCACATTCCACACCAGGCCACAAGCAGCACTCAACACTTTTTTCCACCACCCGTTTTGTTGAGCGATAAGGCTTGAAGATCAATCTCCTTGAGCAAACAACAAGATTTCCTGATGAAGAAGGCATTTGTTATTATAAGAATGAGCAGTGAAAATGAAAGACGGTTAGTATACAAATGAAGAACAAGAAGTTTGAAAGCATTGTGAAAGAGGATATTGATAATTCTTTTGTTTGTGTAGAAATGAAGATATGTGCATGGGGTTTAAAAGGAGGGGTTTTTCCATCTTACTTATTTCTTAGCCCCATCATTTAAATTCTAAAGATGAATGATACACTGCATAAATAAATAAATAAATAAATAAAGACTATATATATTTTGTAAATTGACCAGTAATTAAACCTAAATGATATGGATGTGAAGAAAATGATAAAGTGATCATATAAATAATTGAGTCAACATGAGGTCCTTTTAATTCTCAATCAAATAAATAAAATTTAAATTTAAAAAAAAAACACCAATAATTCACCCAAGCAACCTTTGGCGTTAAATTCGCATTAGAACTTTAATTGGTCAAAACAGATTAGTTGTTAATGTGACAAAAATGATACTTGTAATTTCCACAAATTACGGTTAGACAAATGAAAACGAAAGTTTATATTCTTATTATTAGCTAACAGTATGTAGAAAATAGAATTTTCTCCCCTAAAATTTGCATTTATTTTTATTTTCGTTTCATTTAAAAATTTATCATTTTTTACTTTTTTCACTTTTGATAAACATTCCAAAATTGTTCCACTCATATTTTATTATAAAACAATATAAAAAGTATTTAATTTCTACCTACTAACTTTTTCAACTCACTTTCTATTATATTTCTTAAAATCCTGCTAAATCATAAAAAATAATGGACAAAAGGGGAATTAGAGTGATTTTTATGAATAGAAGTGATTGAAACTTAAACTTCTTATATATTGTGAAGGGGGGAGGGTCCTTTCAACATCTTATAAAAAAGAACAAAACAAGCCCCTTTGATCCTTAAATTGATGGTTGTGATAAACTAATTATTATATAAAAAAGTACCCCCCCTCCTTAATAATTGCACATTTGACCCGACACGGGGTTTTTAAAAAATGTAATAAAAAGGGGGTTAAAAAAGGGGGTGTAGGCCTGAAAAATTTTTTTATAATAAAAGTAGGGAATGGGGGGAAGTAGGTCAACTACCAAAAAGGGAAAAAGGAAAGGGATAAATTTTTTGAGACGCAAAGGAAAAAGGAAAATTTTCGGGGCTAAGCATTATTAATAATTATTAGACCGAAATAATTATTAGACTAAAAAGCTACATTATTATCCGATACATTATTAGGCTAAAAAACTACATTATTAAAAACGGAATTAATCACCTTTGATCACAAGATCCAATTGACGGATTTAGTTTTTCTTTTATTTACGCTTTTATAAATACATCTCTATTTGGGGGAACCCAAATGTTTAACAAATTAAAATTTTTTAAAAGTTATTTAGCAATTATCGCAAATTACTTGTAAACCAGGAATTACATTGTAGAGTTGGAAAGATCTTTGATAAATTAATGGACTAATAATTACCCGGAGGGTGATAAATATTTATCATGAAAATTTGGGATTGCCCAAATTTTTGCATGAAAAATTGGTTTAAAAAATAGTAATTAATTTAAAAAAAATTTTAAATTTTTAATGAACTAAAATCACTATAATAATTTAGCAAAGGGGTATCTCGGATTACCAAGAAGTTCAATACAATTTTATTTTGAGCTGGGAAAAACTTGCACCTAATTTAAGGTCTTCTGGGTCAGTCATTTTGGGCCTTTTTATAAGTCGATGGGTTGATTATATAAGACAATATCATGTCATTTTTTTTTAAAAATTTTTTTTGTCCTAATTGGAGAAAAAAATTTGTTTATATTTTTCAGTTTTTTGTTTTTTTAAAAGGGGTGGGTGTTTCAATACTACTAATATATAGACGATAACACGAGTTTAAATTTTTTTCATCCTTTAGTTATATATTTGCAGTTTTTTTTTGTGTTGAGCTTTTTTAAAAAATAGAGGCCTAACTGACAGGGGGCCAGAAATTCACCACATATTGAATAAAAAACTTATGGAAGCTAATTAATTATAAATAAAAAGGAAAAGAAAGTATTTTTCCCCCCCTTAGATACACCCTTTCAATAGTGGGAAGGAAGGAAGAGGAAGGGACGGCCATAACCATTTTATGAATCTCCAAGCTAATCTTTTCTTCAGTTTTTTTCTAAGGGTGAGGGATTAACCGGATGGGTTTTCTTCAGAACTCGAAAATAAATCAAGTAAGCCTTTCTTTTTTATACTTTTTTTATGACATGAAATTTGTTAATGACTGGAAGTTTTGCCCCAATGGAGTAGTAGTGAGTATATGATTTAATTAATGTTTGATTTATTAATGAATATTTTATGCTCTCGTTTGGTTATTGATTTGAAGATTAAAATACCATAAATTGGAATATGCATAAGGATCGAGGAGAGTGAAACTAAAATTATTAAATAATATTGAGTAATTGTTTGATTTAGTTAGAGTTATGATGTTGATAATGTGATTAAACATGCTTTAAAATAAGAAGTGATTAGTCTTGATAATGGAATTATAGCTTGTTAATTGGTAATAAAATAAGTCGGAGAGGAAAATATTTAATATAGTCAATGAATTTATTTAGGAATTTATGAAAATACCTATGAAATAGTAAAGAATAATTGGTGGTTTTTATTTGAAGGTTTAATGGAATAAAATGGATAAATAGTGAATATATATATTATATATAATGATATAAAGAATGTGTATAATTAATATGAGCTGCTTGTGAGTAGTACATAAGGCGGATGATTATCGACGTGGTTGCAAAGATAGGGTAATGATTGGAAGAGAAAAAGGATGGAAGTGACTGAAACGTAAAGGTGGTAAAAATGACTTATGCTCATAAGTCTGTCGTAGCCTGCTCAGCAATTAAATGGCTTAATTCTCTTATGTGCTATAATATGACACTTATGTGACCATTATTATCTTAGTAAAATTATGAGTAATTATGTGATAAAGACTATGAAGTAAAATATGAGAATACGATTGTGACTGTAGATAATTGTGGAAATGGGTTAAGTTGAATATGATAAGTGATATAAGATGTTGAGATGTATACAAATATGATTAAATGTGATGATGTTTGATCTATCTATCCTGTGACGAGGTCTGATCCGTATGTATTGATGGGAATTTGGGATGGTTTTGAGAGTGTTGGAATTTAATCTATAAATTCGAAAATGATATGGTGTGAAAATAAGTTGTTGATGTGTTATGTTGGAAATAGTTGAGAATAAGTATTGAGATGAAAATGAGTGTACTTGCATGTGTTTATGCCCCGTGCTTCGAGTGCATTCTCAGGTTACATTGGCATGCCATAGGACAAGAATACAGATTATCTCAGCGATCACTGCCTTATAACCGAAGTGAGGATCGCCTCTGCTCTCGATCTCCGATCTCTGATCTCGTCTAAATCGTATCTCGATCATCTCTCCTTCCTGCATCCTAAATGGGTGGTCTCGTGCGGAGTCCTCTCGAGGATGAATTTCGCTCCAGATCTCGATCTCGCTTCGATTTGGTCCGCGATCCTAGTCTATCACTAAGCACTTAATGAGGGCTATATGTGTTCTGGATATGTGAAAATGTTAGTGATCTCGTATATGCTATATAAGTTGATTGTGATATTGATGTGATGTGTGATATCATGTGTAATACTTGATGAATATGTGAATCTGCTGGGATTGATGTTGTCTACTATCGGGTTCTAGGCACGGTTGGTTATAGGGGAGATGCGCCCAATTTATGTTAGAAATTAATAAGACAATAATAATATGATAGATGTGGATGATTGGTAGCAAAATAATAAAAAATTTCAAGCATTTTAAGTTGTATAATTTTTGCCTATAGAAAAATTGGCTAAAGTGTCGAGTGTGCTACAAAGTTAGTCTCAGATTATCAATATGTTTCTTCATGTCTTCCTCAGCCTTTGATCCTTGGCGGGTCACCGAGTTGTCAATGATAGACGTTTAATTGTTAGTTGTGGCATATTAGTAATAAATATTATACTAAGTTACTACCGCTGTAATTATAAATATTGATCAATAATTTGAATATTGGTTGAATTTAAAATGAAAATTTTAAATTGTCATACTTTACGCATCGAAATGTGACATCACCTATTCGCCGAGACGATCGAGTGGGGGTGTTACAAACTTGGTATTCCTTGATCATAGAATTTTTTCTCCAAAATATACTCCCATTCACAAAAAATAGAGAACAATTACCATTTTCGACCATCCACATAAAATAAGACATTCATTTATAAAGTTTTCAACAAATAATAATCCCGACATCATTCCACTAACACTACTTTTCTCTTACTTTTTTCTCCTTCTCTCTTACCTTTTCCCCGAACTCCTACTTTACCTATTCTACATTAAAACTCATGTCATTCACAAATGCTTCTATTTTTGTGAGTGAGGAGTATATAAAGATATTTTAATATACTAAAAATGGGCAAAATTATGGATATTTAAAAAAAAAAATTAAAATTAACGATTAGAAATAGCATACATGAATTTTTTTAGGTGGGGTATTTGCCCTTGTGGAGGCCATATAGATCCGTACCTTAAGTTTAGATGCCATCATTTGCCACTTCTCTTTCTCTTCTATGTTTTTCTATTTCTTGAAATATTGATGTCAATCTACATCTGCAACAATAAGGTAATCAGTTAATTGATCGTCACCAAATGCCAATTCTTGCGACTTAACTAAAAATAGTAGAAACTCAGCAAGATTAATCATAATTTAGATCCAATGACAATATATAGCTGTTTGATGAGTAGGTTTGATTTTGGACTGGGCCGAGCCATAAATTAAAGTCTAATGGGCCGGGTATACCTTATTTTGGACTGGGCTGATTTGTTTTAGTTAGTCCCACCCTTTCGAGTTGGGCATGCCCACATTTTTCAAAGGCTTAAAAATTTTTTTGAAGATTAAAATCCATCTTCCCATATTTAAAAAAAAGGCAAAAAAAAGGATAAATATATGAACCATCATTTATCCCTTTTCGTATAGTGTATTTTGCACATGATTGAAGTGGTTAGCCAGACAAAGTTTATGATTTGTTGCTACAAATTGGTATTTTGATAATTAATTTGTTTCTTTCTTTTCCAGAATCGATCTTTTTGCCCTTTTTTTTTACAATCCTAATCGGGAGTTAAAGAAACATTTTCATAAGTGTGCCATTAAAGAATTTTTTTTTATGGTTTTTCAACTTGAATGATTGGCTGTAGAATAATTTGAATCACTTGGGTTCTGGAATTTGATTTTGTTCACTTGCTATCATATGTATGATCCATGATTGCTTCTTTTCATAATTTGTATTGATATGGAAAAAAGGCAGTTTGTATTGCTTCTAATGAAAATAAAAAAAAAACCGAATACAAAAACTTGAATTGAAACTTAAAATCATAATTTCATTATACTGTACAACCCATAAACTTTAAGATAACTAAATCATAATTAAACATAGGAGCCACACAAGCTAAGCAAAAACCACTATTTATTTCAATGTCTTTGAAAACATAGATAAAACAACATAATGTCTCATGACTGATTCCTTCCCCTGCTCTTCTTGCAGTTTCTTCTCGTCTTTCTGCAATAAATGTTTCAACAACCTCTTCTATTTTCCCAAAAGTATTTCTCTCTGAAGTTCGACAGAATAGAAGCAGCCACACGATGCTTTACTCCCACAACATATCCAACTGCAGCACACACGTATTCCCACTCATTCCTTTCTTCTTTCCCCATTTTCATCATATCCAGTTGGCAGTGATACATTAGTATTATTACTGCAGTTTATGTCAGAGGGAAACCATCCCGGGATTTCCTTCAAATGAATCAGCTGAGAATGTTTGAATTTGCCGCTTTTTTGGGACGCCCCAACAAACTTATTGTGGGAAAATTCAATTTAAAAGGGAATGTGAGCCCTCCAACCCTCCGGGATCTGCCCTGCTAGGGTTTAAAGAGGTCGAGGATTGAGATCACTCAACCTACCAAAGTTTTGGGGGATGTTCCATTAACTTGTGGGAGAAGTTGTTGTCAAGTGAGGTAAGATCCCCAAATTGCATTTGGTAACTTTCCGTAGAAATATTGGAAGACAAATCAATGGTACTAAAGTCTGCAAAAATTCTGAAAGATCCATAGTTTGCCCTTTCACCATTAGTGTCTTTCCAAAGCTCAGAAAGTCGATAGGAATTTTTCATCACTATAACATCATAGTCGTCCAACTAGAAAAGGGATTGATTCCAGGCTTCCACTAAAATTATTCAAGATACATCTAGAATTTGGAGATATGGACAACTATTGTGACAATTTAAACCCCCATGGAATCTATTGGAGTGAAAAACAAGAACACGCAAGGTCGATGATATTGCATGGGAAAGTGTCGTCATCATGTTGTTCCCAACATTCATGTACAATAACTGTTGAGTGTTAAAGGGGACTTTGGGATCTTCCTTGTAAAGTATTATTGTTAAGATCCAAATAAAAAAGCTCACAACCGTAGGAAAAAAAACTGGGAAAGATACCGTTGATGTTGTTTTGACTCAGATCGAGCAAGCTAATCTTTTCAAGGGGGGAAAAGGGGGTTGCCGCTGATGTTGTTACGACCAAATTTACATCCGTGAGGTTTCTAAGTAGGCAAGCCGGTATGCTGCCACTTAATTTGTTTCCAGATAAGTCAAGATAACTGAGTTTGTGGAGAGAGGAGGTTGAATGACCATCAATCTGTTACTAACAAGAAAATTCAACCCGTCGGTATTAAGATGGAGGTTGGTTGATCCACTTAAACTGTTATTAGCAAGAAAAAAGTACCTGAGTTGAGATTCAACTGGGAAATTGGGAGACACCCTCCCTAAGAAGGTTAGAGTGCAAGTATAGGGTTTCAAGAGAAGGAGGGATAAATATTTTTGCAGAATGTTAGAAGATTAAAGGGGATATCCAAAACCGAAAAACGGTTCCCCAAATCCAACTAGGTGTTTCCCCCGCAATATATTGTTTGAGAGATCCAGTCTTTCAGATCCAAATTTTGATAAAACGGAAAAATGGACAAGTTAATGAATTTTGGTTAATTTTTTAATTCGACATCCATTGAATTTTAATTGACGTTTCCAAACACTGGTATTGCTAGATAGACCGAAAGTGAGATTGGGAAGGCTTTGAAAGTTGTCGAGTTGAAAAAGGGGCCCCTAAATCGGTTGCGATCAAGTTAAACAATGAAGAGAGGGCAAAAAGAGAGCGGGAATGTTACCAAAGAATGAATTGTATCAAATCGAGATGAACGAGATTGGAAAGACCTTCAAAGAATGTAGAAAAAGCAACCTGCTAGTTATTTGAAGATCAACATGAATCAGCTTTTTGGGTTTGCAAAGGTGGGTGGAATAGAACCATTCAATTTGCAGTAACTAAGAGTCAAGGTGGTCAGACGGACAAATTTGGGGATCAAGTCATGGAGTGATACGCGAAAGATCGTTCCAATCTAGTCGGGAAAAGAAAGGGAGCGAAGTTGCCAAAAGGGAAATTTGCAAAAGGGGCCCTAAAGACCACAACTAACCAAGTTTTAAAGAGGTGAGGTTGGGTAAATTTATAATGTAATATTGACCCAACTTTTTTTTTCATGCAAGGAAGCATAATGACACGATCAAGATGGAGCTCTCAAGCTCTGTTTTGGACCAGCATCTCCAAAAAAGAATAACAAGAAATACTGGGTTGTTAATATCGGACTAGATAGTCTCGGGGGTGAAATTTCAAAAAACCCGCCCACCAAAAACCCGGGATATGACAAATTCAAATGTGTCAAATAGGGAAGGTTTAAACCTCTTGGGAAAGGGAACAGTATAGTTTAAGTGATTGTCGGCAAGGTTAAGCTTCGAGATTTTTTCAAAAGATCCACGAATCCCCAATTCCGCCCAAAAAGGCCTCATCATCAAGCTGCAAACTAATGACATAGCCAGAAGATAAATTTCCCCACCGGCCCCCTTTAGACACATCACTTTTTTCCATCGCACCAGCTTTTAAAGAGAAGAATTGAAGATCAACTCATGCTTTTGTTGAAGAACAAGATCTCCTGATGAGAAGGCATTTGTTGTTATAAGAATGGGCAGTGAAAAAAAAGGACGAAATTAGAAACAAATGAACAACATCAAGTTTGAAAGCATCTTGAAAGAGGATATTGATGATTCTTTTTTTATGTACATATGATGATAGGTGAATGTGGCTTTAAATAGACAATCGCAGTATGGCAAGACTTAGTCTCTTCTGTGAGGAGGTTCAATAAAAGCTAAGGATAATATCGTCAAATTTTCCATAATTTTGTTCATATGGAGTGTAGGCCCTAAATCCGAAACCAATGTTAGTCTCTTCTGTGAGGAGGTCACAAATGATCTCTTATCTTATGCAACCACTACCTGACACAATAAGAGCAAAAGAGAGAGTTAAGACCCTACCAATTAAGTAAAATACTTATTTGTATAATATCATCAGAAATTTCGGTAATTTATTATAATCGTTGTGCATAAGACCCTATCTTTAAAAATAAACACAAGGAAATTATTATCTCAGCAAAATTGAGTAAGTTAATTTTGGTCCTAAGATATTACCAAAATATGAATTTACCCCAAACATACATTTTTTGAAAATTCGCGCATAACAAATAAAATGCGTCAAAAACTAACAGACAACGCTAATCGACACTGTACGACCAAGTTAGTTCTTTGATGACTCGTAAAAAGATCACCACTCCGACAAGCGATTTCATTTGCTATGACTATTTTTTCAAAGAAATGAATGTTTTGATCCAAATTTGCATTTTGGTGATATGCTTAGACAAAATTATCCTTTACTTAAACAAATTTCAGCATTCACCCGTATGCCTTATCTACAAGGACTAAGATTTTGAAACAATTGCGACATGTAACCATTTCACTTAATGATAGACTAACAATATATACCTACTTCACTATAACATTAAAGTGTATGCAGTTGTACATTAATTTTAGCGTGTTGATTGAAGTGAGTTTGGGCCACTGCTATTTAAGGTGCCAAGTCTGACATTTTCAAAGATGACTATGCAACAAAGACTTCAAGAGTTGACTTGAAAGACAAATAGTTACTTTAAAGTTAAAATAGTTTCTAACTTGATTAGGCTGGCAAAATATACCGTCGTACCAAATCCCGCACTTACCGTACCAAAAAATACCGAAAATACCAATTTTCGTATACCGCACTTTTCGGTAGGTATGATACCAACCGACAAATTAAGGTACGGCAAAGGTGGATTTTGATATACCGAGGTATACCGCACCATACCGCAATCATACCGAGTACGTATATACCGCAAAATTACGGTATATACCGCAAAATTATGGTATATACCGTAATTTTGTGGTATTTACCGTTAATAATTCTAAATATTTAATATATTTATTATTTATAATATTATACTAATATTTTTAAATGACATGAATTATGTTTGATTGTAATGGAATTTTATATTTTGACATTTTCTAGATAGACAAAATGTTATTTTCAATATTTTATACATCAAACCTATCATTTTGCGTATACCGCGGATACCGCAACACGGTACGATACCAAATGTCGGTAAGGTAAAGGTTTTCAAAGATTGATAAAATGAATTTTCGGTATAACCGATTGCGGTATAACCAAGAATCCGGTTAGGTATAGGTATGACATTTTCTCATACCGCAGCTTGCGGTACGGTATGCGGTATGAGATTTTCGAGTGATACCTGCACGTGACAACCCTAAACTTGATAAAGTGAGCTTGAGATAAAATTGAGATAGAAATAAAATTCCAAGAGTATATGTTTGGAACAAAAAAACAAAATAATCAAATCAACCCTTTATGTTTATCCTAAGGTAAAAGTAAGTTAACCCTTTGGATTCAATCTGTCACACAAGCATCACATTCCACACCGTGCCGGTTGCAGCACTCGCCACTTTTATTCCATCGCATCAGCTTTGTCGAAAGAGAAGAATTGAAGATCAACTCATCCTTGAGTTGAAGCAAAGATTTCCTGATGGCGAAGGCATTTGTTATTATAAGAATGACTGTTGAAAATGTACGAAAAATTAGGAAATAAGTGAACCACAACAAGTTTGAAAGCATTGCGAAAGAAGAAATTGATAAATCTCTTTTTGTGTACAAATGATGATAGGTGAAAGTGGGTGTATATAGACAATCGCGGTTTACTTTTGATATCGTTTTAAGCCTTTTGAGACCAGAAATAATGCTAGAAGGGGTTTCACCATTAATAAACACAAAAAACTACCTTTAGTCCATATTTCACCATTAATTTTATGAATAACATAAAAATTAAAGCCTGAATTTTTTATTTTTCATAACACTTGAGGTAAATACTACTCCTCCGTCCCCAATTGACACGTTAATCCTTTTTTTTAAAAAAAATTAAAAGGTTTAAAAGTTTATGTG
>NC_062965.1:21108130-21188776 GCF_023119035.1 Salvia hispanica
AATTATCACATGTATCATGCTCATAACTTGAATTAATCATGCTTTAAGAATATTGAAACCTAAAACATGCTTTTCTACGGAGCAGAAAAATACCTAATTAATTCTCCAAAGAATTGAAGATGGCTAGCTTCTTCTCCACGTGATGCTTTGAGTACTTGACATACTTGGATTTTACATGGTTTTAGAGGGTGGTTTTGTATGAATTGGAGCATATTTCGTCTATTATTAGGCGTGTTTATATCTACTTCTCTATTATGTTGGTATGTTGACCATTTTGTTAAGAATGTGTAGAAAAAGGTACAAAATATGTGGATGTGCAGCAGCCTTGGTTTGAGACAATATTTACGGGAGATTTTGAAGTCCAATCAGCCCCTAATGCATACCAATCTCTTCGTCTTCGAAAGAGCTTCGCGTAGGTATCTCACACGCCTCAATCGGAGTTCGGTAGAAGAAGTTATAGCCGTTATACAAACACTGCGCTGTCCAGAAAATCTCACCCGACCGGGTGAATTATTGCCCTATAATTACACCCGGCCGGGTGGCGTAATTATGCCTGCGAGATTCCAGAGAGTACCAAAGAAGTCCCACCCGGCCGGGTGTATTTCCAGTGGATTAATTCCACCCGGCCGGGTCCGTCATTTTGGCGTTTTTTAGAAGCAGAAACGCTATTTTTTGAAGAAAAAAATAAGAAGGAAGAATTAGGTCAATTCTAATCATTCTCTACAAGCGACAAAACACACGCTCTCTTTTTGTGAAGAACTCTTGGAAGAAGATTGAAGATTCAAGCTTCAATTCCTCCGCCAATTGCGATTCGGATCATGATTTCCATTGTTTTGCTTAGTTTCTTTTTGTTTTCTACCATGAACATGAGTAGCTAAACATCTTTTATGTAGAATTCTTGGTGAAGATGCATTGATTTATAGTTTTAATCCAATTGACTTCGTTTTTATCTTGCTCTTGCAATTGTTTGAATTATTCTTGTGCTTTTTCCTAACAATTGTTTGATCACCAATTGGGAGTGTAGGGTTTCTTAGAATAATCGGGAGATGAAATATTTAACCTTGAAAGAAGAATTATTCACACCTTAATTCAATAAAACTCGGGAGAGTTGAGGTTTTGAGTGGGATCTTTAATCTAATCGAACTATTAGGAGTTAGGTCTAAGAATTAGAAGGGGACTTCAATTATTACACCTAATCTACGGATTTCTCACCTCGGGAGGGGGTTTAATCTATATTTGTGATTGATTCAACAATTCTGGAGACTTTAAATGGTAAATCGGTTTCAATTGGGTTAGGCTATGAGTTGAGCATCGGATCCTTGAATTCTGCATATTTCTCTATCATTTTTACAACTTGTTATTTATTCTCTTGTTTAAGTGTTTATTTTAATCTCTGAATTTATATGCTTTTCGTAGTTGTTAGAAAAAAAACCCAAAACTCTTGATCGTCTGGATAGTAGTTAAAATTTGTTTGTGGTACTTAGGTTTACACTTAATTGTCTCTGTGGGATACGATATACTCTTGCTTGCTATTTGCTACAATAACCCCGTACACTTGCGGGTATTAATTGGGTAAAATAAAGTTGAGTCAAGTTTTTGGCGCCGTTGCCGGGGATAATTTTTGTGTTATATAGCTTGATATCGTGATAATAATCAAGACTACTACTTCAGACATTACTGTTTATTTTTTTTTTTTTCTTTTCTTTTAATTTTTCGAGTTCTCACAATTGTGTTTCTTGTTCAGGTGTATGCACACACGTTCTAAAGGCTTGCCTCTAGAACCTTTCGACTATGAGATCGAAGCATCGAACCGGAAGAGGAACGCATATAGGAGACTCATAAAGAAGATTCAAGCTTCTTCACCAAACCGCGTAGGAGCATCTTCAGATCGGAGGGACCTCTAACCTATTCGATCACCAGTTCAGGATCATATTCAGCTTGATCCCGATTCTCCTTTTCTGATGGAGCACGAAGAAGGGAACAACAATGGAGGCAACAATGGTCCACCACCCCCTCCTCCCACTAATGCTGAGCTTCTACGACAGCTGGAGGAATTGCGCCGACAGGTTAATCGTGAACCAGCTGTGCCGGTGCAGAATCAATATGTATACCACGGAGTGGCAAACCCAACTGTCTTCAACAATATTGATGCCAACAACTTTGAGCTGAAACCAGGACTGATCCAGATCGCGGAAAACAATGCTTTTAGGGTCAAATCCTCAGATGACCCTAACAAGCATATTACCAAGTTCATTCAGATCTGCAACACGACGAAAATGAATGGAGTGACAGATGATCAGATCCGATTGAGACTGTTTCCTTTTTCTTTGGAAGACGCGGCAAAGGATTGGCTCGAGAGTTTGACACCGGGGTCCATTAGAACATGGGACCAGATGGTCCACAAATTCCTGGAAAAGTTCTATCCCCCTAGTGAGGCTATTAAGAGGCAACACGAGATCATTGCCTTCCAGATGATTCCTGTGGAGACTATCGGAGATGCATGCGGGAGATTCAAAGCCTTGCTGAAGAGGTGTCCCAATCATGGTTTGTCCCCAACAGTGCAAGTCATTATATTCTTCAAGGAATGTATACCTGAAGCACAACGAGAGTTAAATCTTAGCGCGGGAGGTAATCTTCTCAAGAAAGGAGAGGAGGAGGCGATGGAGGTGATTGAAGAGCTTGCATCCAGTGATGAAGGATGGAGCAACGAAAGGAGTAAGGTGCATAGGGTGGCTTCTACCACGGATCATGATACAATGAGCACCTTATCCGACAAGCTGGATGCCTTAACCATGAAATTTGACTGCATGGCGATGAGGCAACCGTCTCAAGAGCCCCAAGGAAGTATGGAGGATGTGAATTACGTGCAGCAGGGGGGCAACATGTATTACAATAACTCACGCCCGAACTTTAATGGTGGAGGATACAACCAGTATGGGAACAAGGGGCATCCGAATCTATCTTATGGGAATCCCAATAATGCTCTGCAACCTCCTCCGGGTTCACAGTCACTGATGGGATGATGAACGACCCCAAGAAGATAACCACGGAGGACATACTCAAGTCCTTCATGCTACAATCTAATAAGGTCATGGAGCAGAACAATCAAAGGATGGAAAAGGTCGAGGCGGATGTACAGGGAATGACCACTCATTTGAAGAACATTGATATTCAGATCAGCCAGATTTCCCAGACTGTGAGCACTCTTACGCAACCGGGAAAATTCCCTTCTACCACTATCATCAATCCCAAGGATTGCAAAGCTATACATCTGAGAAGTGAAACAAACTATGAGGAACCTTTAATGCCATCCGAGAATGAGGGTAGAGTAGCAGAAAAGAGATATGAAGAGGAGGAATTGGTCGAAGAAGATGAGACAGTGCAAATTTCTACTCAACCTAAGGAGAACACGGCTATACCTTCACCCACACCACATACAGCTCATACTCCAGCTGAAGTGAGGATCCCTTATCCTCAACGTGTTCAGAAGAAGAAGACAGATGCTCAGTTCTCGAGGTTCTTAGACATCTTCAGGAAGGTGAACATGAATATCCCATTGTTAGAGGCACTTCAAGAAATGCCTACATATGCAAAGTTCCTAAAAGATGTGCTCTCCAAGAAGAAGAAGTGGACTGACTATGAGACGGTGAACATATCTGAAAACTGTAGTGCCATAATTCAGAAAAAGCTACCGGCCAAGCTTAAAGATCCTGGGAGTTTCAACATCTCATGCGTCATTGGAAATGACAGACAGACAAAGGCACTTTGTGATCTGGGGGCGAGCATAAATTTGATGCCATTATCGTTTTTCAGAAAGATGAAGATCGGCACTCTCAAGCCGACTACAATCACACTGCAGATGGCAGATAGAACCGTCACATATCCTAAAGGAATTGTTGAGGACGTTCTTGTGAAGGTACACGACTTCATATTTTCCGTCGATTTTGTTGTGTTGGATATGGAAGAAGACGTGAATGTACCGCTTATCCTGGGGCGTCCATTCCTTGCAACGGGAAAAGCATTGATAGATATAGCGAGGGGAGAGCTCACTCTTCATATGGGCAACAAACGACTCATCTTATCTATCTACAATGCTATGAAGAGTCGTGAGGAAGAGGAACTGGTTACGAAGAAGGAGTGCAAAGCTGTGCATGTTGTAGAAGTCCAAAAGGCACAAGAAATTGAGTCCACATTTGGGGATTTCTCTTTGCCGCAGTGGATGTTTGGTTCATGTGGTGGATCAATTTCTAAAGAAAAGACTGCATCAAATCCTAAAGTGAAGGAGAAGAAAACAAATGGTGAAAATTCACCCATAGTGGAGACCAAAATTTCTGATGGAGCTCTGAAGAATGCTTGGTGGAAAAAGAGATTGGCTAGATCCTATGCTTCCAAGATTGACAGAAAAGCCAACACCACCATTTATGGCGTGACATGATGCAGCTCATGGAGGACGTCGAGCCAACGACGATAACCAAAGGCACTGTAGGGGAGGTAACCCCTAGTATGTAACTTTTAATTTTATCGTTTTAGTTTGTTTTTGGTGTGTTTTGTGTTACTTGCATACCATGTAAGTCTTCATTCTCCACCAACTTTTCAAACTTATTCTTTGCATAGCTTTGAATAAGTTTGGGGGGATGATATGGTGGATAGGGATACTAACGAGGTACTTGTCTTACTGCTTTAGATTGATTTGTTGTCTTTTGTTGCCTTTTTGGTATGTTTTAGGATAGAATTGTTTTGTTTGGTTGTGATTGATTGAAAATTTTGAGGCTTGAATTGAAAACAAAAAAAATTGGTTTCTTGGGATAAAGACTAATTGTTAATGATAAAAACATCATCCATCTTTTAAGCTATCATGGTCTTTGACTTAAGAGTTTGAGTAATAGGTGCATAAGTAACGAATTGCTTGTTTGCCTTGATTCATGCTATTACCCGAGTGAGATTTGAGCCAAAACTTCTATTTTGTGTGATTTTTTTTCATATGCTTGTTGTTGTTTCTAGAACTTGCTCCCTAATCATATTAAGTCTACATAGTGAATGTGAATTTAGGAGATGACGTTAGGCATTCTTTGTTTTCCCCTTCACAAGTGTATATATTTTTCTTAATCCCTAGTTAGCCCTTCTAGCCTAAAAAGTGTCCAAATGTCAAATAATTGTTAAGTCACCATCAAGAGTGATAAGCCTACAAACTTAGAAGCACATATGGGGCGTTGTAAAAAAATAAATAATAATAATGGAGGTATAAGCTAGACGAAGTCTAGAGGAACAAAAAAAAAACAATAAATTTGTGGAGGTATAAGCTAGACGAAGTCTAGAAGAGTTATTGGTTGGGTTTCTAAATAAGTGGGGACTGGATGGGAGGAAGAAGTTCGACAAAGTCTTACTTATCTGAGATTTGTATTGGGAAATGGTCTTTTGTTTGGAGTTGTAGTATATGGGTACCTGTGCTTCTTATACTTTTCAGTCACTTAAGCCTAAATTTTCCCTACCGTCCAAAGAGCCACGTTACAACCTTAATAAGTCCTTTCTGATTTTAAATTCACTTTCACATTCTAGTAGAGAAGATTTTTTATTTTGAGCAAGCCTATGGTAAACACTACTTGTATTTTGATTTGAGAGTATTATTTTCTATACATACACTTTTGAGAGTGAGATACACATATACAATATCTTGAGAGAAGCATGAATCCAAGGTGATATACGAGTTAGTAGTAAAAGTGTACTCGACGGCTTGACTTGATAGGATTTGTATTTTGATATGCTCTTTTATTCCATACCCTTTGAAACAATGATGATGTCTAAACCCCTTTAAACCCAAGTCTACTTTTAGTTCTTTTTCTTCATTGCTCGAGGACTAGCAATTATGTAAGTTTGGGGGAGTTGACATACTTGGATTTTACATGGTTTTAGAGGGTGGTTTTTTATGAATTTGAGCATATTTCGTCTATTATTAGGCGTGTTTATATCTACTTCTCTATTATGTTGGTATGTTGACCATTTTGTTAAGAATATGTAAAAAAAGGTACAAAATATGTGGATGTGCAGCAGCCTTGGTTTGAGACAATATTTACTAGAGATTTTGAAGTCCAATCAGCACATAATGCATACCAATCTCTTCGTCTTCGAAAGAGCTTCACGTGGGTATCTCGCACGCCTCAATTGGTATTTGGTAGAAGAAGTTATGGCTGTTATACGAACACTGCGCTGTCCAGAAAATCTCTCGCGGCTGGGTTAATTATTTCCCTATAATCCACCCGGTCGGGTGGCGTAATTATGCCTGCGAGATTCTAGAGAGTACCAAAGAAGTCCCACCTGGCCGGGTGAATTTCCAGCGGATTAATTCCATCCGGCCGGGCGTCAGTATGGCGTTTTTTAGAGCTGAAACGCAATTTTTTGAAGAAAAAAATAAGAAGGAAGAATTAGGTCAATTCTATTCATTCCTCGACAAGCGACAAAACACACGCTCTCTTTTTGTGAAGAACTCTTGGAAGAAGATTGAAGATTCAAGCTTCAATTCCTCCGCCAATTGCGATTCGCATCATGATTTCTACCGTTTTTCCTTGTTTCTATTTGTTTTCTACCATGAACATGAGTAGGTAAACATCTTTTATGTAGAATTCTCGGTGAAGATGCATTGATTTATAGTTTTAAACCAATTGACTTCGTTTTTATCTTGCTCTTGCAATTGTTTGAATTATTCTTGTGCTTTTTCCTAACAATTGCTTGATCACCAATTGGGAGTGTAGGGTTTCTTAGAATAATTGGGAGATGAAATATTTAACCTTGAAAGAAGAATTATTCACACCTTAATTCAATAAAACTCGGGAGAGTTGAGGTTCTGAGTGGGATCTTTAATCTAATCGAACTATTAGGAGTTAGGTCTAAGAATTAGAAGGGGACTTCAATTATTACACCTAATCTACGGATTTCTCACCTCGGGAGGGGTTTTAATCTATATTTGTGATTGATTCAACAATTCTGGAGACTTTAAATGGTAAATCGGTTTCAATTGGGTTAGGCTATGAGTTGAGCATCGGATCCTTGAATTCTGCATATTTCTCTATCATTTTTACAACTTGCTTCTTTATTCTCTTGTTTAAGTGTTTATTTTAATCTCTGAATTTATATGCTTTTCATAGTTGTTAGAAAAAAACCCAAAACTCTTGATCGTCTTGATAGTAGTTGAAATTTGTTCGTTGTACTTAGGTTTACACTTAATTGTCTCTGTGGGATACGATATACTCTTGCTTGCTATTTGCTACAATAACCCTATACACTTGCAGGTATTATTTGGGTAAAATAAAATTGAGTCAGGAAACACAAATCTCAAGTTGAATAACTTGGAATACACACAAGAGGAGTGAGCTACAATTTCAAAAGAGAGAGGAATTTTTCCTCACTTTTTCTTCTCTCAAAATGCACTCACCGAAACTCTCTGTTGCTCCCTCTCTCACTAGTTGCTATAATCTGCAACTCTTACACTGCTCTTCATCGACAGAATGAGCTCTATTTATAGGAGAACTTGAGCTGCAAATTTCTACTCCTATAGCCACCTCTACCACCGCCCAAAAGCCGCAACATTTGATTTTTTGAGGGAGTTGCAGCAGCTTTGCTGCATGAAGTTAGAAAACTCATACGTAATGCATTTATTGCATTAATGCGCACCTACAATTGTTGAGATTCTTAGTCAACTTTGGTGGCTTCCATATGTGGTGGACTATAAAACGCCACCAAGAGTTCTGTCTTTCATGTAGCACAAATCTGTGTGCACCAAATCAAGAGGCTGAACTCTTCTTGAGTGAGAGAAGCTCTTGAATGTGACTGTGTTGTTTTCCGGCCAAACAATCAACACAGGTTTCCAAATGCATTCCTTTTACCTCATGGATGAGGCTTCTTCTAGCCAAGATCGCCAGGCCTTTCTGGCTCAGATGTCCAAGCCTTTTATGCCATATCTCAATGGAGGAATTTTTGACGAATGCATTCACCTCTCCATTGGACAACGTTGCATGCATCAAGTAGCGCGAATTTTTCTTTCTACCTTTTGCTGCAATGAGGGAGCCTTTTATCAGCTTCCATTTTCCTTCGCCGAAATGGTTGATGTAACCATCGTCGTCGAGCTCGCCGGTGGAAATAATGTTGAGTCTGATATCAGGAACATGTCGAACATCTCTCAGAACGAGCTTGCATCCCGTGTCGGTGAGCAGATGAATGTCTCCTATACCAGCAACTTCTGTCACGCCGTGATTGGCCATTCTGACTTTTCCAAAGGTGCCACTGGTGTAGGATGTAAGCATATCACGGTATGGGTTAATGTGATATGATGCACCCGAATCAACGATCCAGTCCGTTTGTTGGCATGACGAACTCACACAGGCATCATCGCAAACTATGACGACATCGCCATCAGTTGCAACTGCTGCTGTGTCCTTCTCAACATTTTCATTATTTCCCCGCGTTTGATCTCTTTTCTTCTTTCTGCAGTCTCTCTCGTAGTGGTTTGGACCACCGCAATATTGGCATTTGAAGTCCTTTTTGTGTTTAGACTTCCCCCTGGATTTCTCTCTCGTGTTTTGAGAGTTTCTATTTTTACTTCTCCCTCGATCACTATTTTCAGCAACCATCGCTTTTGTCTCAGAAGAATGATCTTGCTCCCTTCTCCTGGATTCTTCATTAAGAAGACAATCTTTGACCATCTGCAAGGTCAGTGCTCCCCTGGAGCCGAGTTGCTGATTGACGCCACAAGAGTGTCCCAACTATCCGGCAACGAACTGAGTAGCAATAAAGCTATCACTTCATCATCAAGAGAAATCTTCATGTTGATGGATTGGTTAATAAGACCCTGATATGCATTGAGGTGCTCCGTCATGTTGGCACTCTCCACATATCGCAATCGAACGATTTTTCTGATGATGGATGCTTTGTTCAAGGCATTTTTCCTCTCGAACATAGCTTCCATTTTCTTCCAAAGAACATCAGCCTTTTCCTCATTGGCGAAATGATGGAAGATACTGTGTTCGATGAAGCGCCGGATGTAACCAACAGTTTTTCTGTGCATGATGATCCACTCATCATCACTCATATCCTTTGGTTTGGCATCATCTCCATGTAAGGGCAAATAGAGATCCTTACAGTAGAGAAGATCCAACATGCTTGGCTTCCAAACTGAGTAATTCGTTCCGCTCAATTTGAACATGCCACTAAGCGAAGACGATTCCTCCATTTTTAATCCGCCTCAGAACCACGATGGTCTGATACCACTTGTTGGGAAAAGTGGTGATAATTATCAAAGAGTATCAAAAACAAATTGATACTTGTGCAGCGGAACCAGGATAATTCTTTTCCCTCTTGCTGGATTAAATAATGGGACTAAACCAAGAAAATAAATTTGGTGCAGAATAAAACGTGAGACTAGAATTTTACGTGGAAAACCCAAATCGGGAAAAACCACGAGACGAAAGTCTAAATCTTCCACTATTTATATAGTAGGCTTACAAATTCTCCCTACACTCTATGGGGGAAACACAAACCTCAAGTTGAATAACTTGGAATACACACAAGAGGAGTAAGCTACAATTTCAAAGGAGATAGGAATTTTTCCTCACTTTTTCTTCTCTCAAAATGCACTCACCGAAACTCTCTCTTGCTCCCTCTCTCACTAGTTACTATAATCTGCAACTCTTGCACTGCTCTTCATCGACGGAATGAGCTCTATTTATAGGAGAACTTGAGCTGCAAATTTCTACTCATATAGCCACCTCTACCACCGCCCTATAGCCGCAACTTTTGAGTTTTTGAGGGAGTTGCAGCAGCTTTGCTGCATGAAGTTAGAAAACTCATACGTAATGCATTTATTGCATTAATGCCCACCTACAATTATTGACATTCTTAATCAACTTTGGTGGCTTCCACATGTGGTGGACTATCTCAACAGTAATTAATGCGGCCCATTTTTCCATCACTTGGTAGCACCATAGCCGTCCAACTTGAGAAGTTGATTGAGTCAAGACCACCAGTAAACTGATTCGATGATATATCTAGAATTTGGAGATTTGGCCGACTAGCGCGACATCTTACTTCCCCATGGACTGCAAGTCCATGATAGAAAGAGAAGCAGGGATATGGAAAGGCTTTTGCAGATTTGTTAGAAGATTAAAGGAGAGGTCCAAATACTCAAGTTGGGTTTCCCCTGCGATACTATTGTTTGAGAGATCCAATTCTTCTAGATCCAAATGTTTGATGAAATCAGGTAAACTAGACAGATTACATGAATTCAGAGTTACCACATTTAATCGGAGACCTCCATATGTACTCAGAATTAATGTTGTCAGTATAAACTGACAAGCTATTCCAGGATAGAGAAAGCAATGTGAGATTGGGAAGGCTTTGAAAGTTGTCGAGTTGAAAAGTTCCATTAAAATGGTTGTAACTAAGATCAAGTTCCAACAATGAAGGGAGAGCAAAAAGAGATTGGGGAACATTACCAAAGAACGAATTATGCCTCAAATCAAGATGAACAAGATCGGAAAAACTTTCAAACAATGTAGAAGGAAGTGAGCCTGTCAAGAAGTTAAAAAACAAATCGACACGAATCAGCTTGGTTAGGTTAGCAATGCTCGATGGAATAGAACCCTTCATTTTGCATCTAGAAAGAGTCAAGGTGGTCAGACTTGGAAACTTGGGAACCAAGTCATGGAGTGATACCCCTGAAAAATCATTATAATCTAGTTGAAGAACGGAAAGGGAATGAAGCTGCCGAAAGGATTTAGGAAAAGGGCCACACAGATTACAATTAGACATGCTCAAAGAGGTGAGGTTGGGTAAACGTGATGATATAATATGACCCCAATTTTTCCTTTCATGCAAGGAAGAAATATAGACATAATCAAGATAGAGCTTTCTAAGCTCTGTTAGGTTTTGGACAAGCATCTCCAAATTTGGGTGCTCAAGTCTTAGAGTATACCCGTTGGAGATATCGAGAATAACCAATCTCTTCAAGAATGATATTTCAAAGGGTACCTGTCCACCAAAACCAGATTCTGACAAATTCAAGTGTGTCAAATAGGTCAGATTGCCGATACCTTTTGGGATGGGAAGAGTCAAGGAGATGTCATTGTAGGCGAGGTTAAGCTTCTGCAGATATTTAAATTTGAAGAGACTCGACGAATTCCCAATTCCACCAGAAATGGCCTCACCATCAAGCTGCAAACTAACAACGTAGCTAGAAGCATCACATTCCACACCAGGCCACAAGCAGCACTCAACACTTTCTTTCCATCGCACCAGTTTTGTTGAGCGATAAGGCTTGAAGATCAACTCATCCTTGAGCTGAAGCAACAAGATTTCCTGATGAAGAAGGCATTTGTTATTATAAGAATGAGCAGTGAAAATGAAAGACGAAGTTAGTATACAAATGAAGAACAAGAAGTTTGAAAGCATTGTGAAAGAGGATATTGATAATTCTTTTGTTTGTGTAGAAATGAAGATATGTGCATGTGGGTTTAAACAGGGAGGGGTTTAACCATCTTACTTATTTCTTAGCCCCATCATTTAAATTCTAAAGATGAATGATACACTGCATAAATAAATAAATAAATAAATAAAGACTATATATATTTTGTAAATTCGACCAGTAATTAAACCTAAATGATATGGATGTGAAGAAAATGATAAAGTGATCATATAAATAATTGAGTCAACATGAGGTCCTTCTAATTCTCAATCAAATAAATAAATATTTGAATTAAAAAAAAAACACCAATAATCTCAGCCAAGCAATCCTTTGGCGTTAAATTCGGGCATTAGAACTTTGAATTGGTCATAACAGATTAGTTGTTAATGTGACAAAAATGATACTTGTAATTTCCACAAATTACGGTTAGACAAATGAAAACGAAAGTTTATATTCTTATTATTAGACTAACAGTATGTAGAAAATATGCACCATTTCGTCCCTGAAAATTTGTCATTTATTTTTATTTTCGTTCGTACCTAAAAATTTATCATTTTTTACTTTTATCACTTTTGGTAGTAGACCCCACATTCCAGTAACTTGTTCTCACTCATATTTTATTATAAAATCAATATATAAAAGTATGACCCACATGCTACTAACTTTTTCAACTCACTTTCTATTATATTTCTTAAAATCCGTGACGGGTCAAATGGCGATAAAATATAATGGACAAAGGGAGTAATTAGGAGTAGTATTTTTTATGAATAGGAAGTGATTGAAACTTAAACTTCTTATATATTGTGAGAGGTGTGTGTTAGGGTCCTTACAACATCTTAGTGTAAAATACAGAACAAATCACAGCCCTTAGATCCTTAAATTGGATGGTTGTGATAAACTACATTATTATACTAAAAATGTACTCCCTCCGCTCCTAATAATTCGTCACCATTTGACCCGACACGGGTTTTAAGAAATGTAATAGAAAGTGGGTTGAAAAAGTTGGTGGTATGTAGGTCCTAGTTTAATATATTAGTTTTATAATAAAATGTGAGTGTGAATGAGTTAGTGGAATGTAGGGTCAACTACCGAAAATGGTAAAAGTGAAAGGTGATAAATTTTTAGAGACGAACGGAAAAGGAAATATGTGACAAATTTTCAGGGACGGAGGGAGTACATTATTAGCCGAGGTACATTATTAGACTGGAAATGTACATTATTAGACTAAAATGCTACATTATTATCCGAGCTACATTATTAGGCTAAAAATCTACATTATTAGATGACGCGTGACATTAATCTGACCGTTAGATCACAAGATCCAATTGACTGCAAGTATTTGAGTTTTACTTATATTTAGCGTTTTGATATGAATACATCTCTATTGTGAGAACCGTCAAATGTTTGAACAAATTAAAACTTATAAAAGTTATTTAGCAATTATCGCAAATTACTTGTAAACTCAGTGCAATTACATTGTAGAGTTGGAAAGATCTTTGATAAATTAATGGACTAATAATTATCTGAGTGGTGATAAATATTTATCATAGATAATTGATTGTTCTAAATATTTTGCATGAAAAATTGGTTTAAAAATAGTAATTAATTTAAAACAAATTTATATTTAATGAACTAAAATCACTATAATAATTTAGCAAAGGAGTATCTCGGATTACCAAGAAGTTCAATACAATTATATTTTGAGCTGGAAAGACTTGCACCTAATTTAAGGTCTTCTGGGTCAGTCATTTTGGATCTTTGATAAGTCGATGGACTGATTATATAAGACAATATCATGTCATTTTCTTTTTGGAATATTTTCTTGTCCTAATTGGAGAAAAACTTTGTTATATATTTGCAGTTTTTTGTTTTGCCTTAGAATGGAGGTGTTTCATACTACTACTAATATATAGACGATAACACGAGTTAATTATTTCATCCTTTAGTTATATATTTGCAGTTTTTTCGTGTTGAGCTTTATTAAACATAGAGGCCTAACTGACAGGAGCCAGAAATTCACCACATATTGAATAAAATCTTATGGAAGCTAATTAATTATACATATAAAAGGAAAAGAAAGTATTTTTCCCCACTTAGATACACCCTTGCAATAGTGGGAAAGGAAGGAAGAGGAAGGGACGGCCATAACCATTTTATGAATCTCCAAGCTAATCTTTTCTTCAGTTTATTTCTATGATGAGGGATTAACCGGATGGATATCTTCGTAGAACTCGAAAATAAATCAAGTAAGCCTTTCTTTCTATACTTTTTTTATGACATGAAATTTGTTAATGACTGGAAGTTTTGCCCCAATGGAGTAGTAGTGAGTATATGATTTAATTAATGTTTGATTTATTAATGAATATTTTATGCTCTCGTTTGGTTATTGATTTGAAGATTAAAATACCATAAATTGGAATATGCATAAGGATCGAGGAGAGTGAAACTAAAATTATTAAATAATATTGAGTAATTGTTTGATTTAGTTAGAGTTATGATGTTGATAATGTGATTAAACATGCTTTAAAATAAGAAGTGATTAGTCTTGATAATGGAATTATAGCTTGTTAATTGGTAATAAAATAAGTCGGAGAGGAAAATATTTAATATAGTCAATGAATTTATTTAGGAATTTATGAAAATACCTATGAAATAGTAAAGAATAATTGGTGGTTTTTATTTGAAGGTTTAATGGAATAAAATGGATAAATAGTGAATATATATATTATATATAATGATATAAAGAATGTGTATAATTAATATGAGCTGCTTGTGAGTAGTACATAAGGCGGATGATTATCGACGGTGGTTGCAAAGATAGGATAATGATTGGAAGAGAAAAAGGATGCGAAGTGACTGAAACGTAAAGGTGGTAAAAATGACTTATGCTCATAAGTCTGTCAGGTAGCCTGCTCAGCAATTAAATGGCTTAATTCTCTTATGTGCTATAATATGACACTTATGTGACCATTATTATCTTAGTAAAATTATGAGTAATTATGTGATAAAGACTATGAAGTAAAATATGAGAATACGATTGTGACTGTAGATAATTGTGGAAATGGGTTAAGTTGAATATGATAAGTGATATAAGATGTTGAGATGTATACAAATATGATTAAATGTGATGATGTTTGATCTATCTATCTGTGACGAGGTCTGATCTGTATGTATTGATGGGAATTTGGGATGGTTTTGAGAGTGTTGGAATTTAATCTATAAATTCGAAATGATATGGTGTGAAAATAAGTTGTTGATGTGTTATGTTGGAAATAGTTGAGAATAAGTATTGAGATGAAAATGAGTGTACTTGCATGTGTTTATGCCCCGTGCTTGAGTGCATTCTGTGGTTACAATTGGCATGCCATAGGACAGCAGCGCTGCATTATCTGCGATCACTCGTCTTATAACCGAAGTGAGGATCGTCTCTGTCTCTGATCTCTGATCTCTGATCTCTGTCTAAATCAGGTATCTGTGATCATCTCTGTCTCTGTCTGCATCCTAAATGGGTGGTCTGTGCGGAGTCCTCTCGAGGATGAATTTCGCTCTGCATCTGATTCTGTTTCTGATTTGGTCCGCGTACCCTAGTCTATCACTAAGCACTTAATGAGGGCTATATGTGTTCGGATATGTGAAAATGTTAGTGATCTGTATATGCTATATAAGTTGATTGTGATATTGATGTGATGTGTGGATATCATGTGTAATACTTGATGAATATGTGAATCTGCTGGGATTGATGTTGTCTACTATTGGGTTCTAGGCACGTGTTGGTTATAGGGGAGATGCTGCCCAATTTATGTTAGAAATTAATAAGACAATAATAATATGATAGATGTGGATGATTGGTAGCAAAATAATAAAAAATTTCAAGCATTTTAAGTTGTATAATTTTTGCCTATAGAAAAATTGGCTAAAGTGTTGAGTGTGCTACAGGTTAGTCGGCTTGGGGATTATCAGTCGATGTTTCTTCATGTCTTCCTCAGCTTTGCATCCTTGGCGGGTCACTGAGTTGTCAATGATAGACGTTTCGAATTGTTAGTTGTGGCATATTAGTAATAAATATTATACTAAGTTACTACCGCTGTAATTATAAATATTGATCAATAATTTGAATATTTGGGTTTGAATTCAGAAAATGAAAATTTTAAATTGTCATACTTTACGGTACCGGAAATGTGACATCACCTATTCGGCCGGCGGACGATCGAGTGGGGGGGTGTTACAAACTTGGTATTCCTTGATCATAGAATTTTTTCTCCAAAAATATACTCCCCGTCCACAAAAAATAGAGAACAATTACCATTTTCGACCATCCACATAAAATAGAGCACATTCATTTATGGAAAGTTTTCAACAAATAATAATCCTACACATCATTCCACTAACACTACTTTTCTCTTACTTTTTCTCCTTCTCTCTTACCTTTTTCCCTGAACTCCTACTTTACCTATTCTACATTAAAACTCATGTCATTCACAAATTGCTCTATTTTTTGTGGACGGAGGGAGTATATAAAGATATTTTAATATACTAAAAATGGGCAAAATTATGGATATTTAAAAAAAAAACATTAAAATTAACGATTAGAAATAGCATACATGAATTTTTTTTAGGTGGGGTATTTGCCCCTTGTGGAGGCCATATAGATCCGTACCTTAAGTTTCAGATGCCATCATTTGCCACTTCTCTCTTTCTCTTCTATGTTTTTCTATTTCTTGAAATATTGATGTCAATCTACATCTGCAACAATAAGGTAATCAGTTAATTGATCGTCACCAAATGCCAATTCTTGCGACTTAACTAAAAATAGTAGAAACTCAGCAAGATTAATCATAATTTAGATCCAATGACAATATATAGCTGTTTGATGAGTAGGCTTGATTTTGGACTGGGCCGAGCCAT
This sequence comes from Salvia hispanica, assembly GCF_023119035.1. Taxonomy (NCBI): domain Eukaryota; kingdom Viridiplantae; phylum Streptophyta; class Magnoliopsida; order Lamiales; family Lamiaceae; genus Salvia; species Salvia hispanica. The sequence goes on from NC_062965.1 coordinate 21,124,485, forward strand.
AAATTAAAGTCTAATGGGCCGGGTATACCTTATTTTGGACTGGGCTGGATTATGCTTTAGTTAGTCCCTATCCAAATTCTCGAGTTGGGCTATGCCCACATTTTTCAAAGGCTTAATAATTTTTTGAAGATTAAAATCCATCTTCCCATACTTAAAAAAAAGGCACAAAAAAGGATAAATATATGAACCATCATTTATCCCTTTTCGTATAGTGTACTCCTTTGCACATGATTGAAGTGGTTAGCTCAGACAGAAGTTTATGCATTTGTTGCTACAAATTGGTATTTTGATAATCTAATTTGTTTCTTTCTTTCTCCAGAATCGATCTCTTTGCCCTTATTTTTTACAATCCTAATCGTGTTGAGTTATTAAGAAACATATATCATAAGTGTGCCATTAAAGAATTTCTTTTTATGGTTTTTCAACTTGAATGATTGGCTGTAGAATAATTTGAATCACTTGGGTTCTGGAATTTGATTTTAAGTTCACTTGCTATCATATGTATGATCCATGATTGCTTCTTTTCATAATTTGTATTGATATGGAGTAAAGGCAGTTTGTATTGCTTCTAATGAAAATAAAGAAAAACCGAATACAAAAACTTGAATTGAAACTTAAAATCATAATTTCATTATACTGTACAACCCATAAACTTTAAGATAACTAAATCATAATTAAACATAGGGAGCCACACAAGCTAAGCTAAACCACTATTTATTTCAATGTCTTTAGAAAACATAGATAAAATTTTCAACACTAATGTCTCATGACTGATTCCTTGCCGCTGCTCTTCTTGCACGCCTTCTTCTCATGTCTCTTGCAATGAACATGTCTTCAACAACCTCTTCTATTTTCCCAAAGTATTTCTCTCTGAAGCTTCGACAGAATAGAAGCAGCCACACGATGCTTCCTACTCCCACAACATATCCAACTGCAGCACACACGTATTCCCACTCTATCTCCTTCTTCTCTTCCCCATTTTCATCATATCCAGTTGGCAGTGATACATTAGTATTATTACTGCAGCTTATGTCGAGAGGGAAACCACATAGCCCTGGATTTCCTTCAAATGAATCAGCTGAGAATGTTTGAATTTGCCGCCCTTTTGGGATCGCTCCAACAAACTTATTGTAGGAGAGATTCAATTTCGAAAGGAATGTGAGCCCTCCAAGCTCCTCCGGGATCTGCCCTGCTAGTTGGTTTAAAGAGAGGTCGAGTGATTCGAGATCACTCAACCTACCAAATGATTTTGGGATGCTTCCATTAAGGGCATTGTGGGAGAAGTTAAGTTGTCGAAGTGAGGTAAGATCACCAATTGCATTTGGTAACTTTCCGTAGAAACTATTGGAAGACAAATCAATGGTACTAAAGTCTGCAAAAATTCTGTAAAGATCCATAGTTTGCCCTTTCACCATTAGTGTCATTCCAAAGCTCAGAAAGTCGATACGGAACTTTTCATCACTCGATAACATCATAGTCGTCCAACTAGAGAAGTTGATTGATTCCAGGCTTCCACTAAAATTATTCGAAGATACATCTAGAATTTGGAGATATGGACAACTATTGTGACAACTTAAATCCCCATGGAATCTATTGGAGTGCAAAACAAGAACACGCAAGGTCGATGATAGTATGCATGGGAAAGTGTCGTTCATCATGTTGTTCCCAACATTCATGTACAATAACTGCTTGCAGTGTTCAAGGGACTTTGGGATCTTCCCTTGTAAAGTATTATTGTTAAGATCCAAATAAAATAGCTCACAATCCGTAGGAAAAATATCTGGAATGATACCGTTGATGTTGTTTTGACTCAGATCGAGCAAGCTAATCTTTTCAAGTGGGAAAAGGGGTATGTTGCCGCTGATGTTGTTACGACTCAAATTGACATCCGTGAGGTTTCTAAGTAGGCAAGCGGGTATGCTGCCACTTAATTTGTTTCCAGATAAGTCAAGATAACTGAGTTGTGTGGCATTGCAGAGGCAGGTTGGAATTGATCCACTCAATCTGTTACTATACAAGTAAAGTTCAACCAGTCGTGTGGCATTACAGATGGAGGTTGGAATTGATCCACTTAAACTGTTATTAGCAAGAAACAAGTACCTGAGTTGAGATTCAACTGGAATTGGCAGATGCGACTCATCCCTAAGAAGGTTAGAGTGCAAGTATAGGGTTTCAAGAGAAGGAGGGATATAATATGGCTTTTGCAGATATGTTAGAAGATTAAAGGAGATATCCAAAACCGAAAGACGTGTTCCCCAAATCCAACTAGGTGTTTCCCCTGCAATACTATTGTTTGAGAGATCCAGTCTTTCTAGATCCAAATGTTTGATAAAATCAGGAAAACTGGACAAGTTACATGAATTTAGGTATAATTCTTTTAATTGGCGACATCCATATGAACTTGAATTGACGTTTCCAACATCTACTGACAAGCTATTGCTAGATAGACCGAGCAATGTGAGATTGGGAAGGCTTTGAAAGTTGTCGAGTTGAAAAGGGCCACTAAATCGGTTGTTTCTAAGATCAAGTTCAAACAATGAAGAGAGGGCAAAAAGAGAGCGGGGAATGTTACCAAAGAATGAATTGTACCTCAAATCGAGATGAACGAGATTGGAAAGACCTTCAAAGAATGTAGAAGGAAGCGAACCTGTCAAGTAGTTATTTGACAGATCAACATGAATCAGCTTTGTTAGGTTAGCAAAGGTGGATGGAATAGAACCATTCAATTTGCAGTAACTAAGAGTCAAGGTGGTCAGACTTGGACAATTGGTGATCAAGTCATGGAGTGATACCGCTGAAAGATCGTTCCAATCTAGTCGAAGAATAGAAAGGGAGCGAAGTTGCCAAAAGGAATTAGGCAAAGGGCCATAAAGACCACAACTAACCAAGCTCAAAGAGGTGAGGTTGGGTAAATGTGATAATGTAATATTGACCCAACTTTTCCTTTCATGCAAGGAAGCGATAATGACACGATCAAGATGGAGCTCTCTAAGCTCTGTTAGATTTAGGACCAGCATCTCCAAAATAGAATAATCAAGAAATACTGGATTGTTGGAGATATCGAGACTAGATAGTCTCGTTAGGGATGAAATTTCAAAAGGAACCTGCCCACCAAAACCCGCATATGACAAATTCAAATGTGTCAAATAGGTAAGGTTGTCAATACCTCTTGGAATGGGAACAGTATAGTTTAAGTGATTGTCGGCAAGGTTAAGCTTCTGCAGATTTTTAAATCTGAAGAGACTCGACGAATCCCCAATTCCGCCGAAAATGGCCTCATCATCAAGCTGCAAACTAATGACATAGCCAGAAGCATCACATTCCACACCGTGCCACTTGCAGCACACATCACTTTCATTCCATCGCACCAGCTTTGTCGAAAGAGAAGAATTGAAGATCAACTCATGCTTTAGTTGAAGCAACAAGATCTCCTGATGACGAAGGCATTTGTTGTTATAAGAATGGGCAGTGAAAAAAGAGGACGAAATTAGGAAACAAATGAACAACATCAAGTTTGAAAGCATCTTGAAAGAGGATATTGATGATTCTTTTTTTATGTACATATGATGATAGGTGAATGTGGCTTTAAATAGACAATCGCAGTATGGCAAGACTTAGTCTCTTCTGTGAGGAGGTTCAATAAAAGCTAAGGATAATATCGTCAAATTTTCCATAATTTTGTTCATATGGAGTGTAGGCCCTAAATCCGAAACCAATGTTAGTCTCTTCTGTGAGGAGGTCACAAATGATCTCTTATCTTATGCAACCACTACCTGACACAATAAGAGCAAAAGAGAGAGTTAAGACCCTACCAATTAAGTAAAATACTTATTTGTATAATATCATCAGAAATTTCGGTAATTTATTATAATCGTTGTGCATAAGACCCTATCTTTAAAAATAAACACAAGGAAATTATTATCTCAGCAAAATTGAGTAAATGTTAATTTTGGTCCTAAGCATATTACCAAAATATGAATTTACCCCAAAACATACATTTTTTGAAAAATTGGTGCATAACAAATGAAAATGTCGTCGTCAAAAAACTAACGGACAACGCTAATTGCACAGTGGCATGACCGTTAGTTTTTTGACAGAATCGTAGAAAAAGGACCACTCCGACAAGGATTTCATTTGCTATAGACTATTTTTCAAAGAGCGAATGTTTTGATCCAAATTTGCATTTTGGTGATATGCTTAAGACCAAAATTGACCTTTACTTAAACAAATTTCAGCATTCACCCGTATGCCTTATCTACAAGGACTAAGACTTTGAAACAATTGCGACATGTAACCATTTCACTTAATGATAGACTAACAATATATACCTACTTCACTATAACATTAAAGTGTATGCAGTTGTACATTAATTTTAGCGTGTTGATTGAAGTGAGTTTGGGCCACTGCTATTTAAGGTGCCAAGTCTGACATTTTCAAAGATGACTATGCAACAAAGACTTCAAGAGTTGACTTGAAAGACTAATAGGCTTACTTTAAAGTTAAAATAGTTTCTAACTTGATTAGGGCTGGCAAAATATACCGTCGTACCGAAATACCGCACTTACCGTACCGAAAAAATACCGAAAATACCGAATTTTCGGTATACCGCACTTTTCGGTACGGTATGATACCGTACCGACAAATTAAGGTACGGCAAAGGTATGGATTTTGCATATACCGAGGTATACCGCACCATACCGCATCATACCGCAGTTACGGTATATACCGCAAAATTACGGTATATACCGCAAAATTATGGTATATACCGTAATTTTGTGGTATAAACCGTTAATAATTATATATATTTAATATATTTATTATTTATAAAATTATACTAATATTTTTAAATGACATGAATTATGTTTGATTGTAATGGAATTTTATATTTTGGACATTTTCTAGATAGACAAAATGTTATTTTCAATATTTTATACATCAAACCGGTATCATTTGCGGTATACCGCGGTATACCGCAACACGGTACGGTATACCGAAATGTCGGTAAGGTAAAGGTTTTCAAAGATTGATATACCGAATTTTCGGTATACCGCATTGCGGTATACCGAAGAATTCGGTTAGGTATAGGTATGACATTTTCTCATACCGCAGTTTGCGGTACGGTATGCGGTATGAGATTTTCGGTGCGGTATACCGTACCGTGACAACCCTAAACTTGATAAAGTGAGCTTGAGATAAAATTGAGATAGAAATAAAATTCCAAGAGTATATGTTTGGAACAACAAACAAAATAATCAAATCAACCCTTTATGTTTATCCTAAGGTAAAAGTAAGTTAACCCTTTGGATTCAATCTGTCACACAAGCATCACATTCCACACCGTGCCGGTTGCAGCACTCGCCACTTTTATTCCATCGCATCAGCTTTGTCGAAAGAGAAGAATTGAAGATCAACTCATCCTTGAGTTGAAGCAAAGATTTCCTGATGGCGAAGGCATTTGTTATTATAAGAATGACTGTTGAAAATGTACGAAAAATTAGGAAATAAGTGAACCACAACAAGTTTGAAAGCATTGCGAAAGAAGAAATTGATAAATCTCTTTTTGTGTACAAATGATGATAGGTGAAAGTGGGTGTATATAGACAATCGCGGTTTACTTAGATATCGTTTTAAGCCTTTTGAGACCAGAAATAATGCTAGAAGGGGTTTCACCATTAATAAACACAAAAATCTACCTTTAGTCCATATTTCACCATTAATTTTACGAATAACATAAAAATTAAAGCCTGAATTTTTTATTTTTCATAACACTTGAGGTAAATACTACTCCCTCCGTCCCCCATTACTTGACACGGTTCGACCCGGCATGGGTTTTAAGAAATGTAATGGAAAGTGTGTTGCAAAAGTTGGTGGGATGTGGGTCCTACTTTTAAAGTATTAGTTTTATAATAAATGTGAGTAGGAATGAGTTAGTGGAATATGGGGTCCACTACCAAAAATGAAAAAAGTGAAGTGTGTCAAGTAATGGGGGACGGACCAAAATGGCAAACTGTGTCAAGTAATTGGGGACGGAGGGAGTAACATACTGGAGTGAGTTAATGTAAAACTATTTTTTTTATAGTAAAAACTAAACATACTGTATCAAACGCATAAAATTTCACAAGTAGCTCAATCAGTCAGTTATAGTCTAAAGGTAAATGATCATGCACTATAAATAAATAAATAAATAAAGAAGGAAAACTCATAGAATGTAAATCATCTAGCTTATTTTCCTCAAATCATCTCATTCAAGCATTAGATCCAAATTATTTATCTTTTGAAGAAACAAAATGTATATTTGTGTGTCTGAAATTTAACCTTATTCATCTTCATCCAACATTAGATGAAAAAGTGCCTCTTCTAATTAACTACTGCACTTCTCCCAGTTTCTCATTTGTGATGTTTATATTGGCTCATAGTTGCATATTAATTTTTGGGTGCGGAAAATGCAGTATTACAAGCTTTTGTTGAAAGGCTTCAAAGCTTCAAAACTTTTGATTATTCAATCCTTCCCTTGACAGAGTATTTTTGTAGCAGAGGTATGATGGAAGTTTTTTAAAGCATAGTAATTTTTTGCATTTTCTCATCACAGTAGTATTTATTGGGGTCAATACTTTTTTCTTTCTTCTGATGATGAAAGTGCTACTTAAGAAATACTAATATGCATCAAAATCCTTAGGAAATTTGCAGTGCAATTCTAGAAGATACCATAATTGAATGATGTTTTGCAACATACTAACATGCACCACAAATAATCAGTATATTCCAAAATTCATTAAATTGTACAACCCACAAACTTCAAGATAAAAACATACAGGGAACCACAAAAGCTAAGCTAAATCCCTATTTATTTCACACTCTTATATAAAACAAATAACATTTCCTTTCCAACACTACTGTCTCCTGATTCGATTCCCTGCTGCTGCTGCTCTTCTTGCACGTCTTCTTCTCTTGTCTCTAGCAATGAACATGTCTTCAACAACCTCTTCTATTTTGCAAAAGTATTTCTCTCTGAAGCTTCGACACAATATAAGCAGCCACACGATGCTTCCTACTCCCACAACATATCCAAATGCAGCACACACATATTCCCACTTTATCTCTTTCTTCTCTTGCCCCATTTCATCATATCCCGGTGGTGGCACATTAGTTTTACTGCAGTTTATGTCGAGAGGGAAACCACATAGCCCAGAATTTCCTTCAAATGAATCTGCTGAGAATGTTTGAATTTGCTGCCCTTTTGGGATCGCTCCAACAAACTTATTGTAGGAGAGATCAATTTTGAAAGGAATGTGAGCCCTCCAAGCTCCTCAGGGATCCAGCCTGTAAGTTGGTTCACGGAGAGGTCGAGTGATTCGAGATTCTTCAGTTGACCAAATGATTTTGGGATGCTTTCGTTGAGGGCGTTGTGGGAGAAGTTAATTTGATGAAGTGAGGTAAGATCGCCAATTGCATTTGGAATCTCTCCATAGAAACTATTGGAAGACAAATCAATGGTACTAAAGTCTGACAAAATCTTGTGAAACTCCATCATTCGCCCTTTCATGATTAATGTCACGTCAAGCTTGTGGCCAAAACCGCCTTCGAAATCTCCACCACTCGATCGCACCATAGCCGTCAAGCTAGAGAAGTCGATTGATTCAAGACTTCCACAAAAATGATTCGATGGTACATCCAGTATTTTAAGATTTTGCCAATTTCCGTGACATCGTAAATCCCCATGGAATCTGTTGGAGTGCAAAACAAGAACAGCCAAGAGAGACGTTAGCATGCATGGGAAAGTGTCGTTGATCATGCTGTTCCCAATATTCATGTGCTCCAAAAACACGCAACTTCCAGTGGACTTTGGGATCTTCCCTTCTAAAGCATTATTGTTAAGATCCAAATAACTTAGCCCACAAAGCACTGGAAAAGTATCTGGAATGTAACCGCTGATGTTGTTTCGACTCAGATCAAGGTCACTAATGTTTTCAAGGAGGCAAGGGGGTATGCTGCCACTTAATTTATTTCTAGACATGTCAAGAATTAGGAGGTTTATAGCATTGCAGAAGGAGATTGGAATTGATCCACTAAAACTATTATTAGCAAGAGAAAAGTACTGAAGTTCAGATTGAAGTGGAATTGACATCTGCAACACGCCCTTAAGCTGGTTGGAGTTCAAGTGTAGGAACCAAAGAGAAGCAGGTATATGGTAAGGTTTTTGCAGATTCGTCAGAAGATTAAACGACAAGTCCAAATACTCAAATTGTGTGGGTTAATTCTATTTGTGTTCTAGGCTACAATAGCCATTCCAAATTAATACTGGACTTTATTTAGCTTCCCAGTTTAGGAAAGACGCATGAGGATCATGCGTCTTTCGTTAATGAAACGTATCAGATATATGCGTCTTAGGGAAAGACGCATGACCCTCATGCGTCTGTTAATTTTTTAATTTTTTTATTGAAAGACGCATGACCCTCATGCGTCTTTCCCTAAGACGCATAAGGGTCATGCGTCTCTATTTTGAACATATCAGACAGAGGCAGAACGCAGAATACCATTCTGTGAAACTAAGGCAGCGGCGATTTCCGGCGATTAGCGGCGAATCCCGGCGAAATCTTCCAATTTTCCGTTTGATTTCGGTTAGTTTTCTTTAATTCTTCAACATTCCTCACTTATTCGTTGGTAATAGGCTTTTTTGTTTTGGTTTTAGGTGATTTTGTAAATTAGATTTTTGATGAAGTTGTTCAATTAGTCCGATGATTTGTTGTTTTGTTAATTGTAATGGGTTTTTGTTGATGATTTGCAAGCAATTGATTCTATATGTTTGTAAAATTTGTCCAATTATTGAAGTTGTGAAATTTATCCAAATAGGGAAGAAAAATTGTTGAATCTTGATATTTTTGTTAAGTCTTTTGTCTCCAATTCATGGACAAAATTCAGAAATTAATGTGAGGAATTCACCATACATTGGGTTGTTAAATTGGGTGGATTCTTGTTTGTAATTATTGTTTTGTGAAAATCTTGTAGGATTAGATGACAACTTCAAGTTCTAGAGGGCAATTGTTATATGGACCTGAAGATCCGTCAGTTCTATATCTTCAGAAACAACACATATCAAATAAACTACTGACGGAAGGCACATCACATATTTTCAAAGTTCGCCGGACGGAAAGTAAGACATGGGATGTGGATATTCATGCCAATGTGAGGCATTGGCTTAACATGTTTGGTTTTGGAGGCGTGATCGAATGTGGGAAGTCGATGAAGGTCGACAACGAGCTTATAACTGCTTTGATTGAGCGTTGGAGGCCGGAGACACATACTTTCCATCTACCGGTTGGAGAGGCGACAGTCACCCTAGAAGATGTGCAAGTCCTGTGGGGCTTGAGAGCGGACGGTCGTGTTTTCACAGGCCGTGACCATCATACCAGATATGATGATTGGCCCAGCAAGTGCCGAGATTTGTTGGGATGGATACCCGATGCAGCATCAGAGACAAAGCAAGGCGGTATGCTGATGACCGCTCTGATCAACCAAACGAGGATACCTTTGGGTGATGACCTACCTCCTTATGTCTACATCCAAAGGGCACGTATCCATGCCTTAATCTTGTTAGGAGGATTGATTCTACCAGACACTACTGGGTGTAAGGTTCATTTCATGTGGCTAAATGCATTTGAGGATCAAGACGATGTGATAAATATTAGTTGGGGAAGTGCAGCTTTATCGTACTTGTATCATTATCTGTGCGAGGCTTCCGTGGACAAGAGGAAAGAGTTGGGCGGGCCCATGATTCTTCTGCAGCTTTGGGCGTGGGAAAGAATGCCTACATTGAGGCCGTCATTCGTAGTAGCGCCTGTGCACGAGCCGTATACGCCATGTGGCGCTAGGTGATATATTTAAACATTTATTTGTTTATGCATCTTGAGTTTTTTTTTATACCAATTTTATTTATAGATGGAAAGGAACTACTCAGATAGGAAATGCTCCTAGATATTCGGTGGAGCATTACCGTGATCAAATATCCTTGATTAAACCTGGCCAGGTGACTTTCTCTTTTGATTACTTAATGTATAAATTTATTATGAAGTTAATTTGCGTTTGCATTGCTGGTTTTTTTTTAGTTTGTATGGACACCATATGTGGATCGCATATTGCCAGACTACTGCAATGATGTGAATGAGTGCTATATGTGCGACACTTATTTGGTATGTTGGTCGTATGTCGAGGCGCATGAGGCTGGACGAGTGCGCAGACAATTTAATCGATACCAGGGGATTCCTCAATCCATAGATAGGATGCTCAAAAACGCCGATCATTTGGGTAAAAATGATCGGCGTGGTAAGAAGGGTACTGATTGGGAAAAGATGCATCAGTTCTTCATTGGGGAGTGGGACATGAGGTATGAAAGGTTCCAGGCAACCGTAGATGCCGCGACGATGTCCATAAACATTCCATTGAATCCGGGATATATGGCGTGGTATAACAAGATTACAGTGACGTACCTAACTCAACCTGGGGGGGTACGGACAACTGCTGGGATGAACGAGTCGGCTTCGTCGATTAGATTAGTTGTAAGTTTGTGATATTAAACTATATGCCTTCATTTATTATATACGTATTGATATTTGTATGATTTTCTTTTATGTAGGTTGAGGGTTTTCAGGAGATTTGGCATATGACTACTGAACAAGAAATAGACCCAAGAATACGACGATTTCGTGAAATCGCTAGGCATGCCCTTCAGTCAACGAACCACGGTGATGTCATGGAGTACCAACTTCCCAACACCGCGATGTGGTCATGCCTTTTGAACCACAAGACGTTCCACCACGTCGAAGTCATAGAGTGGGGGGTGCTCGAACTGGTGGGCACGGTAACACAAAACAGATAAGGATGTCGCAGCAGCAGTGGGATTATGTGCAACCAGAGCCTATGAATCCAGAGTATGACCCACCTCAATGGTCTTTGTATCCAAGCCAGGAGTCGCAATCACAGTGGGGGTGTCCCCTCTATTCCCCAAGCCAACCTGAGCCTGATTGGAGTCGTCGCCCATACTCACAAAGCCAAAATGAGCCGCAATGGAGTGGAGCCCGAGCATCAGTCGATTCATACTTCCAAAATTATCAGTTCATGGCTCCTCAACGAGTTGAAGAAGAAGATGATGATGAAGGAGAAGGAGAAGGAGAAGGAGAAGAAGAAGAAAATGAATTTGAAGAAGAAAATGATGACCGAGAAGAGGAAAATGAGGAAGAAGAGGTTCAGAACATCCACGTACAACCTCGACCAGTTGCAGAGGGTCCAACACTAAAAAAAAAGTAGTCCAACACTAAAAAAAAGTAGTCCAACACTAAAAAAAAGTAGTCCAACACTAAAAAAAAAGTAGTCCAACACTAAAAAAAAAGTAGTCCAACACTAAAAAAAAGTAGTAACACTAAAAAAAAGTAGTCCAACACTAAAAAAAAGTAGTCCAACACTAAAAAAAAAGTAGTCCAACACTAAAAAAAAGTAGTCCAACACTAAAAAAAAAGTAGTCCAACACTAAAAAAAAGTAGTCCAACACTAAAAAAAAAATAGTCCAACACTAAAAAAAAAGTAGTTCACAATTATAAAAAAAGTAGTCCAACACTAAAAAAAAGTAGTCCAACACTAAAAAAAAGTAGTCCAACACTAAAAAAAAGTAGTCCAACACTAAAAAAAAAGTAGTTCACAATTATAAAAAAGTAGTTCACACTGTGACACACATAGCAGCATAAACCTTCATTTCTTCAAGACACTGCAAGAAAGTAGTTATTATGTCAGCATTATTATCTACTTAAAGCAAGAAATATTATAAGAACTTACTTGTGCATATAGGCTGCTAGAAACTACATAACACGACCGACTGAGCAATTTCTTCGATCGTGTCCCTCTTGCCCACAATTCCTGCAACGGCGGGGAGCTTTCGGTTCACCTTCCTCGCGGACATCCATTTGATTAGGTATCCTCTTCTTTCTACCACGGCCACGCCTTCGAGGAAGCAACTGCTCAGGGGTGATGTCCAATTTCCATCCAGGTTTAGCCCAATAATCTTCGTGTCTTGGTGCATCCCATGGATGAGGACTAGAATACTGTGCTTCCCATGTAGATTTGTGGAATTTTTTAGATATGAGCTCAAACATAGCGATACCTCTATCTCTAGCAACTGCACAAGCATGTGAGCAAGGAACTCTCCACGTCTGCCACTTCCCACAAGTGCACTTAGAATCTTCAAACTGCACCTTCTGTACATTGTTGCCCTTTGGCTTCCCATCTTCTAACCGTGCCTGACTTCGAATTTGGTAATGTCCTAATCCTCGGTCAAGTACAGAAATGTGATGTTTTTGCCCCTTGGCATCATTCTCAGCAAGTTTGTCCCTCGCCCACGGTGTTAACCGACCTTCGGTGTGCTGTATTTTTGTCTTCTTTTGTGCCCACCATTCCACTGTTCTCCAAAATGTGAGATCAATCAAAGCTCTAATTGGCAACTCTCTTACACCCTTCAAAACATTGTTGTAGCACTCCGACATGTTTGTTGAGGTAACCCCCCATCTAAGTCCATCATCGTAACAAAGAGACCAATTTTCTTTTCCGGCCCTGTTCAGCTGTCGTATCGCATCAGGGCTTTCCTCATGCAGTGCACGCCGCCTTCTCTTATATTTACGCTCTTGAGTTGTAGCACCCAATGCCCACACCATGCCTTTCACAGTAGGACCCTTGCACTTCTGCAAGATATTTTTCCTCACATGGATCAAACAAAATTTATGGTGACATTTCGGCTCCTTTTTCCATTCATCAGAATCCATAGCCTTGAAAATTCCTTTATGCCTATCCGATATGATGCACACCTCCCTCTGGTATTTCACCACATGAATTCTGACATGTTTCAAGAACCATGTCCAACTGTCGCCAGTTTCCTCATCAACAATGGCATATGCAATAGGCAAGCATTTTTTGTTAGCATCAACACCACAAGCAACAAGCAATTTACCTTTAAATCTTCCTCGAAGGTGAGTCCCGTCAATTGTTAAAACTGGTTGGGCCAGCTGAAAAGCATGTATAGCAGCTCCAAATGCCCAAAAACCATAATTGAACACCTTTTTACGTCCGTGACTCAACAGCTCGTTGTGCTTCCACTCAACAATTGTGCCTGGATTCTGTGACTGCAGTTCAAGCATGTAGCTTGGTAACTGTCTGAATGATTCCTCCCATCCACCAAAGACAATCTCTAAAGCCTTTCTCCGTGCATACCATGCCTTCTTGTAACTGATCACCACATTGAATCTTTCATGAATATATGTTTTTATGTTCGAGGCCTTGAAAGAAACATCTTCTTGTATTTGATGTCGTATACACAGAGCAATCATCGCTGATGAAAAGTTAGCATGTCCTCTATTCACACGATGACCTTCACAAGTATGTCGTCTCACCCACTTCCTAATTTCCCAAAGATCATCATGAGCCCTTTGTGTAACAGAGACTTCCCACGAGCATTCATTCGCTTTTTCAGCGTCGGTCTCGCTGATAATAGCTATCCCATCTTCTGTCGTTCCCGCTGGAAATTTGCATACGGCATGCCACCTTCTTAACTTGCTCTCAACGACCTTAAACTGTCTTTGATGCCACAAACTCCACATAGTCATAGCCGTCTTCACATGGAGCTTGGAGTCAAATTTTGTTCCCATACCAATCCGATATGGATGTCTCTCATCCCAGTACATGTTGCTCTATTCATTACCAACTTCATCAAGTACCTCAGAAGGACCACTTGGTAAGTTGCGAAAGAATTTCATCCCCTTGGGAACGTATTTTGGAAGCGGTTGTTCACCTTGCACAACGGGTTTACAAACTACTATCTCATCATCAGAAGCATCACCAAGAGAATCCTCACTTAGACTGGCATCTGCCTCAGATGTTACTGGCGACAATGGTTCATCATTATCTCGTACAATGCGAGTATTATCATCAAGGGTATCTGCAACATCTAAGTCGTTATTTATTCCAACACCAACATTAACAGCATCTGCAACACTCATATCACGATCAGAGCTCACATGTTCAACCCTCGCCGATGATCCAATACCACAATCAACAACGCCATAATCAACACTTGGTGTGATTTCCGAACTTCTCACAGGTGTATACTCAACAAACAATTCAATACAACGAGTAGAATTTTGAGCATCGTTGAACATAAACTCCACACTTTGATCAGTGTAAATCTCAGTACATATATAACTCATAGTGGATGCAAAGACTAGACAATGTCTCCAAGATATTTGAATGACGTGTTGATTCATATCTATTCTCATTGCACCACATATCATTGCAACTAATTCAGAATACGAAACGCACGAATTCAATATAATGGAGCCTCTCGCCCGAGGTGGATCATAACAAATACCCAAGTGTGGAAGTTGAACTATTTTACCACCCCAATACAAACTCACAAATATTTGCATGATTTCTGCATAAGAAAATATAACAAATACAAAAATTAGGGACAATTTTTTTCCTATGAACCCTAATTTAATAAATTAGGGAAAATCAACCTAATCTAACAATATTATTCAATAATTAAGAGTAAGAGATAAACTTACCTAAATATAACGACAAGATGGAAGAAATCTCCGGCAAAATTAACGAAATCGCCGGAAATTAGCTCAAAATCGCGCTGCCTCCTTTTTTTTCTCTCATCTTTCACAGAATGGTTTTTCTGCCTCTGTCTGTCGCGATATGTTCAAAATAGAGACGCATGACCCTTATGCGTCTTAGGGAAAGACGCATGAGGGTCATGCGTCTTTCAATAAAAAAATTAAAAAATTAACAGACGCATGAGGGTCATGCGTCTTTCCCTAAGACGCATATATCTGATGCATTTCATTAATGAATTGTAGCCTAGAACACAAATAGAATTAACCCCAAATTGTGTTCCCCAAATCCAACTAGGTACTTCGCCCGCAATACTATTGTTTGAGAGATCCAATTCTTCTAGATCCAAATGTTTAATGAAATCAGGAAAACTGGACAAGTTACATGAATTTATGTACAACATTTTTAATTTGAGACCTCCATATGAACTAGAGTTGACGTTGCCAACATCTACTGACAAGCTATTGCCAGAGAGAGAAGGCAATGTGAGATTGAGAAGGCTTTGAAAGTTGTCGGGTTGAAAAGTGCCATTAAATTGGTTGTTACTAAGCTCAAGATACAACAATGATGGGAGAGCAAAAAGATATTGGGGGATGTTACCAGATGAATGAGATTGGAAACACCTTCAAACAATGTGGACGGAATAGAACCCTTTAAACTGCAGTTATAAAGAGTCAAAGTGGTCAGACTTGGAAAATTGGTGAACAAGTCCGAAACCGCTACCATTAAAAGATTGTTATGATCTAGTCGAAGAATAGAAAGGGAATGAAGTTGCCAAAAGGATTTAGGCAAAGGGCCAAACAGATTACAATAAGACAAACTCAAAGAGGTGAGGTTGGGTAAATGTGATGATAGAATATGGCTCCAATTATTCCTTTCATGCAAGGATGTGATACTGACATGATCAAGATAGAGCTCTCTAAGCTCTGTTAGATTTTGGACAAGCATCTCCAAATTTGGGTGCTCAAGGATAATCTCTCCAATGTAGTTGGAGATATCGAGACTAGCCAATCTCGTCAAGGATGAAATTTCAAAAGGAACCTGCCCACCAAAGCCAGCATGTGACAAATTCAAGTGTGTCAAACAAGTCAGATTGCCAATACCTTTTGGAATGCGATCATTGTTGAAGTGATTGTAGGCAAGGTTAAGCTTCTTGTTAGGAACCTAAATTCCTAACGAACCGATAAAATGGAAAATAACAATATAAAGAGAATCCGGCGCCCGTTAGGGTCGGCGGAGAGGATAAATACGGATAAATCCTGTGAGGGTCGGCGGCAGAACGGGGCTGAGCGCGGGAGTATTCCCGTCGGCAGCAATTGATTTGTGATTCAAGCCAAGTTGGGCGAAATATTGATTTTGGTTAAATGAATAACAAGATAACAATCTATCCTATTTATAATAAATACTTCTACCCTAACTTATCTAACAAGAAAAACAATATATAGAAAAGATATCGAATCCCTACAATATCTAAACTAAAGAAAGGCAATTAGGGCTCGTAACAACTCCCCCACGGTTGAAATCCACCTTGTCCTCAAGGTGGGAACCACGAAACCACGAAACAACGACAACGGTTGTAAGCAAATGCTTTGGCAATGAGTATCCTCCTGGGTCAAACGCACACTGGATTGATGAACATCTCACTTTATCAATTCCCTGACGACCAGTTTGGCCACTCATTTGTACATACCCCCTACTAGATATCCGTCTAAACCTGATAAATCCTTCTCGGAACAAGATTTCCATGACTTCCTTCAGGATCGGAAGAATAAAAGTCTCAGTCAGGAGCTTGATAGCTATTCTCTTGCGGGAAGAAGAACTAGAGCTGACGCGTTTCACACCCTCTGAAATCTCCATTTTCCTTGAGCTGGGGACAACAGCAAGTACAACATGAGGGACCAATGTTGGATTGGTATCAGGGCTGTCCGGCTGAGAGATCACGGTTGGTGGGGGCGGGTCACTGTCTAACAAACCGCCCTCCTCTCCACTGATATCGGGGCTGCACGGCGGAGCTGGTGGGGACCAACAGGAGGGAGAGCGCTGCAGTGGTGGTGGCGGAACAGCAAGGGCAGCAGGTAGAGAGCTGCTAGATAGATCGTGAAGGAGATGGGGATGCGAGAGGCGTCGAGAATCAGCAGCGCGGGGCGTCGGGCAATTACCCAGCTGCCATGGATGAAATCTGGATGTAGTTGCCGGATTACTCACCTGTCCTTTCCCCTTCACATTGTCACTTGGGTCGGCAATTTCATTCGCCGGAAACCAAGTCTTATCCTCAACTGGTTGTCTCATGAAGCTAGCATCAACGTCCTCATAATCAACCCAGTCCCAATGATCAATAGTATAATGTACAGATTCACTATCTCCACTCAGATGCTTGATATTCTAATGAACCTGTTGTGGGGTGTTGCTGATCATATGCTTGAGATTCTTGTTGCACACGATAGTCCCAACATGTAGGTGGGCGCTGTGGTTGGTGCGTAGGCTGTTCAAGCTGCACTCTTGGTGGGACCCAACAGGAATTCGGGCTGGTTGCCGGCTGCAGCGACTGTGTCAGATGAAGCCCCTGCAGATACCAACTTGAACTAGGACGGAGGGCTGGTGGCAGCCAGTCGAGAGGTTGTTTGTGGCAGGAGCGGAGACGAGTTGGGTGCTGATATGAGTATCCCAGATGGCTGCGGTCTGGCGGTGGTCCCCAGCACGATTTGTTCCTCGTCCGCGGCTGATCTTCATGGTCAAGTTCTTGCGGCGAGCGGAACCGACGCTTCACAAGTCTCTGGTCGTTTGCGTCCATACGCGACTCCAATTTGTCGAAGCGTTCCATAATCCGATCGAACATGTGGGATAGAATGATTTCATCATCGGAATTCATGGATGGAGGATGAGCTCTGGATGAAAGCACCAGTTGTTAGAAACCTAAATTCCTAACGAACAGATAAAATGGAAAATAACAATATAAAGAGAATCCGGCGCCCGTTAGGGTCGGCGGAGAGATAAATACGGATAAATCCGGCGCCTGTGAGGGTCGGCGGCAGAATGAGGCTGAGCGCGGGAGTATTTCCGTCGGCAGCAATTGATTTGTGATTCAAGCCAAGTTGGGCGAAATATTGATTTTGGTTGAATGAATAACAAGATAACAATCTATCCTATTTATAATAAATACTTCTACCCTAACTTATCTAACAAGAAAAACAATATATAGAAAAGATATCAAATCCCTACAATATCTAAACTAAAGAAAGGCAATTAGGGCTCGTAACACTTCTGCAGATATTTAAATTTGAAGAGAGTCGATGAATCCCCAATTCCCCCAGAAATACACTCATTAACGAGCTGCAAACTAGCGACGTGGCCAGAAGCATCACATTGCACACCATGCCACAGACAACACTCAGCACTTTTATTCCATCGCCAAAGTATTGTTGGAAGATAGGAATCGAAGATCAACTCACGCTTGAGTTGAAGCAACAAGATTTCCTGATGAAGAAGGCATTTGTTATTATAAGAATGAGCAATTGAAAATGAAAGACGAAGTTAATATACAAATGAAGAACAACAAGTTTGAAAGCATTGTGAAAGAGGATATTGATAATTCTTTTTGTGTTACAAATGAAGAAAGATGCATGTGGGTTTAAATAGACGACCACTTGAAAGATTAATTAATGGGTGGATGGGTAATCATCATAAGTTTATTCTAAAAAGGAATTATATGTTAATGCGATAGTGATCAATTGTTAACTCATCCCTAATTGCAAACTATAGTTAATTTAAGTCTATAGGATTTCAGAGATTTATTAATCTATAAATTGTAATGTATAATTTCGTTTTTCATTTTTTAATATTAAAAAGATAATAACAACTACTACCTCCGTCCCCCAAAATTTGCTACACTTTGACCCAACACGGGTTTTAAGAAATGTAATGAAAAGTGAGTTGAAAAAGTTGGTGGGATGTGGGTCCTACTTTTAAAGTATTAGTTTTATAATAAAATGTGAGTACGAATGAGTTAGTGGAATATGAGGTCCACTACCAAAAATAGTAAAAGTGAAGTGTATCAAATTTTTAGGGACGGACCAAAATAGTAAATTGTATCAAATTTTCAGGGACGGAGGTAGTATCAATTTAGGGTTTAAAACGCAATATTAATATAGTGCATTAAATATATCAACACGAAGACATGCCAATGTGAACACAATTTCATATTGACATTGTACAAGCAATGTATTGACATATCATGTAAGATGTATTGATATAAAGCTGTTTTACGAAATGAAAATTTTATTAAATTTTGACATTGAAATTTATGAATGTTTATTTTAATTAACCATGGATTAAAATTCTAATATAGTCAAAATTTCACTAATAGTCCGTTGACCGTTAACCAATCCGACGATGATATCATTTGTTTAGGACTCGATTTCAAAAAGTGAATGTTCTGGACCAACTTCTTATTTCAGTCATATATTTAGGATCAAAATTGTACTTTACTCTTTATTTTTAAATAAGACCAATATTATCTAAGGCAAAATTGATATACTCATTGCACCGAAAAGTGTTCGATAAAATGCTTGAAGGAGAGGATTTAGAGTGGTAATTGTAGGAGAGGTTAAACTTCGCCACATATTTGATGATGAAACGAATATAATTGGCATAAGTCACATAAGTGCCACGTGCCCAGCTTCATTTTATATACTCTCCGTTTTCTAAAAATAATACTTAAAACAACAAAAATTTTAATATAAAATTAGTAAAATAAGAAGATAGAAAAAAAATGTGAGTGAAAAATAAGTCTCATTATACTAAAGAGAAAGAAATTTTTAGAATAGAAATTTTCTATTTTTAGGTAACATACTAAAAAGGAAACAGAGTCTACTTTTAGGTAACTGGGAGAGTATATATTTTATGCTTGTTGTCTAAAAACTTTTAACTGGTATCATTAATTTTATAAATAACAAAAACAAAATTAAATCCTGATTTTTTTAGATTTTCATAAAACTTGAAATATATACTCCATCTGTTCTATAAAAGATGTCTCACTTTTTTTTTTAGTTTTTCCAACTAAAGATGTCACAATTCTATTTTTGGAAAAAAATTTCTCTCACACTAATATAAATATTAAATATTATATTTTCTCTCTCCACTTTTCTCACAAGACAAAAACCTCCTATGAGAAAGAGGGAATACTATAATTTATTGCAGTGAGTTAATGTAACACAATTATATTCTGAAAATGAATGATAAACTACATGTATAAATAAATAAGGACAACACATATTTTGTGAATTCCACAAGTAAATAATGGACTGACATGTTACTTTCATGATTTCATCAAAGCTACAATGAGTTGACTTGAGGTCAATGGTTGTCCCAATCAGTGAATTATTGGGGGAAAACTCCAATAATTTACAACTGTGAATTGATCATAGAATAGTTTCTGATGAGACAACAATGTTTTCAATATTTTAATTTCCTCATGATAAATTATTTTTTTTCTATATATAATTTATTGTTACCATTACTGTTAGCCTAAAAGTATACAAGTAATTAATTGGAAATTTTTATGGCTATGGAGTGATTTAAACTATCGTAAAAACCTTTGTAGGAACAATTATATTACTTGTGACTTACTTGTAAATTCAGTGCAATAATGTAGTAGTACTATAGAATTGGAAAGACTTGGAAATTGACTTGAGGTCTTCGGGATCAGTTGACAGGCTAAGTATTTGAAGAAATCTTTTTCTTGTTTGAGATTTTTATTGTCGGAGAAAAACTATGCAATGCCGTGTCTTAAACGATGCATTATTGTAATTTTTCTCTAGAAAAACAAAGTAAATTAGATGACATTGTAAAATATGTCGATGACTTCACGTTTTAATTATAGGATTATTTGCAATTTTTTGTGTGAGGATGTGGCATTGTTCTCCATATAGTTTGATTTGTGAAATAAGATCAAAATTATCTAAGGCCTTTTAATTATGTTAGCAAATTTTTTACATGGGATGATGTAGCACTTCTTTCCATATGTTAATTTGTGAAATAAGATCAAAATTCCCTAGCTGTTAAAATAACACCTTAGATAAATTGTAGGTATTTCACAGTACTACTTTCATTACATAGGTTAGCGATTTGATGTATTTCATGATTTAATTATATATATTACAATTTTTTAATATCATCATTTTCCACGTATTTAATTTTTGAAATAAGACCAAAATTAACTAAGACAACACCGATGTCTGATATGCTCATTGTTGGATATTTTAGTGTAATTGGATTAACTTGAATGATCGGTTATTGTTATAATGATACATCATTTAAGTATGGAGGTGCGGAGTGCACGCTTATTTGAATTCGTTATAATATTAGGGGCGAAGCTCCTAGATAGATGAACGAGGGTCCGGGGGCAGCGCCCCCGGGTAGCGGGGTCCAAGGGGCGGCAGCCCCTGGCGGGGTCCAAGAGGCAGAGCCCCTGGCTGGGGTAAATTTTTTATTTCCGACAAAGTTACTGTATCGGAAATTCATCCGAAAATATAATTTCTAAAAGTCAAAGGACTAAATTGCAAATTTGGAAACCTTTGAAATTCGGTTATTTTCGGTTTCATCTCCCAATAGTTGCAATGTTTCATTGCACTGTTTTCATCATCTTCTTCTTTTACTGATCATTTTCTGGTTCAAAGATATCGAAAAATAGAGACATATGATATTCTAATACTCTGAATTTTATCCGATCAAACATTTTGGTTGAACCCCGAAATTGATTTGATCTGAAAGTGATAAACACGACTTTCAGATATCCAGTTATTTGTTTCTCTGTTTTAAATTTCCCTAGCAAAGATCAAATCAATATGTCGAACAAAGAAACAATGAAGGAAGGAGCGAAAGGTTTTGCAAAGTTAGATAAGTTTGCTGGCCAGGACTTTAGACACTGGCAAAAGAAGATGCTTTCATGCTGACAAATCTCAAGGTGGTGTACGTTCTAAGTACTCCCATGCCCGAGGCTGTTGATAATGAAACTCTGGAACAGACGAGGAGGCGGATGAAGTGAGAGAACGATGACTACATATGTCGTGGTCACATCTTAAACGGTATGTCTGATTCCCTCTTTGATGTGTATCAAAATGTAGAGTCTGCTAAGGAATTGTGGGATTCTCTCGAAGCCAAGTATATGGCAGAAGATGCCTCTAGCAAGAAATTTCTTGTTGGTTGATTCGAGGCCTGTCATGGAACAATACAATGAATTGTTGAGGATATTGGGACAGTTTTCCCAATATGATATGAAAATGGATGAATCTATTTATGTTTCTAGTATTATCGATAAATTGCCACCTTCTTGGAAGGATTTTAAAAATAATCTGAAACACAAGAAGGAGGAACTGAACTTGGTCGAACTTGGAAGTGATTTCCAAATTGAACAGTCCATACGTGATATGGAAAAGAGTTCTGGTGGTAATACTAAAAACGTGGTTGGTTCTTCTGTGAACATGGTGGAAGAGGGTGAATCCTCAAAGGCTGGTAAAGAGAAACGTAAGTTTCAAGGGAAACGAAAGTTTCAATGTTATAATAGTAAGGATGGGAATAAGAAGCCCAAACTGACTTGCTGGAAGTGTGGCAAATCCGGGCACTTCAAGAAGGATTGTAAGTCTGGAAAGGGTGGAGGAAAAGGGAGAAACGAGGCTGGTCAAATTGGATCCAAGGATCCGGAAAAGCAATCAGGTTCGTCTTTTGTACCTAATGATCATTCGGTTGAGAATTATTATGCATCAATAATCTCTGAAGCATTTTATGTGCAGGATGATGATATCTCATGGTGGATTGATTCGGGTGCAACATGTCATGTATGCAAGGATCGTCAATGGTTCAAGGACTTTAAACCAATTGAAGATGGATCTTCCTTGAAGATGGGCAATGTTGCAACTGAACCAATCAAAGGAATAGGATCTGTTAGCCTAGTATTTACCTCTGGAAATTCGTTGTTGTTAGAAAATGTTATGTAAGTACCTGGAATTTGTAAAAACTTAGTTTCTGGTATTGTATTGAATAGTTGTGGCTATAAACAAGTATTAGAAAGTGATAAATACATTCTGTCAAGGCATGGTAATTTTATTGGCTTTGGTTATCTTTGTGGCATGTTTAGGTTGAATCTAGATGTCTCTTTTGTGAATAATTCTGTTTGCATGACCTCTTCAAGTATTGATAATCATGTTAGTAAATCAGAATTGTGGCATGTTAGACTTGGACATGTTCATTATAAGAGATTAAAAGATATGTCGAAAATGAGTTTGATACCTGCTTTCGAGTTGAATAATGAAAGGTGTAAAACTTGCATGTTAACTAAAATAACTATACAACCTTTCAATAAGAATGTAAATAAAGAAACTAAGGTATTAGAACTTATACATAGTGACTTGTGTGATTTTCATTCGACTCCATCACTTGGTAACAAAAAGTATATAGTTACTTTTATTGATGATGCTACTAGATATTGCCATGTCTATCTATGTCATTCAAAAGATGAAGCTCTTGATAAATTTAAAATCTTTAAGGAAAGTGTAGAGCTTTATCATGGTGTGAAGATTAAAACTCTTCGCACTGATAGGGGAGGTGAGTATTATGATCCAGCGTATTTTGAATCGACTGGTATAGTACATCAAACGACTGCTCCATATACACCACAACAAAATGGTGTAGCTGAAAGAAAGAATAGAACGTTGAAAGAAATGATTAATTCAATGTTGTGTTATTCTGGCCTAAGTGAAGGATTTTGGGGTGAGGCTATGTTAACAGCCTGTTATTTGTTGAATAGAGTTCCTAACAAAAGGAACAAGATTACCCCTTATGAACTTTGGCATAAGAAACCTCCAAAATTGAGTTATCTTAGAGTTTGGGGTTGTCGAGCAGTGGTAAGACTAACTGATCCTAAAATGAAAACCATAGGTCAAAGAGGCATAGATTGTGTGTTTCTGGGGTATTCAGAAAATTCTGTTTGTTATAGGTTCTATGTCTTAGAACCTAATGACTATGTATCTGTGCACTCTATTATTGAGTCAAGGGATGCTGATTTTGGCAATGAGGATAGATTCACGTCTATACCTAAACCTGGAGGCATGATTGTAAGGTCTAGTAACTCTGATGATGTTACTGGAAAGGTGATAGATACACCTCCTGAGGCTAGGAGAAGTAGTAGAGCAAGAAAAGCTAAGTCCTTTGGAAATGATTTCCAATTGTACTTACTTGAAGGATCAAGAAATGAAATTAATTTTCAATATCAATATTGCTTTACTATTGGTGATGATCCAAGGACTTACAAAGAAGCTATGGCTTCAAGAGATTCCGCTTTTTGGAAAGAGGCAATCCAAGAGGAGATGGATTCTATAATCCAAAATGGTACTTGGATACTGACTGATTTACCACCTGGTTGTGAAGCTTTAAATAGCAAATGAATCTTCAAAATGATGATGAAGGTGGATGGAAGCATAGACAAATATAAAGCTAGATTGGTTATCCAAGGCTTTAGGCAAAGGGAAGGAATTGATTATTTTGACACCTATGCTCCTGTTGCTAGGATTTCCACAATTAGATTATTGTTAGCACTTGCTGCTATACATAATCTTGTAATTCACCAAATGGATGTCAAAACTGTCTTCTTGAATGGTGAATTAAATGAAGAGATTTATATCAAACAACCAGAAGGCTTTGTCATGCCTGGTAATGAACATAAGGTTTGTAAATTGGTAAAATCTCTTTATGGACTAAAGCAAGCCCCCAAACAATGGCATCAGAAGTTCGATGACGTAGTATTGTCTAATGGTTTTGTATTAAACAAAGCAGACAAGTGTGTATATAGCAAATTTGATGCTACCGGTAAAGGGGTTATCATTTGCCTATATGTGGATGACATGTTGATCTTCGGTACTGACCAAGATCAAGTTGATAAAACAAAGGAATTTTTGTCATCTAAGTTTGAGATGAAAGACATGGGGAAGGCTGATGTGATTCTTGGAATTAAGATCACACACGGAGAACAAGGAATTTCCATTTCTCAATCACATTATATTGAGAAGATTTTGGAAAAATTTAACTTCAAAGATTGTTCTCCAGTTAAGACTCCTTTTGATCCTAGTGCAAAACTCGTACCTAATAAAGGAGTTGCTGTAAATCAGCTTGAATATTCAAAGGCTATTGGATCACTAATGTATGCTATGATTAGTACTAGACCCGATATAGCCTTTGCAGTTGGAAAGTTGAGTCGATATACTCATAATCCAAGTTTAATCCATTGGCAAGCCATGAATCGAGTATTTAAGTACTTAAAAGGAACAATGGATTATAGGTTGTCTTATTCTGGATTTCCTTCTGTTCTTGAAGGTCATTCGGATGCAAGTTGGATCACCAATATGGAAGATCATTCTTCCACAAGTGGTTGGGTATTCCGTCTTGGAGATGGTGCTATATGTTGGGCATCAAAGAAACAAACTTGTATAAGAAATTCAACAATGGAATCGGAGTTTGTGGCATTAGCAGCAGCTGGTAAAGAGGCTGAATGGCTAAGAAATTTGATATATGAGATTCCATTGTGGCCTAAACCGATATCACCTATATCTATCAGAAGTAACAGTGTTGCTACCTTGGCTAAGGCATATAGTCAAGTGTATAATGGAAAGTCAAGACACTTAGGTGTTAGACATAGCATGATTCGTGAACTTATTTTGGATGGTGTGATATCTGTGGAGTTTATAAGAACTCATGATAACTTAGCCGATCATTTAACCAAAGGGTTAAGTAGAGATCTTGTGTACAAATCGGCTATAGGGATGGGATTAAAGTCCACTACAAATCTCTGATATTAAGATACCCAATTCCCATTTAGTATATGACACTAGATGCAGAATTCAATGTGGAAAACTTAATGTTGGAGATTGGAACACATTTGAAAATCGTCCCAAGGTATGTGTTCGGACCTACAAGTTAATGGGGTTGAATATATAGATTCTTAATAGTTCTTTTGAAAAATTGCAAATGTAGGTGCAAGAATAAAGGAGCTACCTATATAAGCATGAAGTTTAGCCGCTTCAAGAAGCTGGGACTTGGTTTCGATATGCTTATGAAGGATAAGGACATAGGCTAGTAAAATATAGTGTCAAGATAGAACTATTCATATGTAAACTTTTGTGTACATTATCTTCGTGTATTCAATGGGAGTTCCCAGGGTTCTAACCTTAGAGACACCCGGGGTATTCGAATATTTGGAATGTGTAATGTACTAATATGGAATTCAATCGTTACGATATTTCATTTATGCAAAAGTTTGAATGTTTGAGATGACTTGTTTTAGTTAATCAAGGATTGCACTAAAATAGGGGAGGATTGTTGGATATTTTAGTGTAATTGGATTAACTTGAATGATCGGTTATTGTTATAATGATACATCATTTAAGTATGGAGGTGCGGAGTGCACGCTTATTTGAACTCGTTATAATATTAGGGGCGAAGCTCCTAGATAGATGAACCGGGGTCCGGGGGCAGCGCCCCCGGATAGCGGGGTCCAAGAGGCAGAGCCCCTGGCTGGGGTAAATTTTTTATTTCCGACAAAGTTATTGTATCGGAAATTCATCCGAAAATATAATTTCCGAAAGTCGAAGGACTAAATTGCAAATTTGGAAACCTTTGAAATTCGGTTATTTTCGGTTTCATCTCCCAACAGTTGCAATGTTTCATTGCACTGTTTCATCTTCTTCTTCTACTGATCATTTTCTGGTTTAAAGATATCGAAAAACAGAGACATATGATATTCTAATACTCTGAATTTTATCCGATCAAACATTTTGGTTGAACCCCGAAATTGATTTGATCTGAAAGTGATAAACACGACTTTCAGATATCCGATTATTTGTTTCTCTGTTTTAAATTTCCCTAACACTCATTGCGCTGAAAGTTGTTCGATGAAAAACTTGAAGGAGACGATTTAGAGTGGTAATTGTAGGAGAGGTTAACCTTCGCCACATATTTGATGCTGAAGCGAATATAATTTACAAGTTTGATATCAAAATTAGTCAAAGCTGCTCGGCCCAACCCAAAAATTTAAGATTTAGTATTTGGATCCAATGTCATTATACAATGATACTCCCTCCGTACGCGAATAGGAGTCCCGTTTTACCATTTTAGTCCGTCCGCGAATAGGAGTCCCGGTTCACTTTTACCATAAATAGTATAGTGTCTCACCTTCCACTACTCATTTCACTCACATTTCATTTAAAACTAATATATACAAGTGGGATTCCTATTCTGCTAACTTTTTTCCACCCATTTTTCTTAACATTTCTTAAAACCCATGCGGCAAAGAAATGAGACTCCTAATGACGGATGGAGGGAGTATAATTTAGTTGGCTGATAAATTGGCTTGTTATTGGGCTGGGCCGGGCTATATTTTAGGTTCAACAAGATTTAGGACAGGTGAATTGGGCCACAAACACCGGGCCAATCCTACTTGATAAATAATGTGTTGGTCTCATGGGCTATTGGATAAGCCTTATTATTATGTTGTTTTGTTAGCCCGATCCAAACTCCCGAGTTGGGCCAGTCCCATATTTACCAATTCTTCTATAGGAAAAGTAAAAAGCAGTCGTTGCTAATAACAAGTGGCATAGCTGAATTCCGAGTTAGGAGTGAAAATCTATTTGGGGAATTTTTTGAAAAATATAGTATTAATTAGAAGGGTATATGTTGCAAATGAAACTGTTTTATTCATCTTTTAGTGGCTTCAGCACATTCACTTCTACACATTTGGCTAAACCTTTTGTGTCACTAAGTTATTTCAATACATAGGAATGTTTAAAAGTGCCATACCATTCTGTAACATTTCATTCCAAAATTCATAACATTGTACTGTTAGAAATTTGGACTTCCACATGACTAATTTAATGTGTATGGCTATCTTTCAGTTGCCCAATTAAAGTGATCCAATAAAGATTAAAGTTTGGGCTAAAGTGTATTTAATTGTTATGGAAATAAGTGTAGATACCATAAAGTGATTTTCTATTTGATGAGGGACCGAATAGAAAATAAAGGGGTTTATATTTAATATAAATATAAGCTAGGGTTATGGTCCCCAGACGTCAGAAGAACATTCGATATCTCTGTATTCTCTCGGCAGACATCGTTTGGAAGATCCATAGCCGCTGCAAAGCAATTCCACCGTTCAATTCGTTATGGATCAAGGTACGCTTCCGCTCTATAGTTTATGCTCCTTCTCCGTCGTTCTCGGTTAATCATCATAGAGAACTTTAAGTAATTGTTCACTCAATTAATCCAACATGTACAACCTACAAACTTTAAGATAAAAGCACGCACACAATTGAACACATAGGGAGCCACAAAAGCTAAGCTAAACCACTATTTATTTCACTCTCTTACATAAAACACAAATAACATTTCCAGCATTACTGCCTCCTGACTCGATTCGTTGCTGCTGCTGCTCTTCTTGCACGTCTTCTTCTCATGTCTCTGGCAATGAACACGCCTTCAACAACCTCTTCTATATTGCCAAAGTATTTCTCTCTAAAGCTTCGACAAAACAAAAGTAGCCACACGATGCTTCCTACTCCCACAACATATCCAACTGCAGCACACACGTATTCCCACTCTATCTCCTTCTCCTCATCCCCATTTTCATCATATCCCGGTAGTGGCACATTAGTATTACTGCAGTTTATGTCGAGAGGGAAACAGCATAGCCCCGAATTTCCTTCAAATGAGTCAGCTGGGAATGTTTGAATTTGTGGCCCTTTTGGGATCACTCCAACAAACTTATTGTAGGAGAGATTCAATTTTGAAAGGAATGTCAGCCCTCCAAGCTCCTCCGGGATCGGCCCTGCTAGTTGGTTCACCGAGAGGTCGAGTGATTCGAGATTTCTCAATTGACCGAATGATTTTGGGATGCTTCCATTGAGGGCATTGTTGGACAAGTTAAGATAATGAAGTGAGGTAAGATCACCAATCGCATTTGGTAACTTTCTATAGAAACTATTGGAAGATAAATCAATAGTACTAAAATCTGCCCAAACCTTGGAAAGCTTCACCATTTGCCCTTTCACCATTAATGTCACGTCAGCCTCGTAATAATTGATCTCTCTCAACTTTCCATTATTGGGTATCATCATTGACGTCCAACTAAAGAAATTGATTGATTCAAGACTTCCGGTAAAATGATGGAAGATACATCTAGAATTTGGAGATATGGCCAAGTGGTGTGACATCTTAAATCCCCATGGAATCTATTGGAGTGCAAAACAAGAACAAACAAATACAATGATAGCATGCACGGGAAAGT
The DNA here is from genome assembly GCF_023119035.1 of Salvia hispanica. Classification (NCBI taxonomy): domain Eukaryota; kingdom Viridiplantae; phylum Streptophyta; class Magnoliopsida; order Lamiales; family Lamiaceae; genus Salvia; species Salvia hispanica. The sequence goes on from NC_062965.1 coordinate 21,153,457, forward strand.
TTCGTTCATCATGTTGTTGCCAACGTTCACGTGGGCCAACGACGTGCAGCTCTTGAGGGACTTCGGGATCTTCCCTTCTAGTGTATTATTGTTGAGATCCAAATAAGTTAGTAGATCACAATTCATAGGAAAAATATTTGGAATGCTACCGCTGATGTTGTTTTGACTCAGGTCAAGAAACCCAACATTTTCAAGCTGGAAAGGGGGTATGCTGCCGCTGATGTTGTTACGACTCAGATCGATCTGCCTAATTTATTTTCATACAACTGAAGAAAACTGAGTTGTGTGGCATTGCAGAGGCAGGTTGGAATTGTTCCACTTAATTTATTTCTAGAAAGGTCAAGATCAAACAGTTCTGTGGCATTACAAATGGAGGTTGGAATTGATCCACTTAAACTGTTATTAGTAAGAGACAAGTCAGAGAGTTGAGATTCAAGTGGAATGGGCAGATGCAGGTCGCCCCTAAGCTGGTTAGACTGCAAAAATAGGGTGTCAAGAGAAGAAGGGATATGGAAAGGCTTTTGCAGATTTGTTAGAAGATTAAAGGAGAGGTCCAAATTCACAAGTTGTGTTCCCAAAATCCAACTAGGTATTACCCCCACAATCTGATTGTTTGCGAGATCTAATGTCTCCAGATCCACATGCATGATGAAATCGGGAAAACTGGACAAGTTACATGAATTTAGGTACAACCCTTTTAATTGGAGACCTCCATATGAACTCGAATTGATGTTGCCAACATCTACTGACAACTTATTTCTGGATAGAACAAGCAATGTGAGATTGGGAAGGCTTTGAAAGTTGTCGAGTTGAAAACTGCCATTAAATTGGTTGGATCTAAGATCAAGTTCCAACAATGATGGGAGAGCAAAAAGAGAGCGGGGGATGTTACCATAGAATGAATTATTACTCAAATCAAGATGAACGAGATTGGATAGACCTTCAAATATAGTAGGAGAAAGTGAGCCTGTCAAGGAGTTATATGACAAATCGACATGAATCAGCTTTGTTAGGTTACCAAACAATGTGGAAGGAAGTGAGCCTATCAAGGAATTACGTGACAAATCAACATAAATCGTTGTTAGGTTAGCAAACAATGTTGAAGGAAGTGAGCCTGTCAAGGAGTTACGTGACAAATCAACATGAATCAGATTTGTTTGTTTAGCAAACAATGTAGAAGGAAGTGAGCCTGTCAATAAGTTATATGCCAAATTCACATGAATAAGCTTGGTTAGGTTAGCAAAGGTGGATGGTATTGAACCCTTCAAACTGCATTCAGTAAGAGTCAAGGTGGTCAGACTTGGAAAATTGGTGAACAAGTCATCAAGCGCTACTGCTGAAAGATTGTTCCGATCTAGTCTAAGAATAGAAAGGGAATGAAGTTTCCAACAGGATTTAGGCAAAGGAGCTTGAAGACTACAAGCAACCAAGCTCAAAGTGGTGAGGTTGGGTAAATGTGATGATATAATATGGGTCCAACTTTCCCTTGTTGGAAGATCTGGAGTATTCAGCAAGACATCTTCTGGAGTATTCAACAAGACAAATGTTGGAAGATCTGGAGTATTCAGCAAGACATCTTCTGGAGTATTCAAATAAGACAAAAGATTGAGGGAAATCTTACCTTGTATAGCACTATTCTAGCTTATATATAATATACAAATTCATTGTGAATAATATAACAAAGAATTTATCCAATTCTACATGGCATCCGAGCAGGTTAGCCTCTGAAAAATATCATCATAGCCCTCAAATAATAATCCCAGAACAGATATACAATTCTCGACCGAGACGGCGAGAAACCAACAATCAAAATGACCGACGAGAATAAGGAACAAATCGAGCCGATTGCCGAGAAGATCATATCAAGTAAAAGCGTTACCGTAGCCTTCAAATTGAACGGCTCCAACTATTCACTGTGGGCTCGCCTAATGAAGGTGGCCATCGGCGGCAAAGGAGTCTACCGCCACATCACTGGAAATCCGACTCCACCGGGACCGGGAGAGAAGGGATACTGATGCACTATTTATTAGCACTAAAAATACCTGCAAGTTTACAGGGTAGATCTAGTATAGCTAAAGGTCAGTACCGGGATATCGAACACAGGGAATAAGATTGCAACTGGCTATCATATACTAAGCGTCATATACTATCTAGAGACACGCATTATTTTTTGTTTTTGGTTTTATAAACTAGACATAAATATAAATAAATAAAATAAAATGAAATAATACAAAACAGGCTAAAGAATGTAGAGTTTTAGGATCCAACCACTACGACCTAGTGATGATTAATCTCATAGAACCTTTCGCGATTCTAGAATAAGCCCTCTCTCGAGTGCACCTATCCAGTAGATTAGATTCTAACTATCAAAGTCTCCTTCCAATAGATTAGATTCTAACTCCTTAAGTTCCTAAGACTCAAGTCCTCACAAAGGGTCCCCTCTCTCGAGTGCAGATAAACCTATGTGTTGTACTCGTTCCTTTTACCACGTAAAACTAGTTATCTCTCTATTAATCTAGTTAAACGGACATAATTCTAAAGTTGGCCAGACAAAAGAACAATAAAAGCACAAGAACAAGCAAAACAATCACAAGAGCTAGGAAAAAGTTCAATTCAATAAATCAAAATATGTTCATATTAGTCTTCACCAAAAAACATACAAAAGATATTTAACTACTCATAGACAAGTAGTAAAATCAATAAAAGTACTAGACATAAAGAAATTGATAAAACCCAAGGTTGAATCTTCAATCTTCAGTCTTCTCTTGCCTGGATCTGCAGAGCTCCGCTCCAATGGAAGATGGATGATTAGGTGTGGAATATGAGATGGATGAATGTGTAGAGGGGGTAAGGATTGGAGGCTCTGAGATGAAGATTAAAATTAGGTTTAGAGGTTTAGTTAGGTTTAGAGGTATTTATAAGCTGGAAAAAGGTTAATTTTCGTGGCCTTCAAGATATGGGAGAGATTTGGCTTCACAATATAATAATTTATTTTCTTCCGTGAATTTCCGCCTAAATTCCCGTCAGCTTTGACTGCACTGCGCAATTTTCGTAGAATAGTCATAACTTTCTCCACAGAACTCCGATTGAGACGTGCGAGATATCCATGCGAAGCTCTTTCGAAGACGAAGAGAATGGTATGAATTAAGCACTGATTGGACTTCAAACTTGCTGGCAGAATGGGATCGAACAGAGGCTGCTGCACCTTGGTCTTTTTGCACCTTTTTCTATCTTTTTCTATCATTTATCAACAAACACATTAAAAATACCAAATGTATAACATATGCAATTTAAGAACATAATTTGCATTATTGACATTTAAAACAAGTCAAATCTAGCCCTTAAAAACATGCAAAATCCGTGTTTGTCAACTCCCCCAAACTTAATTATTTGTTTGTCCTCAAACAAAACAAGAGAAAAACAAATTAAGAAACACGGATGCTAAGAACTAGACTTCATAGTTGCCTCAAAAATTTTAACAAGAAATAAAGAGTTTGACAATAACACAAATCAAATCAAGCAAAGCTTATTAATGCATTTTCATTACTAGCTCGTTGATCACCTTGAAATACATGCGCTCACAAGTGTTTAGAAGTGTGTTTATCACTCACTCTCAAAGTGTATGTTGGGAAAAGTGTATTCTCTCAGATCATGCAACATGCAAAGTTTACCATAGGCTTGCTCGAAGTCTAATCCCTCCTCTACTTGATGTGATTAAAATCAAAAATCCGAAAGGTCTTTGTTTTAGGTTATAATGTAGGCTCTTTGATAAGGTTAGGAAATATGGCTAAAAAGTGACTAAACCCAAACATAGCAAAAGTGATCAAGTTCTACTACATCAAACTTAGCACCCCACCAACAATTCGAATCTCGGTAAATTCTAGACTTTGTCTAATTTTCTTCTCACTTCCCAAATTCCTTTGATTTTCTTCTTCTTTTCTTTTCATTTTTTTTCTTTTGTACATCCTTTTTTTTCTTTTATGCACAACCAAATATCTCATTCAAACCACATATGTCTATGCACTTTTCACAAGTAAGCACACTACTTTTCTTTCTACCTTATCTCTCCAACTCTTTTCATAAAATATTGACTAAAATTCCCCAAGAGTATATGGATATTCCCCTTTATTTAGCTTCCAAAGAAAAAGGCTTTAAAGGCTCAAAGTGGCTAGCTAGGGAAAAAATGTTTTGAGTAAGGTCAATAATTTGGATATATAAAGTAGCTAATAAGGATGGCCTAACGTCCTCTTTTATCATTTAAACACTATGTAGACTTAGGCAGACTAGGAGCAAGTTCTAGAAACAAATACATGAATGCAGATAAATCACACAAGAAGGAAATAATAGCTCAAGTCTCACAAGGTATAAGCATGATTCAAAGCAAACAAGCAATTCATTAATTGTGCACATTTTCACTGAACCTTCAAATCAATGCATCAAGTCAACTCAACCAACACATAAACGAACTTTTTATCATAGGCAACTCGGTCTGATGTCCCTAAACATGAGTATTTCTAAGTTTTCTAATGCTCATGACAAGATTCACCTCGGGTTTACTAAAAAAAAAAAATTAACAAAAACAACTAAACTCACGGTCCACCACTTCATCCCTCCAAACTTATTCAAAACTACGTCAAGAATAAGTTTGAAAAGTCGGTAGGGATGTGAGTAAACTAAGAAAATAAAATAAACTAAAACAAAATTAAATAAAAAAATGATACCAATGTTGGGTTGCCTCCCAACAAGCGCTTGGTTAACGTCTTTAGCTTGACGTTCTTTGAAGCTCAAGTTATCCCTCATTCTTGGGACTTCCTTTGGGATGCCTTTTGTACCTCATCTGAGCTCGACGGAGCTTATTGGAGCGTGGAATAATCCATTGTTGTGCTCCGTGCTCTCCTTAGATTGCAGCCCTCGCAAAACCAAAAAAATAAAATAAAATAAAATTTAAATAAACTATATAAAATATTACACTCTAAATTAGTATTATCAACCGTTTTACAATATCAGCTTAAAGCAATAATAATCCCCGGCAACGGTGCCAAAAACTTGATGCACTATTTATTAGCACTAAAAATACCTGCAAGTTTACAGGGTAGATGATAGGCTAGTTTTCGTCACTCGGATTTGATCACTTTTAGCACTTATAAGTTGAATATTTGCATGAGAAGATGCTATTTTGGCAGGGAATTGAGCATATGGTTCGGAGGAATTGTAGAAAGGCATTTGTAGTGGAGTGATGCAAAAAGGAGGCAAAAGTGCAAGAATTTGAAGAAAATCAGAAAAATGGCAAACTGCCCAAGCTGTCAGCTTGGCCAAGCTGGACCCGACGGGAAAACTGCATGGAGCCACTTGAGCACAAATACAAGACTGCTTCCTTGTTGCTACACGTGTCCACATCCGTCCCTAGGGCATGAGAAAGGGGAAATAACTTTTATTTGAAAAATGTAACAAAATATTTAACTATGCTTTTCCCCAAAACCACTTAACACTTTATCACTTTAGCTTTAGTTTAGTTTAGCTATTTCTCTCTCTAGGAAACTTTTCTCTCTTCCTTAAGAAGAGAGATTTCAACTTCAAGGCTGCCAAGATCTTTAATTCACCATGGGTTGAAGTAGTAGTAATTTAGTAGTAGTGTTTGCTTTCTCTAGTTAGCTTGTTCTTAACTTTGTAGTACTTTTGCTCCTTTCTAAATCTTAGTTGTTGTTGTTGTTGGACTTGTTTTAAAGGCTCATTTCAAGTAGTAATTGCTCTTAGTGTTTATGTATTGAATGTGTTTTAAAGTTTAGTTCTTGTTTGATTTCCGGTTTAGCTTGTTGTTTAGTTCTAGTGTTGGTTATGTTCTTGTTTAGTTAAAACCTTTTTCAAGCTTTTAAAATCAGTTTCTCTTCACCATGTTTAAGAGTTCTTGAAGCTTCTTTCTATCATGTTTAAGTGCTTTAATTTTCAGCTTTTCATTTGGTGTTTCCAATGCATGTTTAGGTAGTTTAATTGATGATTTTATGTTTCTCTTGCATTTTTAATTATGTAGCAGCCATCTACTCTCTTTCTTCTCCATATTTTCGTGCCTTATGATGTAGAATTAGGAGAGATATCAGCTTTTAGAAGTTAAGTGAAAGGACCATTAGTTGTAGGCTTTTATCCAATGGTTTTACACCTTGGGTAATAGAAGTTAGGAGACAACAAGTACATGATTCCTTTTCACTTTTGCCAGCTCTTTTAGTTTAGTTAATCCCTGCACTCAACCTCCATTTACATCTTATTTAGTTTAGCTTTTAGGATTAAATTAGTTTAGCCACTTTTAAGTGTCACAATCCTAGTTTTCTAGCTTTCTTTTAGGAGCCAACACTTAGTTTATTTTCCTTAGTCTTTTAACTTAGTTCCTTTTGCTTTCTAATCTTAGGATGCTCATGCAAGTTGCTGCTTTCTTTTCATTTCCGTAATGTTATTATTTTCGCCACTGCTGAGTTGCCCAGTTTACCAACTTGCCCAGTCTGCTTTCCAGTTTAAATGCTTTCTTTTAATTGCATGTTATTTGCATGTTTAGTTCCCAATCTTAGCTTAAGTGTTATTTACATTTCGTAGTTCAGTTCCCACCCCCAATTTAAAGCGTGGCGGCATCGCCAAAACCTTTCTAAGTGTGGAAATGCATAACGGATGCTACCGTTCCTCGTGGGTTCGACACCCTAACTTACCATATACTAATTAATAGTATTTTGGAAAGTGGGAACTTATAAATCTTGTTGAATAGGAAGGGACACGTGCCTACGACACGCGTGCAAAATCCTGACCTTTCAGTAGATCTAGTATAGCTAAAGGTCAGTACCGGGATATCGAACACAGGGAATAAGATTGCAACTGGCTATCATATACTAAGCGTCATATACTATCTAGAGACACGCATTATTTTTGGTTTTAGGTTTTATAAACTAGACATAAATATAAATAAATAAAATAAAATGAAATAATACAAAACAGGCTAAAGAATGTAGAGTTTTAGGATCCAACCACTACGACCTAGTGATGATTAATCTCATAGAACCTTTACCTTTATGTGTCTCCAGGATTATTAGGAAAGTCGCGATTCTAGAATAAGCCCTCTCTCGAGTGCACCTATCCAGTAGATTAGATTCTAACTATCAAAGTCTCCTTCCAATAGATTAGATTCTAACTCCTTAAGTTCCTAAGACTCAAGTCCTCACAAAGGGTCCCCTCTCTCGAGTGCAGATAAACCTATGTGTTGTACTCGTTCCTTTTACCACGTAAAACTAGTTATTTCTCGATTAATCTAGTTAAACGGACATAATTCTAAAGTTGGCCAGACAAAAGAACAATAAAAGCACAAGAACAAGAAAAACAATCACAAGAGCTAGGAAAAAGTTCAATTCAATAAATCAAAATATGTTCATATTAGTCTTCACCAAAAACCATACAAAAGATATTTAACTACTCATAGACAAGTAGTAAAATCAATAAAAGTACTAGACATAAAGAAATTGATAAACCCAAGGTTGAATCTTCAATCTTCAGTCTTCTCTTGCCTGGATCTGCAGAGCTCCGCTCCAATGGAAGATGGATGATTAGGTGTGGAATATGAGATCGATGAATGTGTAGAGGGGGTAAGGATTGGAGGCTCTGAGATGAAGATTAAAATTAGGTTTAGAGGTATTTATAAGCTGGAAAAAGGTTAATTTTCGTGGCCTTCAAGATATGGGAGAGATTTGGCTTCACAATATAATAATTTATTTTCTTCCGTGAATTTCCGCCTAAATTCCCGTCAGCTTTGACTGCACTGCGCAACGTTCGTAGAATAGTCATAACTTTCTCCACAGAACTCCGATTGAGACGTGCGAGATATCCACGCGAAGCTCTTTCGAAGACAAAGAGAATGGTATGAATTAAGCACTGATTGGACTTCAAACTCTCTGGCAGAATGGGCTCGAACAGAGGCTGCTGCACCTTGGTCTTTTTGCACCTTTTTCTATCTTTTTCTATCATTTATCAACAAACACATTAAAAATACCAAATGTATAACATATGCAATTTAAGAACATAATTTGCATGATTGACATTTAAAACAAGTCAAATCTAGCCCTTAAAAACATGCAAAATCCGTGTTTGTCAGATACTCCGATTGGGAGGAGATAGACTTGATAGTCTTCTCATGGATTATTGACAACATGGAGACACATATTATAGCCGATTTCGCACACCACCAAACAGCGAAATCTCTGTGGGATACGCTCGCCGTAACCTTCGCAAGTTCGGCAGATTCGTATCTAATATATGACCTGCGAGAGAAAGCAAGCAGAATCACTCAAGGGAAACAAGTTTGGAGGCCTACTGGAGTAGACTCCATGGAGCATGGATGGACATAGATCGGTGTCCACACAGGACCGTAGATTGCTGTGATAAAGGAGTTTCACAGTATCGGAGCATCAAATCGGAGTTGAGATTATTCAAATTTCTCACCGGATTGAACGAGAGGTACGATTGGGTCAAACGCGAGATCCTCAAGGAGGATCCATATCCCTCAGTCGATGAGGCGTACGGATGGGTGAAACGGGAGGCAGCTCGATTGAAAATCATGTCACCGGCGTCCGAATCACCCACCACCGCCGTCGGAAGCGACTCATCATCGGGAGTAGGGTTCGGCTTTGGAGCCAGAGAATACCGCCAGTCGCAACCTCAACACAGGAGTCAACCGCCGCCGCCGCCGCCGCGCCCCACCACTAACCGCCGGGGAAACACCAAACCGGACAAATCAAAGCTATGGTGTTCCTACTATGGGATGAACAAGCACACAAAGGAAACTTGCTTCCAATTAATTGGATATCCAGACTGGTGGGAGGAGGAGAAGGCGGCGAAGGCCAAGGTAGCCATCGGAACAGAAGGAGGAGGAAAAATTCAGGGAGGAGCAGGGGCAGAAAGGAGCCGTGAAACGGCTCAATTCCAGGAGCGGCGACCGGAAACCAGTGGTCTCCAAACCGGCGGTGGCCAGCGCGGCGACAACGGAGGGGGAAGAACAGCCGAGGCAATGATCGCCTCCCTCAAGCTTGACGGTGCCGAAAGTGGAGGTAAAGGGTTGGGGAGTGAGAACCCTAGCCCTAATACTTTCTCTCTTGCAATTAAGTCCCCAGTTAATAAAAAATGTGAAAGAAGACTCCATTTTAGGAGTATTACAGAATCCGACCCCATTATTTGCAAGAATTCATTTGCACCCTTAGAAAATTTGTCGTATGCTTTTGAGGCCCGGGATAGTGATGAAATTGATGATACGGGGTGGATTTTCGATTGTGGGGCCACAGATACAATGACTTATGATAGAAAAGATTTTGTTAGAATTTTATAAGACCCCTAAGTCACATATACAAACTGCCAATGGAGGAATAACACCAGTTGAGGGGGCAGGGACTATAGAAATATTTCCGAATGTTCAACTTTCGAACTGCCTCTATGTTCCGAATTTATGTCAGAAGTTGATGTCAATTAGTCATGTGGCTAAGGATTTAAATTGTACTCTGCTGATGCAACCAGCATTTTGTTCCCAAACTTTGGTGCGGCGATGCTTGCTCACGGACCAACCACTCAGGAGACTTGGCTCAGGATATCCGAAGAATGGGTCATACCTCTCCGGGTTATCTAAAATCTTTATTTCCCAAACTTTTTGTTCCTAAGAATTTTTCTTGTGAAACTTGTGTTTTGGCCAAGAGCCACCGTAACACCTTTAAACCGAATGATACTCGTGTTAAGACTGTTTTTTCTTTAATACATTCTGATGTGTGGGGCCCTGCGCCTGTTGGTACTAGTCTTGGTTTTAAGTATTTTGTGATATTCGTGGATGATTGCAGTAGAGCCACTTGGGTATATTTTATGAAACAAAAATCAGAAGTTGTTGATAAATTTATTTTGTTCTATAAAATGATCCAAACCCAATTTCAAACATCCATTAAGATCCTACGTTCAGATAACGGGGGGGAATTTGTGAACAAATCTATGACTCAATTTCTTAGGGAAAATGGGTTATTCCACCAAACTTACTGCCCTCACACACCCGAACAAAATGGAGTTGCTGAACGAAAAAACCGAATCATTCTAGAAATGACCCGAGCCCTCCTATTTGACTCAAAAGTTCCACCATATTTTTGGCCAGAAGCCATATCCACCTCCATTTACCTTCTAAATCGACTCCCCACTAAAACATTAAACCAAAAACTCCACTAGACCACTTGACTACCTTGACACAAGTTCCCGCAGCCTTATCTCTTCCACCAAAAATTTTTGGCAGTTCGGTCTATGTACACATTCCAAAACACGAAAGAACCAAGTTTTCACCATGTGCGATTAAGTGTGTATTTGTCGGTTATGGGATCAATCAAAAGGGCTATAGATGTTACGACCCAAAAACCAAACGGGTTATCACTACCATGAACTGCAACTTTCTCGAAACAGAATTCTTTTACCACCTTGGGACTCAGGGGGAGAGTGAGAGACAGGGGGAGACCCAAGAAACCGACTCCCTTCGGTGGTATGTGCCAAGTCACTTCGATATGGGGCCAACAGAGCAAGTTGGCACTGTTCATGAGCCGAACTTATCTACAGAAATGAGTCAAACGACGCTTCCGCCGCGATCCTCTGATCCAACCGTAACGGAATCCGAGGTAATATCTACCCCACATCTTGACAGTTCGGTTATTATTTCTGACCCTCCTAGTACAGAAGAAGAAGAAGATACTAGTATTGATCAAGATACAGGGCAGTATGTGCGTCCCGTTAGGAGTACGAGAGGAATCCCTCCGAAAAGATACTCTCCAGAAAGAATAGGGCGAAAAAGCAGGTACTCAATAGCCAACTTCGCCGAGGCCAACATCTCCAAAATGGCAAAGGCTTTTCAAACCGCACTGTACGAGGAGGAGATACCTCGAACCTTTGAAGAAGCAGTAAAGATCAAACATTGGAGGGATGCAATGCTGGTAGAGATGAAAGCATTAAAGAAGAATGGTACTTGGGAGATTAGCCCATTGCCCGATGGAAAGCATACAGTGGGGTGCCGATGGGTCTTCACAATTAAACGGAGACCAAATGGAAGTATCGAGCGATACAAAGCTCGATTGGTAGCAAAGGGATATACTCAAACCCAAGGGATCGACTACTCTGAGACGTTCTCTCCAGTTGCGAAGATGAACACTGTGAGAGTTCTTCTTTCTATTGCGGCAAATAAGGACTGGCCACTTCATCAGTACGATGTGACCAACGCATTCCTTCATGGAGAATTGAAGGACCCTATATATATGGAGGCTCCACCAGGATTCTCAGAAGAGTTTGAGCAAGGAAAGGTGTGCAAACTGAAGAAGACACTATATGGGCTAAAGCAATCCCCAAGGGCCTGGTTCGGAAGATTTACAGAGGTGATGAAGAAGTATGGGTACCAACAGAGTAACTCCGACCACACCCTCTTCATCAAACGGAGAAAGGAAAAGATCACTTGTCTAATAATCTATGTAGATGATATGATCATTACTGGAGATGATGTCGAAGAGATACAACAACTCAAGGAACATTTAGCCACGGAATTTGAGATGAAGAATCTTGGTGACCTCAAGTATTTCCTCGGGATTGAAGTACTTAGGTCAGGGAAAGGAATCTTCATCAGTCAACGAAAATATGTTCTTGATCTTTTGGCAGAGATAGGGATGTTGGACTGTAAGCCGGTAGATACACCTATTGTTCAGAATCACAGACTTCAACTCATCAAAGGGGCGGTCCCTACTAATCGGGGAAGATACCAGAGGCTAGTTGGGAAACTCATCTATCTATCCCATACTAGACCAGATGTTGCATATGCAGTGGGAGTCTTAAGCCAGTTCATGCATAGTCCGCAGGAAGAACATTGGGAGGCAGCACTTAGAGTTGTTTGCTACTTGAAAGGAAACAGCCGGGCATGGAGTTCTGTTTCGAAAAAACGGACATCTAGATATCCATGGATACACTTATGCTGATTGGGCAGGGAATCTGGTCGCCAGACGTTCCACGGGAGGGTACTTCACCTTTATTGGTGGGAATTTGGTGACTTGGAGAAGCAAGAAACAGAAAGTGGTCGCCCTCTCTAGTGCCGAAGCAGAGTTTCGAGGCATCAGGAGCGGATTAACTGAAATCCTTTGGCTTAGGAGATTGATGAAAGAATTAAGCTTGGAACCGCAGAAAACTTGCAAATTGTTGTGTGATAATAAGGCCGCGATCAGTATCTCAGAAAACCCGGTACAGCATGACAAAACGAAGCATGTCGAAATTGATCGACACTTCATAAAGGAGAACCTTGAGGAGAAGATAGTGGAAATTCTATATGTGAAATCAGAAGATCAACTGGCCGACATCCTGACCAAAGCAGTCTCGGCAAAGTCATTTCAAGAAGTGTTGGGCAAGTTAAGCTTCGGTAATCCCGTCACTTAACTTGAGGGGGAGTGTTGGAAGATCTGGAGTATTCAGCAAGACATCTTCTGGAGTATTCAACAAGACAAATGTTGGAAGATCTGGAGTATTCAGCAAGACATCTTCTGGAGTATTCAACAAGACAAAAGATTGAGGGAAATCTTACCTTGTATAGCATTATTCTAGCTTATATATAATGTACAAATTCATTGTGGATAATATCACAATGAAGTTTCCAAAAGGATTTAGGCAAAGGAGCTTGAAGACTACAAGCAACCAAGCTCAAAGTGGTGAGGTTGGGTAAATGTGATGATATAATATGGCTCCAACTTTCCCTTTCATGGAAGGAAGTCATATTGACACCATCAAGATGGAGCTCTCTAAGCTCGGTTAGATTTTGGAACTTGCCCAACAAAACCAGCATATGAAAAATTCAAATGTATCATACAAGTCAAATCGCCAATACCTTTTGGAATGGCATCATTGAAGTAATTGCAGTCAAGGTTAAACTTCTGCATATTTTTAAATCTGAAGAGACTCGATGAATCCCCAATTCCACCAGAAATGTCCTCACCATCAAGCGGCAAACTAACGACGTAGCCAGAAGCATCACATTCCACACCGGGCCACTTGCAGCACACATCACTTTCATTCCATCGCACAAGTTTTGTTGAAAAATCGGAATTGAAGATCAACTCTTGCTTGAGTTGAAGAAACATGGTTTCCTGATGACGAAGGCATTTGTTATTATAAGAATGGGCAGTGAAATTGAAGGATGAAATTAGGAAACAAATGAACAACAACAAGTTTGAAAGCATTGTGAACGAAGAGATTGATAATTCGTTTTTTCTTTTTTGTTTTGGTTCACAAATGATGATATTAAATAGGAAATTGCATTTACTTGGATATCTTTTTAGGACCACCTCTAGGAAGACTTATAAATGTGGTACATACGTAATAAAGGATTAAAGGCAGTCCATATTTGGCAAATTCCACAAGTACCGGGCCTACATGATTTGGATTTGATGAAAATGAGAGAATAATATGGCATTGCAACTTTGAATAGGTCATACTAAATTAAATTTTTACTATACAAAACAATCTTTCATGATACAAACTTGCCATAAGAATAGTGAGAGATATAGATGGTAATGAGATAAATAATCACATAACGAGTGTTGAGATATACGCTTAAACTTTTGTTAAAATCAATCTCGACGTCAAAATAATCGACAACGTAGTGAAAATGACGGTATTACTATCAAAACTGATTTTAACAACATTTCTATGACGAATATACATAGCAACATCAGATAAATTACTCCCTTGTCCCTGAAAATTTTGTCACCTATTTTTTTTTCGTCCGTCCCTAAAAATTTGTCACCTTTCACCTTTAATATTTTTGGTAGTAGAGCATGCATTCCACTAACTCTTTTACACTCACATTTTATTATAAAACTAATATATAAAAGTAGGGCCCACATGCTACCAACTTTTTCAACTCACTTTCTATTACATTTCTTAAAACCCGTGCCGGGTCAAATGGTGACGAATTATTAGGGACGGAGTGAGTATATAATATCATTCTTCGCAATTATTCTATTAGGTTTGGTATACTGAAAAGCATGTTTCGAGCAAGTTTCGCTCGAATAGAATCTTGCTTGTATACGTGAAACTCTATAATCCACTTTTAACCTCGATTCAGTATTATTCGAGCAATCTCGCACGAATAGAATCACTATTATTATTACATTATGTTTGCTTGTGCATTTATAAGATGTTTTACAAACATTTAAATGCATAAGAAGTAAACAAAGTCTAAGACTTTTGCTTAGTAGACCGGTTGTGGGCGTCGTCCACTTTAAGGTAACACGATCAGATCTATGCAATGCTTTGCAAAAGAAAAAGAAGAATTTCACAACCTAGATAGGCTTAGACTACCTATCGTGAAAGGTTGCAATGTCGGTCCGCATATTTCTAAGCCTTACTGAAATAAGATGACATTGGTGTGGTATAGCACTGAACGGATCTAACAGCAAGACGTGTCTTTATGCTATCTACTGAAAGACTAGGTCTTGATAAAATACTATTTCTTAATCTACATATGTTAGCATTGAGCATACGGTATTGATTATGCAGTACTTTGACTTATCAAATGGTGCGGGTTTTTCGCAACCCAATAATCCCGATATATTGGGTAGTGGTGATTAATATCTAGCGGTACTAGAATTGCTATTATGTTGAAACGTGCGCGGGGTGAGTCTCGTTTGATAATGTCCACAAGAGGAGCTCGAACAAAGTTTTATTATTCGGAAAACTGGTCAGTTGAAGTTTTATTATTCTATGAATAATGAATAAATGTTTCTTGCTAAGTCCACTCTTGGAATTAATAAGATATTAATTAATTAAGTCCATAGCAGACATTAATTAATTAATGGACATTTATATCTTAAGCGCGGGAAATAAATAATAAAAGTGGAAACCCGGATTACTTGTAATTTCGGATTTGGATGGGGAGAGTTCAATATTACTTCTATAGTGGCTGCTCGTAATATTCCAATATAAGCTTGTATTAAATTGTGGGTTCAATTTAATTAGTAAAAAGCTAATTGGGCGAGCCCATATCCAAAACCTTCCATAGATCCCTGTCTGGGGTCCAAAAGGAACTTAATATAAATAGGAGAATAAAGGAGACAGAATGATCACAATTTTTATTCTCAAATTTTTTGAAAATTTCGAACTCTCCAGCTGTGGAGGATTTCGAATTCTACTCCTTTTCCCAAAAGGATTTCTTCTGTCTTCTTTATTCGAATCCTAGTATTTTGATAAGATCAGCCCACCCCGATATCAAGATACAGTTCGGGAACCAGA
The DNA here is from genome assembly GCF_023119035.1 of Salvia hispanica. NCBI lineage: Eukaryota > Viridiplantae > Streptophyta > Magnoliopsida > Lamiales > Lamiaceae > Salvia > Salvia hispanica. Next base: position 21,168,754 of record NC_062965.1, read on the forward strand.
GAGAAGATCCGTGGTCTAGTATTGAAGATCATCACGTGGAGAAGGCGCGAGCAATCGTCGATTCTTTGGAGAATCAAATCGGTAACCTAAACCGTAGAAATCATGTTTAGGATTTACTTTCTATGAGCATGAATTATTTGCGTTCTAGCATGCAATTATCTGTTTAACATGTGAATTGATTAATCGCATAATCGGTCAAATAGATCCGTATCTGATTTATTTATTTTGTACAAGTCTTCCGCTGTGCAAGGGGCACCAAAACCCCAGCATATTCATCACTCTAAATCTTACAATACCCTTTTGGTAAAGCTCTCTATATTTTTTTCGATCGATTTTGTATATATATAAGTTTAAAATAATCAAATATTTGTTATTGAAAGTAATTAGATGTAAAAATAGACTGGCTATATATTTTATATTTTAAAATAAGCAAATATTTGTCATTCAAAATAAATTAGAATAATAACTAATACGATAGTTAAATTATTAAAAAAAAATTGACTAGCTAGTATAACGAATAGTATTATAAATAAAGGACTAATATTAGATTAGTGGTTAATGAGACAACGATATTTCAGTATTATAATTTTCCACAAACTTTACTAATTTAATTCTAATAACGTAGAACGGTGTCATTTTATTGATATAATATAGTAGAATGTTGGGAGTAATGTTATTTAGCAAATATCGTGAACTATTTGTAAATTTAGTACACTCTGCTTTATAGAATTGGAAGACTTATCTATTGACTTGAGGTCTTCCACTATTTTATGCACTAGTGACTTATGGTAGTACTTCATATACTGTAATTACATATTTGTAGCATCATTTTCCATATAGATGAATTGTTTAAGATCCAAATCATTTAAGATATGTTTTTCCCTTCAATACAATACATACATAAATAAGGACAACTCATAGTTTGTAAATTCCACAGTAGGGCCTATATGATTTGGATTTGAATAAAAGGATAAAAAGGATAAGACCACCACTTGAATAAATAAAGACATCCACAAACTTGATCACAACTTTTAATTGGCCATAAAAGAGTAGTTGTGGATGAGACAACGAAATTACATACTACATATTTCCACAATAACGGTTATTTGCATGAATACAAAAAATTCTACATATTATTGTTAGGCAAAAGTTTATAGAAATTTGTAATTTTTATGAATATGAAATATTTTATATTATCATTAGAACTGAGAAATTGACTTGAGAGGTATTTTTGGTAAGTTGTCGATGAAGACTATATGAATAGAATATCATTCTCTTTGTTGAAAATTTGTTGTTGTGGAAAGACACTTTTTGCTTTTTCCACATAGTTGATTTGTGAAATTAGAACACTACGTTTGATGGCGTGGAAGAGCCTAGAAAATGACACAATTAAAATGTCTGTAACTAAGATCAAGTTCCAATAATGATGGGAGAGAAAAAAGAGAGCGGGGAATATTGCCAGAGAAGTTATCGATAATTCTTTTCTTTTTCTTTTTGTGAACAAATGATGATAGTAGGTGAAAGTGGGTTTAAATAATTTACTTGGATATCTTTTTAAGACCATCAATTAAATAAATAAAGTCACCCAGCCATTTGTAAGTTCCACAAGTATAGAAGTAACGAGATTAGTTGTTAATGAGACAACGATATTTCAATATTATACTAGTAATATCCACAAACACGATTATGTGCATTAAAACCAAATTTTGAATATATTATTACCTTTATAGTACTCTTTGCTCATAAAAATAGCATATCTTGAAAAGACATATGTTTTAATATACTATTATAAAATAAGAGAGAGAAAAAAAATTAATAATTGGAGAATTTATTGTGAAAAATGAACTCCACCTTATTAGAAAAAATATTTTATCAAAAATAGAAATTTCTATTTTTATGGAAAGGTTAAAAACTTCAAAAATAGTCTACTTTTTCGGGGCGCCGCTGTTGGCCTATATATTTATAAAAAAAGTTATATTTTTATTAATAGGGAGTGAATTAAATAAAGCTAAGAATTGTTATATTACCTCTATCCCAAATTATTTGAACCATAGTATGAAGTTGTTTTATTCAAATAACGTAGTAGAACGGAAGGAGTACATGTTATTTAGAAAATATCATGAAAATTTAGTTCACTCGCTTTATAGAATTGGAAAAACTTAGCAATTGACTAGAGGTCTTCCAGTATTTTATTCACTCATTGTGGTGGTGACTTAAGGCATTTCATAACTTTAATTACATTTTGTAGCATCATTTTCTAAATACTTGAGGTCTTCCACCATTTCATTTAGTTTATTTGCATTTTTAGGTTCGCCTAAATTGAGGACAAATGAATAGGCCTGAATTCCACTATTTGGGCTGTTGGCGCAGCCCGATTCCTCCTAAGTTGATAATCATATCTTGTACTCCCCCGTCCCATTTTAGGAGTCCCGGTCACTTTAGCATATACGTTTTGTAAAAATCATAATAAATAGTTAAAGTGGGGAAATAGTAAAGTAAAAGAGAGAATAATGTTGAGAAAAGTCTTTTCAACATTATTCTATCTTATTTTATCATTTCTCCACTTTAACTATTTATTATGATATTTACAAAATGGGTGTGCAATATATATTGTTGCTTGATTAGTAGGCTTGATTTTGGGCCGAGCCATAAATTTAAGTTCGACAAGATTTAGACAAGTGGATTCACCCGAATTTCCCATTTTGGCCCATGAACCTGACCCGATCCCTCCAAACTTGATAGATTATGTGGTCGTCTAATGGGCTGGGTATGCCTTATTTTGGATTGGGCTGGATTATGCTTTTGTTGGGCCTGGACCCACAATTGTCAAAGGATTAATAATAATGCCTTATTTATCTTCTTGCCAAATACAAGTCATTCTTCCCCGACTCAGAAAATGGCAAAAAAAATATATAAACCATCATTTGATAATCATAATTGTTAGTGCCAACTCATTATGGAGGATACCAATGATCAGTACATACCAAAATTCATTACATTGAACAACCCACAAACTTTAAGAAAACACATGCACATAATTAAACGCATAGGGAACCACATAAGCGATGCTATACCCCCTGTTTATTTCAATCTCCTTCTTCTCTTCCCCATTTTCATCATATATCCCGGTGGTGGTACGTTAGTATAACCACAACTAATGTTGAGTGGAAAACCTTTTGACGACCTTTTGGGATCGTTCCAACAAACATATTGTAGGAGAGATTCAAGTGTGCAAGGAATGTGAGCCCTCCGAGCTCCAGTGGGATTGGCCCAACGAGTTGGTTTACAGAGAGGTCGAGTGATTCAAGATTACCAACCTACCAAATGATTTTGGTATGCTTCCATTGAGGGCATTGTGGGATAATTAAGTTGAGATGATAAAGTGTGATAAGCTCGCCAATTGCATTTGGTATATTTCCATAGAAACTATTGGAAGACAAGTCAATGGCACTAAAATCTGGCCAAATCACATGAAGCTCCATCAATTGCCTTTTCATTATCAGTGTCATCCCAGAGCTTTGCGCGTAATAATTCAAGTTGTGTCTCAAATTTTCATGACTCGGTAGCACCATAGCCATCCAGCTAGAGAAGTTGACTGATTCCAGGTAGGAAAGAAGCGGGTATGCTGCCACTTAATTTATTTCCAGACAAGTCAAGAGACCCGAGAAGTGTGGCATTGCCGAGGAAGGTTGGAGTTGTTCCACTTAAACTGCTATTGGCAAGAGACAAGGACCAAAGCTGAGATTCAAATGGAATGAGCAACTGCAACTCTTCCCTAAGATGGTTGGAGTTCAAGTGAAGGAGCCAAAGTGAACCAGGTATATGGTAAGGCTTTTGCAGATTCGTCAGAAGATTGAACGACAAGTCCAAATACCAAAGTCATTCTCCCCAAACCTGACTAGGCATTTCCCCTACAATACTATTGTTTGAGAGATCCAATTTTTCAAGATCCAAATGTTTGATGAAATTGGGAAAATGGGACAGGTTACATGAAGCTAGGCCTAATCCTTTCAATTTGAGACTCGAATTGACGTTGCCAACATCTACTGACAAGCTATTGCCGGATAGATCAAGCAACGTCAGATTGGGAAGGTTCTGAAAGTTGCTGAGTTGAAAAGTGCCATTAAATTGGTTGTATGTAAGATCAAGTTCCAACAATGAAGGGAGAGCAAAGAGAGAGCGGGGAATGCTACCAAAGAATGAATTGAACCCCAAACTTAGATGAATGAGATTGGAAAAACCTTCAAACAATGTAGAAGGAAGTGAGCCTGTCAATAAGTTATATGCCAAACTGCACTCACTAAGAGTCAAGGTGGTCAGACTTGGAAAATTGGTGAACAAGTCTTGAAGTGCAACCGCTAAAAGGTTGTTATGATGTAGTCGAAGAAAAGAAAGGGAATGAAGTTGCGTAAACGACTTCACCAAAGGGCCAAGTAGATTACAATCAACCATGCTCAAAGAGTTGAGGTTGGGTAAATATGATGATACAATGTGGCTCCAATTTTTCCTTTCAGAAGAGGAAGTGATACTAGATTTCGGACAAGCATCTCCAAATTTGGAAGCTCAAGACTAAGAGTATGGCCAAACTTGTTGGAGATATCGAGACTAGCCAATCTTGTCAATGACAAAACATCAGAAGGAACCTGCCCAACAAAACCGGCATTTGACAAATTCAAGTTTGTTAGATAAGTCAGATTGCCAATACCTTTTGGATTGCAATCAATGTAGTTGAAGTCATTGTTGGCGAGATTAAGCTTCTGCAGATATTATCTGAAGAGACTCGACGAATCCCCAATTCATAGTAAATGCCCTCACCATCAAGCTACAAACTAACGACGTAGCCTGAAGCATCACATTCCACACCGTGCCACTTGCAGCACTCGCCACTTTCATTCCATCGCGCCAGTTTTGTTGTGACAGAAAGTTAGGTTGAAGGCCTTCAAAGCCATAGCTAGAAAATGAACAAGGCTACTGTATTGCATAAGGATGATTGTATTGGATGATCAATTTGAAGATCAGTACGTCCCATTATATAGGGAGAATTTCTACATGTCAAAGGTATACTTTGATTTGATTGAATTCTATGGAATGGATCACTAATTTCTTGCTTGTTATCTTCCATAATTTCTGTCAAAGATCCCTGACTTCTTGCTTGTTATCTTCCATGATTTCTGTCAAGGATTTCATTGCAGTGCCAGCTCTATCCAACTCATCATTCATCTTCAACTCTCTGATTCCATCGTTGAAGATGGCAAGGTTTACACTTCCCCTCAATTCGATGGAGGAACGAGAGTAAACTCCGAGTTTATTCCGCAGACGAGAGAAGAATTGGTGGCTCAAGGGCTTTGTGAATATATCTGCTATTTGATCTGTGGTCGGGACATGGCGAAGGTCTATCATTTTTGCTGCTACCTTGTCTCTTACAAAATGAATGTCCAGTTCGATGTGTTTCGAACGAGCATGGAGGAAAGGATTTGAAGCAAGGGCGATAGTGCTCATGTTATCAATCCAGATTATCGGACAATGAGGAAGTTTTATGCCCAATTCAGTGAGAAGCGAGGTGAGCCAAGTTATTTCAGAAACGAGGAGTGCAAGGCTGCGGTATTCTGACTCAGTGCTGGAACGAGATACAACCTTTTGCTTCTGTGAGCACCATGAAACCAAATTACCCCCAAAATAAGTGCAGTAGCCAGAGACCGATTTCCTATCATCGGGATCCGAAGCCCAATCAGAATCACAAAAGCCAGTGAGATTAAAATTAGAGGCACGAATGTGGATGCCATGATTAACTGAGCCAGCAAGGTAACGGAGAATTCGCTTTACAGCTTTCCAGTGTTGATCAAGAGGGCACGCCATAAATTGACTGACCTTGTTAACAGAGAAGCTGATTTCCGGCCTTGTGATTGTTGCATACTGTAATGCACCAACCACGCTTCTGTAAAGCTTACCTTCGACAAAAGGATCACCATCATGCTTGCTAAGTTTCGAATCAGAAATCATAGGAGTGGGGGAAGCTTTGGCACTGTCCATCTTGACCTTGAGCAATAATTCCTTGATATATGCTGCTTGACATAGGTGAATTCCTTGAGAGGTTTTTGAAATCTCCACACCGAGAAAATGGGATACCTCTCCAAGATCCTTCAGTGAGAACTTACTGTTAAGCTGCTTAATCACAAGTTGTATGGCCGACGGAGAAGAGCCGGTGATGAGCATGTCATCAACGTAGAGCAGGAGATAGATCACTTCAGAGCCAATCTTGCGAAAGAAAAGTGAAGTATCGGCCTTAGAATGAATGAATCCAAGACCCATAAGCACTGATTGAATGGTTAGAAACCAAGCACGAGAAGCTTGTTTCAAACCATACAACGCCTTATTGAGCTTGCAAACCACATTAGGACCACCCTGTTCAAAACCGGGAGGTTGACGCATGTATATTTCTTCTTCCAAGGAGCCATTTAGGAAAGCATTGTTTACATCGAGATGAGTTATCGACCAGCCAGATGAGACTGCTATACTTAGGATGAGACGGATGGTATTTGGCTTTACAACGGGACTGAAGGTATCAGTGAAATCGAAGCCTGCTTCTTGTGAAAAACCTTGGGCCACGAGGCGAGCTTTATGGCGAGCAATTGAGCCAGACACATGCTTCTTAATTCGAAAGATCCATGTGCAACCGATCAGATTTTTGCCCGGGGGCAAAAGAGTGAGGATCCAAGTCTTGTTGCGGAGAAGGGCAAGAAACTCGGCTGTCATAGCTGCTTTCCAGATTGGAATAGATAGAGCTAGGCGGATGGAACGAGGCACAGTGGACGAAGGATCAATTACACTGATGTGAAATACCTTTGGCTTGAAAATGCCTACGCTAGATCTTGTCACCATGTGATGAGTGCTAGATGGCTGAGTTATTGGGGAAGGCGAGGAGGATGAATCTATGGATGGTGGATCTTTATTAGGTGGTGGTTGAAAGGAGGCAGCAGGTGGAGAATCTTGATTAAGTGGTAGTTGAGAGGTGGGTGGTGGGGATCCATGTACATGATCAGGAGAATCATGATCTGAGATGTCCATATGTGAGTCAGGAGGGGAGCTGAGAGGTATAGGAGAGTTTGGAGGTATAGTAGATGGTGAGACGGATGTGATTGGAGAATCTGGAGTGAGCACAGGTGCAGGTGGTAATGAGGGAAAAGAGAGAGGCAGTGAGGGAGGTATAAGAGGTGACGGTGGGATTTGTGATGGGACGAAAGAGAGTGGTTTTTTATGAGGAAATGTGTATTCATCAAACAAGATGTCCCGTGTGATGACAACTTTGCCACAAGGAAGTAAAGCCTTATAACCCTTATGAGAAGAGCTGTACCCAATAAAGATTGCAGCATCAGATCGAAACTCGAGCTTGTGATGATTGGTAGGGCGAAGATGTGGATAGCAGAGGCAACCAAAGGTTTTTAGCAGTGTATAGTCTGGCTTTTTGTGATAAAGTTTTTCATATGGGGACATATTGTTGAGAGTGGGCGATGGGAGCCGATTGATGATATATACGGCTGTGGTGAAAGCATCATCCCAAAAAGATGTGGATAGCCCTGATTGAGCTAGAAGTGCCAACCCCATCTCAGTGATATGTCGGTGTTTCCGCTCAGCCATCCCGTTTTGTTGGGGAGTATATGGGCAGGAAACTCGATGTACAATCCCTCGAGATTGAAGGAGGGATGAAAGGCCCCTGTATTTACCACCCCAGTCAGATTGGAGAGCCTTGATTCTTGTATCAAATTGATTTTCAGACAACACCATAAAGTGTTTGAACACATCAACAAGCTCAGATTTGGACTTGAGTAGATAGAGCCATGTATAACGACTGAATTGATCGATGAAGTTCACATGATATTTGTAATCATTTCTAGAACTCAAGGGGGCAGGACCCCAAACATCACTATGTACCATTTGGAGGGGGGCAGTGTAAAGAGAAGAAGAAACGGAATATGGCAGACGGTGACTTTTAGCAACACAGCAAGGATGACATAATAAACTTGATTTCATAGATGAGAAGGGGATATTACAACTATGCAAAGTCTTTTCAACAATATTGAAAGCACAATGGCCAAGCCTTTTGTGCCAAAGATCTATGCTAGATGTAGTAGATTTAGGGAAAGCAGTAGAGTGTCCTAATGAAGAAGTATAGGCGACTGGAACACATTTCTTCAACTGTGATGTAGGAGTGGATGATAAAGTAGCAGCAGGCTTGTGGAGATCAAACTTGTAAAGGCCATTCTCAAGGGAGCCCTTGAGCAAAATTGATTTGGTGACCTGGTCCTTCACGAAACAACAAGAGGAATGGAATTCAAAAAACACATTATTATCTCGAGCAAAGTGGGAGACACTCAGAAGGTTCTTGGTGACTTTAGGGACAAGGAGAAGATTTTTTAGCAAAAGAGTTCTTGATGAAGAAGGAGATGATTTAGCAATAAACTGACCTATGTGAGAAATGGGACCCCGTGACCATCCCCAAGGTGAAGATTATTACCTCCATTGTATTCAGAAGAGGTGGTCAGATTGTTGAAATCATTTGTTACATGATTGGTGGCACCAGAGTCGGGATACCAGGAGGACATGTTGTCGCCACTGAAATTAGTTTGAGAGTAGTGACTGGGGCTTCCCCTTGTCTGCACCAAGTTTTTTTCCTTTCTTGGAGGAGGAGCTTGAGATAGGTGAGCAGTAGGTTGAGATCCATCCACATTGATGGAGAGGCTTTTGGTGGATTCGAGCCTGGATTCAAAACTCAAGAGAAGTCCTGTAACTTCTTGAACAGACCAGGTTTCACCTTTGGATGTTATCGTCACCATCACAGGATTGTATTCAGCTCCGAGGCCACTCAAGATGTGAAGAATTTGATCCATCTCCATGATTCGACATCCCGCTGATCCAAGCATATCACATATGCTCTTGATTTTGTTGAGGTATTCCATCATTGTGAGGGAATCCTTTCTTAAGGTTTGTAGTTGGAGTTTGTAGTGCATAATTTTTGCTTTCGACTGGCTGGCGAAATTCGTTTCAAGAGCCGACCAGATCTCCCTACTCGTGGTCAAACCCACCACGATCACCATTGCACTTTCATCAAGAGAAGATTGCAGCCATGCCGCTAGGCGCTGATCCTGCTGGTGCCACACAAGAAAGCTCGGATTTGGCGACATAGTTGACGATTCTGTTGTGACCACCATTTTTGGCGGAATAATTTGCTCTCCCATGAGTTACGGTTCGAGTCCGTATCCTCTAACAGTGGCTAAGACTTGTTGACGCCAGATCAAATAATTGCTATCGGATAATTTTGTGGATATCGGGTGACTTTGCGGAAGCATTGGAATGGTGGGGATGTTATTTACTGAAGTTTGTTGTGTTGGGCTAGAGCTGTCACTTTCAGCCATATTTCAAGGTAGAAGAGATTAAGGTGAAGGAAGGGGTCAAAGCCTAGGTACGAAACCTAGGCTCTGATACCATGACAGAAAGTTAGGTTGAAGGCCTTCAAAGCCATAGCTAGAAAATGAACAAGGCTACTATATTGCATAAGGATGATTGTATTGGATGATCAATTTGAAGATCAGTACGTCCCATTATATAGGGAGAATTTCTACATGTCAAAGGTATACATTGATTTGATTGAATTCTATCTATGGAATGGATCACTAATTTCTTGCTTGTTATCTTCCATAATTTCTGTCAAAGATCCCTGACTTCTTGCTTGTTATCTTCCATGATTTCTGTCAAGGATTTCATTGCAGTGCCAGCTCTATCCAACTCATCATTCATCTTCAACTCTCTGATTCCATCGTTGAAGATGGCAAGGTTTACATGTTGAACGCGATAAATAGAAGATCAACTCATCCTTTAGTTGGAGCAACAAGATTTCCTGGTGATGAAGACATTTGTTATTATGCATGAAAATGATTTTTTCATATTTTTCCATTTCTATGTGCATGAAAATGATTTTTTCTACATATTATCACCACTATACTACTCCCCCCGTCGCTTAAATTTTGTCATATTTTTTCATTTCTATCAGTACCACAAATTTTGTTACATTTCACTTTTTACCATGTTTGGTAGTGGACCTCATATTCCACTAACTTAATTCAACTCACATTTTATTATAAAACTAATATATAAAAGTAGGACTCACTCTCCACTAACTTTTTCTACTCAATTTGCATCATTTCTTAAATCTCATGCCCGATCAAAGTGGGACAAAATTTAAGGTACAGAGGGAGTATATTGCTAGCCAAAGGTTTATAGAATTTTTATGAATATGGAGTTGTGAATTAATTGTAAATTCAGTGCAGTTGCTTTATAAAGTTGGAAAGACTTGGAAATAGACTTGAGGTTTTTGTGGTCGGTCTACGGAAATATGATAGGAATGTCATTTTCTTACTTGAAAACATTATTGTCGTAGAAAAACTATGCAATGCCTTGTGGCGTGTCATAATAAAAGTTTCCTTGTGCTTTTCCACGAAAAACAATAGAAAGTTAGGTGACACTAATATGTGTCGATGAACAAAATTTTTACAAATTTTTTGAAAATTATTAATTATATATTTGCATATTTTTTCATGTGGGATGTGTTGGAAGAAGATCACGAAATATCTCGCCATATCCGGAGGAAGATACACGAGATAATACTATACCAATCATAGAAGATTTGATTATGTAATTAATGGTAATTAGGTTTTCCTTGTATAGTTTCTACTAAGCCTATATAATAGTGCCTAATGTACAAAGTCATATATCAATGAATAAGAATTCCCCTTTACCGATCCTAATTACTTCTTAACATGGCGTCAGAGCAGGAAGTTTTTCGGCTCAGAAAATTTTCATCATAGCCAGAGCATACCAATCTCGACCTTTCTAGCCTGAATCAAACCAGAAATATCCAACCCTATAACAACAGAAACATGTCAGACACAGAAGATGTCAATAACGATCCAGAACAACAACCGGGGAAACTGAAAAACAACAAGAATGTCACTGTGACATTCAAGCTTAATGGGAAGAACTACCCATTATGGTCTAGGCTTATGAAAGTCACGATCGGAGGCCGAGGTGCCTATTCACATATCAAAAACGAACCGCCAGAACCCGGGAGCAGGGGTTATGACGATTGGGAAGAAGACGATTTGGTGGTGTTTTCGTGGATCGTCGATAACATCGAGAATGAGATTATCGCCGACTTCGCCCACCATCTGACATCGAAGGCACTATGGGATAGCCTTGTTGTGACATTCGAGAACAAGGCGGACAAGTATCTCATCTACGACCTGGAAGAGAAAGCAATTACCATTAGACAAGGGGATATGGACTTAGAGACGTATTACCGAAGAATCAATGGTTTGTGGATTAACATCGATCAATGTCAAAAACAGCCTATTACTTGCTGCGATAAAGGAGTCAGCCAATACAGAACACATTCCAACAAGAAGAGGCTGATCAAGTTTCTGACCGGCCTGAATCGGGAGTATGACTCAATCAAACGGGAGATCTTCAAAGAAGATCCCTACCCATCAGTTGAATCGCCTTACGGATGGGTGAAGACGGAGGCGGCTCGACGTAATATCATGCCACCGGCATCGCCTTCTCCCACCGAAGTCGTCGGCAGTTACGCCGGAGATACATCATCTGGGGAAATTGGGAGCGGGTTTGCTACCCTGAGTCAACGCCCATCAAATCGGAGTGGACCGCCGCGCTCCGCCGCTACCGGCCGACCGGGAAACCGGCCAGATAAGTCAGGTCTTTGGTGCACCCACTGCCAGAAGCCGAAGCACACGTATGAGACGTGCTTTAAACGATTGGGGTACCCAGAATGGTGGGAGGAGAGGCAGAGGACGAGAACCACCCAGCCTCAAGCAAAAATGGCGGTTGGCGTCACCGAGGAGGGACAGCCGCGAAATCAGAACGGGAATCAAGGGGGAACGACCGGCCATGGGTCGGCGGTGAATTTGGAAGCTTCAACCGGCGGCGGCAACATCCGGGGAAGCGGCAATTACGCCGAGAGAGAGGAGGCGGTGCCGTCGAGAGGTATCGGGTTTGGTTTTAAACCAAACCCTAAGAATTTCTTTAAATCACACTTTTCTCCCCTAAACTATGTTAAATTATAAAAACGACCCCATCCTTTTAAGTTTAAACCCCCAGACTGCCTGAATTTGCAAATTGACCCCATACAAGATAAGAAATCAGATATTGACCCCAATATATGTGAATTTGTGTCTGAAAACCCCTTTGCTCCTTTAGGAAATATTTCTGCTGCATTTCTTGTAAAAAACCAGGTTGATACGACGAAGGGTTGGATTTTTTACTGTGGGGCCACTGATACTATGACCCCAGAAAGGAATGATTTTAGTAGCATGAGTGAAATCACTAAAACCTATATTAGAACAATGGGGAATTAATTACTGTCGAGGGATCTGGCACTATTGAAATTTCTCCTACACTTCGTCTCAGAAATTGTTTATATGTTCCGACCTTGTCTCAACGTTTGATGTCTATCAGTCATGTGACGAAGGAGTTGAATTGCACTCTTCTAATGCACCCTGATTTCTGCATTTTACAGGATATTCGGACGAGGAGGATTCTTGGGCGTGGTACTGAGAAGAATGGACTCTACTTCGTGGACGAAATAGCTCAACATGGCAGTGCGATGCTGGCTCACGGATCCACGAAACAAGAAATTTGGCTGTGGCACTGAAGACTAGGACACCCTTCTCCTGGTTACTTTAAACTTCTTTTTCCGAATCTTTCCATTCTTACTGATTTTTCATGTGAGACTTGTGTTTTGGCCAAGAGCCACAGACAATCCTTTGAACTATCAAACACTCGTATGCAATCTATTTTTTCTTTAGTACATGCTGATGTGTGGGGTCCCGCACCAATTGTTGGGGGGAATGACTTTCGATACTTTGTGATATTTGTTGATAATTGCACTAGGATGACTTGGATTTATTTTATGAAACATAAGTCTAAAGTTATGGATAAGTTTGTCTTTTTTTTTAAAATGGGAGGGAATTTGTGAATAGCCCCATGACACAATTTTTTCAAGAAAAGGGAATGGTTCACCAGACTTCTTGTTCTTATACACCCGAACAAAATGGGGTAGCTGAACGAAAGAATAGGACAATCCTAGAAATAACCCGGGTCCTAATGATTGAATCCAAAGTCCCAAAACATTTCTGGCCAGAAGCTATAGCCACATCTGTCTATCTCATGAATCGCCTACCCACAAAAATACTTAACAAAAAAACCCCTCTTGATATCATGTCCAAACTATCCACAATCCCTCAACACCTGAATTTTCAACCCAAAGTCTTTGGCTGCACGGTTTATGTTCATGTCCCGAAACACGAGAGAACCAAATTGTCCCCATGTGCTACCAAATGTGTCTTCGTTGGGTACGGGGTAAACCAGAAGGACTACCGATGTTTTGATCCTAATACCAGAAAAATTATCACCACCATGTACTGTAATTTCCTAGAAACCGAATTCTTTTACAACACCCACCTTCGTAGTCAGGGGGAGAGTGATCCCGGTAATTCCATGGACTATCTTAGTTGGGTTGTGCCACTTCCAAACTCTTCGATTGAGGATCTAACAGGGTCAGTTGTCACTGCCGCCGAGCAGGTCTCGCCAACAGAGTCATCTCATCCGCGATCCCTCGATCCTTCTCCAACGATATCCGAGGTAATTACTGAACCGAGTCCCGTTACAGTTTCTACTGAATCAATAAGTGCAGAACCACTAGAAGAAGACAACACAATTGACAGTGATACTGGGAAATACGCTCTTCCTTATCGGAGTACGAGAGGGGTCCCACCAAAACGATATTCTCCTAAAAAGATTGGGAAGAAGAGCCGATACGGAGTGGCGAACTTTGTGCAAGGAAATCTGACAAAAATGGCAAAAGCCTTTGAAGCGGCCTTATACGAAGAAGAAGAGATTCCACAGTCGGCAGAGGAAGCAATGAAACATAAACACTGGAGGGAGGCAATGTTCACTGAGATGAAGGCACTGATAAGGAATGATACTTGGGTCAAAGGCAAGTTGCCAGAAGGAGTAAGGGCTGTCGGATGTAGATGGGTGTTCACGATAAAAAGAAGGCCAGACGGCACGATAAAGAGATATAAAGCCAGACTTGTGGCAAAAGGATACACCCAAACTTATGGTGTAGATTATGCTGAGACTTTCTCACCCGTGCCGAAGATTAACACCGTGAGAGTGCTATTCTCAATTACTGCTAACAAGGATTGGCCGCTTCATCAGTTCGATGTGACTAATGCTTTTCTACATGGAGAATTACCAAAACCAGTTTTTATGGAACCCCCACCTGGGTTCACGGACGAGTTTCAGAGCGGGGAAGTATGTAAGCTGCAGAAGACTTTTTACGGGCTAAAACAGGCTCCGAGAGCATGGTTTGGGAGGTTCACAAAGGTGATGAAAAAGTATGGGTACAAGCAAAGCAATTCTGACCACACGCTGTTTATCAAGAAACGAGAAGGAAGAATCACATGTTTGATCATATACGTGGATGACATGATTATTACCGGGGATGATGAAGAAGAGATGGCCGAGCTAAGAACAAACTTGTTCAGTGAATTTGAGATGAAGGATTTGGGACTGCTGAAGTATTTTTTGGGAATAGACGTGCTAAGGTCGAAGAAGGGAATTTTCTTAAATCAGAGGAAGTACGTGCATGATTTGTTGGCTGAAGATGGGATGGTGGATTGTAAACCAGCAGATACCCCAATGATTCAAAACCACGGACTGCAGATGAGGAAAGAGGCAAAGCAGGCTGACAGAGGAAAATACCAACGATTGGTTGGGAAATTGATTTATCTATCACATTCAAGGCCAGATATTGCCTATGCTGTGGGGGTTGTAAGTAAGTTCATGCATGCACCCCAAGAAGAACACTCAGAGGCAGTTTTGCGGATTGTTCGGTATTTGAAAGGAACCGCCGAACACGGGCTTCTGTTTGAGAAACATGGGCACTTACAGATACATGGATTTACCGATTCCGATTGGACTGGAAACCCAAATGATAGAATGTCAACTGCAGGATACTTTACCTTTGTAGGAGGTAATCTAGTAACATGGAGGAGTAAGAAACATAAATTAGTGGCACTATCTAGTGCAGAGGCCGAGTTCCGTGGAATTAAAAGTGGGTTGACCGAGTTACTATGGTTGCGAAAGCTTATGAAGGAGTTGGAGTTGTTTTCATCTCAAGCGTGCAAATTGTATTGCGATAATAAGGCAGCCATCAGTATTTCAGAGAATCCGGTTCAACATGATCGAACCAAACATGAAGTGGATAGACACTTCATAAAGGATAACATTGAAGCAAAGATTGTTGAGATGTCGTATGTCAAGTCCGAAGATCAGCTAGACATCCTGACGAAGGCCGTGAACTCGAAATCCTTTCGAGAAGTATTATGCAAGTTGAGTATCGAAAATCCCGTTACTTAACTTGAGGGGGAGTGTTGGAAGAACATCACGAAATATCTCGCCATATCCGGAGGAAGATACACCAGATAATACTATACCAATCATAGAAGATTTGATTATGTAATTATTGGTAATTAGGTTTTCCTTGTATAGTTTCTACTAAGCCTATATAATAGTGTCTAATGTACAAAGTCATATATCAATGAATAAGAATTCCCCTTTATCGATCCTAATTACTTCTTAACAGGATGTAGCATTGTTTTCCATACAGTTTGATCTGTGAAATATGAACAAAATTATCTAAGATGTTCTATTCCCTAGTTGTCAATTCTTGGGCCAGGCCTAAGTTCGACAAGATTTAGGACACGTGGATTGAAACCAGCCTGATGCCCCTATCTTGAAACAGGGTAAGCCCTGTTTTGGATTGGGCTGGGTAAGCCCTGTTCTACACATCTTGCTAAACCATTCTGTCACTAAGCTTTCTTACATAATAGCACGAGAAATGTAATAAAAAAGATTAAAAAAAAAAAAAGAAATATTCAATACATAGGAATGAATGGAAGTGTCATTCCATACTTCAACATTACAACCCACAAACTTTAAGATAAAAACATACCACACAAGCTAAACTAAACCCCTTTTTATTTCACTCTCTTACATAAAACATAGATAACATTTCCAACACTAATGTCTCCTGAATCGATTCCTTGCTACTGCTGCTGTCTTCTCGCACGTCTTCTTCTCATGTCTCTAGCAATGAACATGTCTTCAACAACCTCTTCTCATGCTTCCTGCTCCCACAACGTATCCAACTGCAGCACACACATATTCCCACTCTATCCCCCTCTTCTCTTCCCCATTATCATCATATCCCGGTGGTGGTACATTAGTATTACTGCAGTTTATGTCGAGAGGGAAACCGCATAGCCCCGAATTTCCTTCAAATGAATCACCTGAGAATGTTTGAATTTGCCGCCCTTTTGGGATTGCTCCAACAAACTTATTGTAGGAGAGATTTAATTTTGAAAGGAATGTGAGCCCTCCAAGCTCCTCTGGGATCGGCCCGGCTAGCTGGTTTACAGAGAGGTCGAGTGATTCGAGATTAGTCAACCTACCAAATCATTTTGGGATACTTCCATTAAGGGCATTGTGGGAGAAGTTGAGTTGATGAAGTGAGCTAAGATTACCAATTGCATTTGGTATCTTTCCACAGAAACTATTGGAAGACAAATCAATGGTACTAAAGTCTGACCATATCTTGTGAAGCTCTTCTATTTGCCCTTTGATGATTAATGTCATGCCAGAGTTCCCAAACATGTAGCTAATGTTGCCTCTCAATTTTCCATCACTCGGTAGCATCATAGCCGTCCAGCTAGAGAAGTTGATTGATTCTAGACTTCCACTAAATTGATTTGAAGATATATCCAGAATTTTGAGTTTGGGCCAATTGATGTGACATATTACTTCCCCATGGAATTTATTGGAGTGCAAAACAAGAACACTATGGCTCGATAGCATGCATGGAAAAGTGTCACTCATCATGTTGTTGCCAACATTCATGTACCCCAACTCCTTGCAATGTGCAAGGGACCTTGGGATCTTCCCTTCTAAAGCATTATTGCTAACATCCAAATAATATAGCCCAGAATACCTAGGAAAAATATCTGCAATGCTACCGTTGATTTTGTTTTGGCTAAGATGGAGCGCTACAATCCTTTTAAGAGGGAATAGGGGTATGCTGCCGCTGATGTTGTTACAACTCAGATCGATCTCCTGAAGGTTTATAAGTAGGCAAGCGGGTATGCTGCCACTTAATTTATTTCCAGACAAGCTAAGAGAATCGAGTTGTGAGGCATTGCAGAGGCACATTGGAATTGATCCACTTAACTTATTTCTAGACAAGTCAAGATCAGACAATCGTGTGGCATTACAAATGGAAGTTGGAATTGATCCACTTAAATTGTTATCAGCATGATACAAGTAATGTAGTGTAGATTCAAATGAAATGGGCAGATGCAACTCATCCGTAAGCTGGTTAGACTGCAAGTCAATGTACGGAAGAGAAGGAGGGATATAATAAGGCTTTTGCAATCTTGATAGAAGATTAAAGAATAGGTCCAAAGACTCAAGTTTTGTTCCCCAAATCCAACTAGGTATTCCCCTGCGATACTATTGTTTGAGAGATCCAATTCTTCTAGATCCAAATGTTTGATGAAATCAGGTAAACTTGACAAGTTACATGAATTCAAGTTTAACATTTTTAATTGGAGACCTCCATATGAACTCGAATTGACGTTGCCAACATCTACCGATAAGTCATTCCCGTATAGACGAAGCAATGTGAGATTGGGAAGGCTTTGAAATTTATCGAGTTGAAAAGTTCCATTAAAATGGTTGTAACTAAGATCAAGTTCCAACAATGAAGGGAGAGCAAAAAGAGATTGGGGAACGTTACCAAAGAATGAATTATCCCTCTAATCAAGATGAACGAGATTGGAAAAACCTTCAAACAAAATGTAGGTGGAAGTGAGCCTATCAAGAAGTTAAAAAACAAATCGACATAAATCAGCTTGGTTAGGTTAGCAAAGCTCGATGGAACAGAACCCTTCATTTTGCATCTAGAAAGAGTCAAGGTGGTCAGACTTGGAAACTTGGGAACCAAGTCATGGAGTGATACCGATGAAAAATCATTATAATCTAGTTGAAGAACAGAAAGGGAATGAAGCTGCCAAGAGGATTTAGGAAAAGGGCCACACAGATCACAATCAGCCAAGCTCAAAGAGGTGAGGTTGGGTAAATGTGATGATATAATATGACCCCAATTTTTCCTTTCATGCAAGGAAGAAATGTAGACATAATCAAGATGTAGCTCTCTAAGCTCCGTTAGATTTTGGACAAGCATCTCCAAATTTGGGTGCTCAAGTCTTAGAGTATACCCGTTGGAGATATCGAGACTAACCAATCTCTTCAAGAATGAAATTTCAAAGGGTACCTGTAACAGCCCGCCCTCCTAGGGTACAATAAATGTGGCGAACTGCTACCCAACCGACTCCAACGAAATAAATATAGGCTAGGGTTGCATTTAGAGAGAGAAAACATCAGAGTAAATAATAGTGAAGACTTGACCTAGAGATTTAAAAAGAGAAAATAACGAAGATATCATAAATGGTTCAAGGGTCTTAAATGTACGACATAAAACTGCTACCCAACCGACTCCAACGAAATAAATATAGGCTAGGGTTGCATTTAGAGAGAGAAAACATCAGAGTAAATAATAGTAAAGACTTGACCTAGAGATTTAAAAAGAGAAAATAACGAAGATATCATAAATGGTTCAAGGGTCTTAAATGTACGACATAATATCCGAAGTGGAATCACCAAATAAATACTAAGGCCTCAAAACGGAAGAAAGAGTGCCATTCAGCCGAAACAATATCAGAGTATCAAAAACTTAGCGGAAAACGACCAAGAGAAAAGCATAGCTATGTATGGTGACACAACTACACCTAAAGTTCAACATATCCGTATTCATTAAGTAAGCTTCTCAACACCCGCCACCGCTCGTCATCATTCAACCTGCACATAAGGAAAACACATGCAGGGCTGAGTATTTTGAAATACTCAGTGAGCTCGTTGCCAAAACATTTTATTTAAAAGTTATGCCACCCTTACTAAGTGAACTCGAGTTTTAAGCAGTTATAAAAGAAGTATCACGAGTATCACAAAATATATTTTCATAGACTGGCCAGTCAAATATCTCCCATTTTCTCATCAAATTCCACAATCACAATCATATCCATGTGCGACGAAAGTGTGGCCACACTTTTCGCCCACGAGACCGGCCGACTAGCAAGGACGGCTCACGATCCCCTCGTGTACACAGCCTGGTAGGGTTTGCGGCCCATACTCATACCCGAATTCGTATAACATATCCATCAATCGCAATCAAACAAACATAGGCATGGCATAACAGTTAAACCACCCTTATAGCTCCGATAATTATCTTTGACAAAATAGAAGAGAGTTTTTGAGAGTAAAGCCCACCTCGACTGCTTAGATTTCAAGTAGTTTCGCTTTTCCGTTATCTGGCTTCGCAACCGAGGGTTCACCTTTAGATTCACATAGACACATATTCACAAATTAGGTTCAATTATAGTTCTTAACGTATGCATGTCTCGTTACTTCCCTCTTTCCCAACGATTCACCTAAATCTTCATAACTTAGAGATTTCGAGTTACACTCATCAAGAATTACTAATTTCAAGTCGTGTTTATCATGCATATATTTCTTAGCGTCTCAACCCTAGATCTATCGTCATATGCCATACAAAAGTATTTAGCCATCAAGCACATACTTCAACACACACACACTACACGCATAACACACACACACGGCACACACACACTCGGCACACACACACACACACACACACACATGTTCCCATATCCCTTCTTATCCCTTTTCTCTCAATTAATATGCATGAAGGTTCAAGAACACCGATTAAACCGGTTGGAAGAAAAAGAAAAGAAGAGGTAGAAGAAGAACTACAAAATTC